>NC_080670.1:66979639-67290298 GCF_030247195.1 Topomyia yanbarensis
CAAAATATGAAAAAATGCGCATCTAACCTAAAGAGTAATTGTCGAATGCTTTTGCTAAATAGAACAATGAATATATTCAACGTCCTTAACCAGACTTTTAAAAATTTATTCTTTTCAGATATTTCATTTTTAGGGTGAAATATTAGTTACGAGATTGTAATTCGGATCAAGTAAATTGTTGGGATAATTTAAGGTTCGCTATTTTCGATGCCACCACATTTCGAGAGTTTCGTTCTTTAAAAATACAACTTTAAGCTTTTCCTGTTTCATATCGCACTGTGACCACAAAGACACATGTATGTATACCAACATGTTCTAATTCCTTGCCCATTTTTCTTTCCGAGGCTCGTTCACTACGAAGAAGCCCTTCAAACAGCAGCACCATTTTATCCCATTCATATTTATTTTCATTTTATTTAAATTTTTCCTTTCCCAACCTAAAACGCCACTATTCCATAAATCTCACTTTGCTTTGCGTCCACAACGAGCCGGCCGCAAATCCGGCTGGTTTGGCTACTAAACTGAAAGCGTTCACGAACAAAAAATGTCCCCAGCAGAAGGCGAAAGCATCGCACAGTGAGGTGCAATACACACGTTCGCATTATGTTTACCGCTTCCATCTGCCATTTTTCAAGCCACGATTGCTACTCAGCTGCTGTTGTTCTACCGGTACCATTACCGCCATCCGGTTATTGTACCAAATGAGGAGTTGGGGAAAAGGCTTCAACGTCGTTCGCGCTACTGATGTTCCATAACAGAGTCTGCTTCGCTTGTCAGTGCAGGAAAAGTTTTGAAGCCAGCCATACAAAAAATTAGAATGAAATTAATGCAATTCAAACATTTTTATTTCAGCTTAGCATTGAACAAAATGTTAGTTGAAGTTCATAAAAGAAATATCAATAATTTTCAACAGCCATAAAATATAGTTTTGCAACCAAGCTAAAATAGAATACACAAAGATAATTTTAAGAGTTACATTGACGTTTGTGGAGGTGATTCACACCACTAATCTTTCCCAAGAAACGAATGCTGAAAGTTTGTGAAGTTCTACAATGGCAATGAACAACAAATTTTTAGATATAATAAGATATAATAAATTTAATAAGGTAAAGTGTCTATTTTCACCCTGTTATGGAGAGTGCCTCACTCTTCATTAATTGCATGGCCTACAATCGATGGATTGCATTGTTAAGAACCAAGATAATAACACAAATGCCCCGAAAGCGGTGAAATACTGATGTTTGAGCGCAACGAAGACTCGAACCGAGTGCCACTATTGCTGCGCAACCATTTAGCTCAATGCGTTGAACACAGATGGCAGACGATGCTCTAACCAACGGTTTCAAAAGGATAGGATGATAATAGAAACATGGCGAGAATACGCTCATTACCCTATTCGAAATATAACTTCAGACGTATTTCATTCGATGGTGCCACATATCGCTGTTAAGCGGTGCAATAGGTCCGGGATAAACTTTGTAGTAACAAGATTTATAACATCTCTATAGACTATGAATCTAATCACATACATTGTCACGTCGTAGAAGCGGTCATCAATATTTTGTGGGATGAATCAGATTTTTTGGAACCCTAATGATCATTGGGTGACAGATCAGATGCTTGTTCAGATGCGAAAATATGATGTGCGATTGTTAAAAATGGTATATATGTATTGGTACATGAACAGTTCATGTTATTGATAGTGAAACTTGTTTCCGTAACTCAATGCCAAATTACTTGTATTCTTGGGTTTATGCGTATTGATTTATTATTTTTCATGACAACTTGCACTATCGTACTGTCTAGTGAATATGGTAGTGGAATCACTATTAATCATTTTCTCATCATTTGTAATATAAAACGTGCAACACATAACATAGGATTTCTTGTTATACAAACAACTCAAATCCATATTCATATACATTTCAAAAATCCACTAAATTGTGATGACTGACTTAATATTATATTTCTTTATTGTTTTGTTTTGCTTGGGGAAATAGATGTTATGACAAAAAACGCTTTTAATCCACCTAACAGTGTGATGAGACATTTCTTATAACTCTTATCACTCTCTTCGGATATTATATCGTTTGAGAACATTTAGAACTTGATGCTTCGCGATGTTTTTGATAACACATACTACATGGGATAGTGGCAGGACTCAGAGAATCGCTCAAATCAGCATAGGACAACATCAGTGCTAGAAATCTCAAACCAAATCAATGGGAAGGCGAAAAAATGGCCCATAAAATAGACATACAAACGAATTATTGCTAATGCTCTGTTAATAAAATATCTAAATTCCTCAATCAATGCATTGTGGTGGGAAAACTGATTTTTCTAAAGGGGTTATGTATATTGTACTGAGCCAAAAAAATCGATTTTTTTTTAATCGATTTGAAGTTTATACTTTACTCAAATTTCCAACGCGACTGAGAATTAAGAAATCAACGCTTTTTCTTTAAAAAACCCACCATTCCACTATGGGTCACAAGGGCGGTTTTTCGGTACAAAAATCAATAACTTCCAAACCGTTCATTTTAGAGAAATTATGTCTGAGAGAATATTTTTGGAAATTAAATTTTCTTACTTTTAAAGCAAAATGTAGCTAGGGTGGTCCTCTCAAACATTATTTTCGAAAAATTATGTTTAGAACTAAATGGTGTAGCAAGGTACTTACTTCAGCAAAGTTGTAGAAAAATGTTTTTCAAGTAACATTTTCAAATGCATCAAAGTTATAGCATTATAGCATTATCGGTTTTCATGTCATAATTATTTTTCTTCTTTATCTTAGGGTGTCATTTTAGTGTTTCTGAAAAAGTCAGTTTTTTAACTATAACTTTTTAAATAGTTAGTCTATCTTCATACTCTCTATGAAGCAATTTTAGTAGTTTTCATTGCGCATATTTCTGCTGAAGAATGTGAATCGATATCATTTTTCGTTATCGAATTACGATCATTTTTTTAAATAAAAGTGATAGTTTTCAATGACCTCTAACTCAGAAGGTTGCAAAAACTAGCAGCTAAATTTGTACTCTTTCGAAAGTGCATCAAAAATACTGTAAAATATCTCAAAATCAACTTTTGCTTTTTTGTCATTCAGCGAAAAATGTTGACATCAACATTATGATTAAATGACATCAGCATACGGCTGTTTTTAAGGGTCTGGTCATTGCCATTTAGAACCTGCTTTACTAGATCAAAAAGTCGAGTTGTTAAATGATTTTTTGAGCTTGTCAAATATATGTACACAAATATTGAAAACGTTAGGCTCAGACAGATATTTATTTTACTATTCTACGTAACTACTTTATTATCATCGTCATCCTCATAGTTATTATAATCACAATCATCAGCATCGTCGTCGTTATAGTTATCTGAATCGTGTCTCTTTTCTCAAAGTGCTAACTCATTTAATATTGAACTTATTTCAGTGCATTTACTGTATCGGGATCTTCTAACTGCAAGAACCGGATTAGACGAGTCCATTGCTCTAAAGAAAACATCTTCCATGTTCGCGACTCTTGAACAGTTTCTACCGTGACTCAGTCGATCGTTCCGAGCCTCAGCTCCTTGTTCGCTCATGAAACTTGTTGGTAATGGAAGTGTTGACATAATATAAAATGTAGCGCATTTTGCCTTAAAAAGCAAATGCATTAAGGATTACCCTTCATTCTGTTCTAAGTAAGCGACGAATTTCTGTGAATGCTGGTTTGGGAGGAAGTGCAGTTTGAATCTTTTGTAGGAACTGTTAACGGCTTCTCAAAATATTTCGAATTTTTATCGAGCACTTTCGTCTCAATTCGATTACTGTCTTTCCAAAATTGATCAAACCTGTTACATGTTTTAATTGTTACAGCTTTTGCATTCTGAGTGAACTTATTTTTTTCATTTTGTCCCACATCAAATTATCTCATTATTTCCTCAAACACAACTTTTATTTTATTTTTATTGTCACTTTTGGCCACTTTCCAGAGATCGAACAACTTTATTTTATCCATTTTAACAGCACTAATAATACAAAGCACTACACGCGTTGATCCAAGCAGTCGTCGGCTACTGCGATTCGATTCATGAATGAGATTGATACCAATTAAACTGTCACGACTCGTGGTGTTGTGGTTTATATTTGACATCGAAGGGCAAAAATGCTGACTTTGATTTTGAAATATTTTATAGTATTTTTGATGCACTTTCAAAAGAGTACAAATTTAGCTGCTAGTTTTTGCAACCTTCTGAGTTAGAGGACATTGAAAACTATCATCTTTATTTTAAAAAAAATGATCGTAACTCGATAACGAAAAATGATATCGATTCACATTCTTCAGCAGAAATATGCGCAATGAAAAGTACTAAAATTGCTTCATAGAGAGTATGAAGATAGACTAACTATTTAAAAAGTTATAGTTAAAAAACTGACTTTTTCAGAAACACCCTAAGTTAAAGAATAAAAATAATTATAACATAAAAACCGATAGTGCTATAACTTTAATTCATTTGAAAATGTTAACTGAAAAGCATTTTTCTACAACTTTGCTGAAGTAAGTACCTTGCTATACCATTTTGTTCGAAAAATAATTTTTCGAAAAGAATGTTTGAGAGGACCACCCTAGCTACATTTTACTTTAAAAGAAAGCGAATTTAATCCCCAAAAATATTCTCTCAGACATAATTTCTCTAAAATGAACGGTTTGGGAGTTATTGATTTTTGTACCGAAAAATCGCCCTTGTGACTCATAGTGCATTCAAAGAAAATCAACAATGCATATTTCCAGACTTGTTTTTATTTCCAATTTAGAACTATTGTGTTTTTTACATCCTAGATTGCATGATTCAGTAATCGAAACCCAAAACTTCATGAAGTATTTGAAATTATTAAATTAAAATTTGTGTTTGCTATTGAAATTGACAAAATGATTGTGTATATATAGTATATAGTCCCTTTGGCGATTGTTTACTTTTTCGGTCCCACCTATCAGCATTGAAGTATCGCCCTTACGTTTTTTTACAATACCAATTTTACAATTGGTGGGGGTTTGGTGAAAATCGATCTTAATGTCTAAACGGCATAATTCCGAAACCGTAATTTTTGAAGTTTTAAAATTATGCAGAAATAATTTTTCAGAAAATAGTAAAAGAGCAAATAAGTACCAAAGTCCAAAAAAATCAATTTTTGTCAAACGTTATTTTTTCGAGTTTACATCAAATCTCAATGTTTCATGCATTATAATGTCATTTAGCATCAAAAATACAAATTTGATTTTGAAAATTTTTCATTTCAGTTTATATGGGAATTTGTTGTGTGATTGCACCCTTCAACTCGTAACTCCGGAACCGGAAGTCCAATCAATAAAAAATTCAATAGCAGCCGATGGGAAGATTGTACCTTTCATTTGAGACTAACTTTGTGCAAATCGATCCAGCCATCTCTGATTAACAGAGGTCACATTTTTTCCACATACACACATACACACACATACATACAGACATACATACACACAGACATTTTCCGATCTCGACGAACTGAGTCGATTGGCATATGACACTCGGTCCTCCCGGTCGGGATTAGATCGACGAATTTTAGAGTGAATGAGAAAGGCAAAAACATTTTAAGCAATTGTTGAAATTTATGCATTTTTTGTTGAGCAGTTCTATGTTTCATAGAATTAAATCAATTTTAACTTCGCTTCCTATTAAATAAAGACCCTTATTACAGTACATCTCTACAAAAACGAGATCAATTTGAAAATAAATCTGAGGATTATGATTGATTACAGAACTCTGGAATTTTCTATTGGAATGTTTTCAGACAGGAATTTGATATTGATGCTATTAGACAACTGTGAAATCAAGACCAAGAGATCAGTTACATATCAGGACTCCATTCCGACAATTTATCAAAAGTCCTCATGATGTTTACAACAACAGGTTATCAATCTACGGATCAGATAATTGTTATTGTAATATTGAATTAAATCAGTCTGCATCAATAAATTTTCAACTTCAATCCAATTTTTTTTGGGTGTTGTGGGGGGGGGGGGGTTGTATGGTGTTAAACCCCAAAACCTTCTCTTGGCTACGCCGTTGCTTGGAGTTATTTATTTCACTTCTCATTTTCCGATATGTTTCAGATCGATCCGATGGTTATAAGTTAGCAAAATTGCAGTCAGAAAGTTCGCACAAATGAACATTTTTGTACTGATAAGTTATCAAGTTCCTTCCAGATAACTTGGAAGTGTTCGGTGATTATTTCTAGCGGTTGTAGATAGTAAAATGAAATACAAAATTCGTTTTATCGAAATAATGTTTGGCTTATTTCAATGGATTATTACTATATTGAACAATAAATAAGCGACAAAGAGTAATCAACAAACAACAAGCCATAACTTTTAAAGTATTCAAAATAGATATTTGAAGTCTTCAGTAACGTTATTCGCAAAAGTAAGAGCTACAAATTTGCTGAAGGCATCATTTCGATATAATCACTTCCAAAAAAATTTGTGAAAATATCTCACTCATAGGGGGATTAATCAGCAAAAGCACAATACCAAAAGAAAGGGCATATTGCCTCCATTAAATTCTCCGAAGATACTATTGACCTAAAATAAGCCGTTTTGGCGTTAATAATAGATTACATGTTTTTGGTCATATTTCTGGCTATGGGAAATGATAAAAATCTTTCGTCCGCATTTAATGTTAAATATCTCTTTTGATAATAGTACGATTTCAACAATCTATAGCTTGTTCGAAAGGTATTTGTTAAAGCTGTCTAAAAACATATAAATTGTTAATCTACATTGTCAATTTCGGCAGATAATTTAAAAAAAACTGCAAAAAACGCCATTTTTGCGCATTCAAACATTCATATCTTGGAAACTAAACATCAGAATCAAAAACAAATTAATAGCGTTCATACTGTTTTTTAGTTCTTTCATTTAAAATTGGTTTGGATAAGATCGGTTCAGCCATTGCTGAGAAACACGAATGAGAATTTGTCCGTTACATACACACACACACAGACACACACACACAGACATTGTCCCAAATCGTCGAGCTGAGTCGATTGGTATATAAGACTCGGCCCTCCGGGCCTCGGAAAAAATCTTGAAAGTTTGAGCGAATTCTATACATTTCTTTTATAAGAAATGTAAAAAGTGGAACAGTGTTCTCTATACCATTTTAAGAAATTCCCCCAAATCCTCGTAATATCGGAAGGAAAGGTAAACTCACTACCAGTTTGGAACGAGAGCTAATAATTAGTCATCAACAAGCAAATCAGGATCAGTTTTTATGAGCAGTTGATTTTATATACATATATTAATTATATACATAACCTCTATATACATAACCTCTAGAAAGGATTGAAAATAATGAAGATTTTGAAACATTTCAAGTTAGTGGCTATTAATGATGTATATTTGAGCTATGAATTGAATGGTGCAATAACATTTTGTATAAGAGAACTCGTTTGTTGTGAGCTTTCATAGTGATAAAAAGAAAAATAATTGCACGAAAACATTTTTTCGGTCACGATCACATTTTTTCGAAACAGTTAGCTTTGGATGTTTAGTATCTTCGAAGAATATTACAACGTAAAGCAGCACCTTTTCTAATAAAATAATTTTGATGGTTAATCCTCCTAGAAGTACTATATATAATATTCATTCTTCCTACGAATCTATTCAAAACGAGCACAGCTCACCTGGGTTCGATTCCCAACCTCCGCACATAGAATTCAAATTTTTCTAACCTGAAAAAAGAACCGAAATGCCCTAAGGTTAAAGCCTCTATAATCAAACTGAACAAAAATCTTTGTTGAAGACATTCTTTAACTAATTTTATTGAAGACATGAATACTCAGTACATTCAGAATATCGAAATATTTTAGACTATACATGAGAGAAAACCCTTAAAACAAACAAAAAAAATGTTTTTAGTGTTTCGGATTCTCCTCATCAGTAACGAGCACCATCTTGGTGCCAAAGAGATGATAAATCTAAGCTAGCACCAAATTAGCACTAGTTAAACGCTCAATCCTAAATCCAAAACGTCATGGCTCTGGTTTGCTGATGAGAATGCGCAGCAAACCAGCGCTTCTGTGCTTGTCTTCAGAAACATTACTGGGAACATGCCAATTGCTTAGTTCATGCAAGATGTATGACTTTTTGAATTTAGGATTGAGCGTGAACCAATGCTAATTTTGGTGCTAGTTTAGATTTATCATCTAATTGGTCCCAAGATGGTGCTAGTTACTGATGAGGCGAATCTGAAACGCTAAAAACTAATGTTAAGTTAAGCATTGTGCCCTCCTGCACGAAAAAAACCACTTTTTTGGCATACCTTTGAAACAAGTTATTCTGATATTCCAGTAAGTGATAAACGTTTTCTGCTTTGTATAAACAATAAAATTCACATTCTATTCAAGTTCGTCTCTGAAGCTTCCAATAAAAAGTTTCATTGAAAAGAACTGGTTTGAGGAAATTTCTTAAATATCGTTTTATATTTCGATATATTGCATTTGTGTAGCCTTCAATATTAGCAATATCTTTGCCGAAGACACCAAGTTCCTTACTATTTTTGAAGAAATATTTCTCCATAATTACTTCTAGGATAAGCTTTTTGTGTTGAAAAGCTTCTTCGAGGATGTTAAACCTTCAAGTTGATGGTTTCGAAATAATATGATCTTGACCGTTAGAAAAGTTTTTTAACATTTATTCCACTTCAAACGTGCCCTTTGTATTTACATTCTTTGACTTCATTGACATATTATAAAAAAAATTAAAAAAAGTATCTCTTAGACTAATTTTGTTTTGGAACTTTCACTAATTTATCAAACTTACATTGAATTTAAGCATTTCCGAAAAATCAACGATGTTCATCAACCCCCGGGTATTATATTGATTGAAAACATATATGCTTCGCTATGTTTTTGATAACACATACTACAAGGGATAGTGGTAGGACTCAGAGAATCGCTCAAATTAGCATAGGACATTATCAGTGCAAGAAATCTCAAAGGTTTAACCAATTTAATGGAAAAGCGGAAAAATGGCTCATAAAATAGAAATACAAACGAATTATTGCTAATGCCCCGTAATAACATATATAAATTCTTCAATCAATGCATTGTGTAGGGAAAACTGAATTTTTCTAAAGGAGTTATATATATTGTGCTGAATCAAAAAAATCGAAAAACAAACTTTCGAATGGATTTGAAGTTCATACTCAATAGCGTTTACTCAAATTCCCAGCGCGGCTGAGAACTAAGCACTGAAATTTCAGCTCTTGATATCTCGCTACCGCTGAAGTGCATGCGTGCATAGTTCAAACTTTACTTCTATATAGATTTATTCTAAAAATGATTTCCCAGTAGTATCTTTGATCAGAATTATTATCCCTAATCCTAATGCCAAAGAACAAATAAAAAACTCTCGCAACCCGTTAGGGAAAATCATTATCATTACTGGAATTTTCTTTTTTACGAAACTTTTCGATAACCTTCCGTCACTTCAATTAATAATTTTCAAATACTTTATAATTCACATAATCATATTAGGAACAGTTGTTTAAGAAGCTTTTGTAATGTTGTGTAGGAAAAGCTGAAAATTTATAAATTTTCTCTTTCTGCAACATATAAACCTTTAAGTATACCAATTAATTTAGGATACCCTTTTAACATAAACTATCGGACGAATGGGAATAGGTTCGCCGAATTTTGGAAGAAGTCGATAAAATAACCCCTTGAAAACTACCTAAAAATTGGTGTAGTTCGATGCAATTGAAAGAAAATATCCTCAGAAAATGGGATATACATGTTACTGTGAATAATAAATACCCGTTTTTATCATTTCCATGGTGTATTTTAGGCTGACAAAGTATGGACATTGACTAAATCGCGACATTTTTTTTTCGTCATAATAAACTGAAGCTATTCAAATATTCTTCCCTTCCCTTGATGTAAACTAATAACTATTTCTGATTATTTAATATAGTCTTCTAGCGCAAAAAGTTAAAAAAATGATTTTTATATTTTTGCATATTTGCATCATTAAGATAAGGAAAACATGGTCAAGAAAGGAATTATTCAAATTCAGCCTTGTTTGTCTGCTAGGGCCCATCGAACATATTTTCCTATGAGGCTGATAAAATTGGAGGCTGATCAAATCGAGTCTTCAATGTTTTGTAATAGGTAGGCAGTAGTCGAAGAAGTTTCTTATAAACGAGTGTAGAACGACTTTGTTTCTACTTACTTGGAGTCAGAGGCGTAGTTAGAAATTCGATTTGGTGGGGATTTGGTGAAAATCTAACTTACTGTCCAAATGGTATAATTACGAAACCGCAATCCTTGGAGTTTTAAAATTATGGAGAATCACTTTTTCAAAAAAAAATGTAACAGAGTTCCTGCCTTTAGCGAATTGGTTGAGACTTTCATTTAAAAAAACTTTATTATAGGCATGAATACTACGTATATGGAGTTTTTTTAAAATAACTTTCTATAGTGAGCTTCACAAATTCATGCTTTGGATAAAATGTAAATTTTATCGTTTACAAACAATAGAAGAGATATATTATGAACAGTAAAATCATAATAATTTAATTTGAAATTAAATAGAAATATCCTAAAATGTGTTAATACCTTGAGCACATCCTTAGTAACAATAGAAGTTTTATGGCGCTCTTGAAATCTCTTTTGAAACTTAGATTGCACTTCCTATTCAAAAAAGACCGTAATCAATTTTACAGTACACGACTTCAAATCTGAACTCAATATGATAGGAAATTATGATTATGATTATCGTTGCTTTCAAAACTCTGGAATGAGTTTCTATTGGAATGTATTTGATATTTATGTTGTAAAACAACTGTGATAATAAGACCAATAGATCAGTTACAGATAAGGATCGCATTTCCACAATTGTCTTCTACTGCAGGAGTCAGGATGTTTTGGCACTTTAAAAGCGAACAAATTCTCCATATTTTTCGTGATAAAAGCAAAATGTGTCGTTATTTTACTAAATGTTTGAATACAGCATGAATAGTTTTGCAAACGATTTCGATAGTCACACGATTTCAATTTCAAATATTTTACATGTTATTTTTGACAACATGTTATGTTGACAACATCGAGTTTTTTATATTGAAAAGATTGACCCGGTAAAATCGATTTTGCTCATGCTCAAGCTCATCACTAAGAAAAGGTGTTAGTAACGAAATAGATTCGTCATCAACTCAAAAAAAAACAATATTTTGCCCTAATCATTGTTGGACACAGAAGAGATGTAATGGATGTGTCCTGGAAACTGGGAGCATTGAACAAGCGAAAAGGTTAATGAAGATGAACAAATGAATGGATGAAATAGAATTGGTGGTCGATTCTCACCCAACTCTGAATCGAATTCATTGCGTATTCAAGTTTGATCCGCTCCGAGTGCAAACACGCGTATTCATTCCAATTCCAATGATTTGTTACGGCCACACAAGAGAGAGAGAGAGAGAGAGAGAGAGAGAGAGAGAGAGAGAGATGTCCTATAAACGAAGTGTGTCAAAACTGCTCAGTTGCCCACTAACTCGAAAAATATGCCTGCAAAGAACCAGCACAATGTAAAAATTACCAAAGTAGCCACTTGGCTACCGGTAGAAAATTTCCCGTGTATACGAAGGCAGAGAAGATCATAGAAAGTGAAATCGTTTAGGGAGGATATGTAGAAGTATAACAAATAGCATGTACAGCAATCATTAGAAGCAGCTTGCAGTGCACAGGATAGACTAAATAACATAATGAAGGATGACGAAATTCGAATGTCGAGAAAAGAAACTCTCAAACTTAAGGAATTCTCAAATGAGACTGAAAATACGTAGCGATGTTGTTTGCATCCAATGTTATATGTATGAAAGGGGAAACAACAATTTGGGAATTAATTACACTGCTATGGGGCAGATTATGATCAGGTGATATGAAGTTCCGTAACCGAATTCAAATTAGGATTTTGAAAATACAATCAATTGCAATTAGGGCAGGCTACAATTGATGGAAGAAAGTTTTTTGAAATTCGTTGAAAATAAACAAAAATATCAAAGAAATACGAAGAAATTAAGAATCTTTACTCATTCTGCCAATATCTTTTAATTTAACGCAATGACATATTTCCAATGAATTCCAAAAAACTTGATTCCATAAATTGTAGCCTACCATAATTACAATCGATTGATGTATAAATATGTATATGCATCGCATTGAATTCAAAGTTATAGGGTGAATAAAAATGTATCACGCTTGCTTACCGCTAGGGTTCGTCGTGGTGCGGATGTGGGCGGTAAATGGATTGTCCGCACCGCAACCGCAAAATAATAATAAAACCGCACCGCTTACCGCAACCGCACTTTATTTACCGCACCGCACCGCGCGGTAATGTGGTAAATGCGCTAAAATGTTTGTATTTTTGAAAATAGTATTGAAAAAATGTTCATTTATTTTGTATAACCATATAGGGTGATGAGCCCATTATTGCTATGTTTCTATTATCACGCTACCCATTTGAAGCCGTTGGTTAGAGCAGTGTCTGCCATCTTTGTTTAACGCATTGAGTCAAATGGTAGCGCAACAATAGGGGCACTCGATTCGTGTTTTCGTTGCGCTCAAACACGAGAATTTCACTGTTTTCAGCGCATGTATGTTATTATCTTGGTACTTAATAACGAAGCAAAGTTGTTGATGCCAATTTGTACGCATTCCATTGTTTGTAGGCCGAGTAATTAATGAATCAGTGAGGCGCCCTCCTTAGTATGGTGAAAATAGGCACTTCACCCTATACTAAAATGTAATTCTTATTCAAACGAAATTTAACTTTAAGAGACTCCTCAGAATGAAACGTTTATGAAAAAATCAACTTTTGCATTTTATATTAATTAAATTCCGTACATTTTAAGGCAAACATTCAAGAACGTTCTATTGCAGTATTTAATAGGAAAACTTTTATTTTAGCTATCCTACAGTTAATTCAAAAAATGGAATGAAAATGTTATTAAGTTAAGCATATATTCCAATACAGTGAAATAAAGCATATTGTATTTCATCAATAAGAAGGACGCCATATTTGACGAAAGAAAATTGCACTATACATTAGATCTATTCAGGAGTCCGGTCTCAACCGGTACAGAATTATTGAACATTAGAAAAACTGCCAAAATGTATGATTTGTAGCATACAGCAGGAATGTTAATAAAAATTGGGGATTTTATGGACAATATATCCCAAAACTCTAACTTCCATATTTTACAAGAAACAGATGTATTCTCATTCAAATATTAAGATTGTTTCCTTTAAAAGTTCATGAACTGTAATTTTCTAAAGGCTAGTTCGAAAGTTCTAGCATTTAATGTATTTTCCTCTAATATTTTCCCAAAGAGCCAATGGCAAAAAAATCAATTGAAGTGGACGGGGATAAAACTATGTGATATTTGGCATCAGAGATAACTTTCACACTTGTCACAATATGAAAGGGGGTTTTGAGAATTACAAAAAATACAATACCCTGCACTATAAAAACACTAACTTCAAATAACTTTACTTCAAAAAAGCCACAACATAATCTTAACTGAAAAATATTAGGACTTAATTTGGTAGAAAATTATCGCAAATTTGAATGGATGTACGCGAAAAAATTATGTAGGATACTTTTTGAGAAAGAGTCTAATAAAACTGACTGCAGAAAAATTCACATTGAATTTACACAGCAATCAAAGAAGATAGAAATACGATGTTGACGAACGAATGATAGAGCAATCAGCTTAATTTGAACCCCTCCTTATTTTGGACTGTTTTCATTCATTTGTCTTCTTTACTGTCAATTCCTCCAAATTCGTTTGGTTTGATGAAGATAATTATATTCTTTGGGTTGCTTTTAAGTCCCAGCATCTTTAGTTCAGCTACTCTTTGGGTTGTTTTCAAGTCCCAGCATCATTAGCTCAGCTCTAATTCCTTCAAATTCATCAAAATTCACAGTTGAAAAATTGATATCGAAAACAATTCATAATTCCACGATTTCCAACAGAAATTGGTAGAAGTGATGCATTTTTAAGTTGGATTTAATAATACAAATTTATTATTTGTAAATTATCTAATAGTTTTGTCTCTATTTGTATCTTGCATTTTATGTAGTTAAAATGGTTAGTTTGTGGAGTTTTACTTAGAAGTATAAAATAACTAGTGTCCAAAATAGGTCATATAAATAATAGCGTCAAATTATTTCAAATTTTCTTTTTAATAGCAGTCTGTTTGTCAATTTAGAATAACCAAAATGTGAGAAAACAAGTAGAGATAAGTCGAATGCAGATTTTATTCCGATTTCTTTTCCAACCATTAGCAAGTCAATGGAAATTATAGCCATTCTGTTTTTTATGTTTCTCTATTGTAGGGTGAAAAGTAAAACTCGAACGTTTTGACAAACAATGCCATTGCTTGGCATTTGCTAAGGAAATAAATCTAGTTGCGTCCTTTTCTCAAATGGTTAAAGTCCTAGTTTTAATTAACTTTTTAATGCAAACGTGAGACTTGATCGATTTTTTTTGCGGTGCGATTGCGGTAAAACTGCGCGGTAAAAGCTCTTTCCCGGGAAAAAGTATCTCACCGCACCGCACATTTTGCGGTGCGGGTGTGGTAAATACCGCGCGGTTGCGGTAATTACCGCAACCGCGACGAACCCTACTTACCGCGGTTCCATTGATTATTCTTTGATAATGCAGCAGACATGTTGGTCCATGCGGAGTCGCCGGAACGCTAGCTGTTTATGCCTTCAATCTATTATTCGAAATTCGTGCGCAACGATGTTTGGCGTGGGATAACTTAGTTACAAATGAAGGGCCATTTTTTTTCTCGACGGCATATTGTTAGTTACTAAAAGTAGTATATGTGGTATTTTTTTCGAACCAAAAAGAGGTGCAGAACACTTTTATTTCATTTTATTATAAACAATTGCTTAATAAGTATCCAAAATACTAACTTTTCGGATCAAAAAAAATGATGCAGATTCTGTGTCTCACGACAATTTCATTGCCGCTTAGTTCGTTAAATTCGGTCAATTAGGTCGCCCGTAGTAATTTTTTAAAAATAAACGGACCAAAAACTTAAAATGTCAATATTATGGTCAAAAAAATTTTTTTCGCTGAACCCATTTGGACTTAGTTTTGCAATGCTAAATACTACCAAAAAAATTAGATCTTATATATATATATATATATATATATATATATATATATATATATATATATATATATATATATATATATATATATATATATATATATATATATATATATATATATATATATATATATATATATATATATATATATATATATATATATATATATATATATATATATATATATATATATATATATATATATATATATATAGTATATGTATCGTACTCGTTACAAAAAAACCACATTTATAATAATAATTTTATTTAACACATGTTGAACTAAATTTTAACAAGAGAACTGATGACGTTCTAAACAATAGAAGTTACGATTTGCTATACAACACAAGTTGCCGCGTGCTAAAAGATATATAATAAAGAGACTGGGCATGGTTGAGTCGATGCCACCTAAAGTGTGTAACTATATACCGGAATGCACTGAATGCAAGTTTGAACATGCCTGTTGGTCGATTTCGCTTGGACTGTGGCTAGTGCGTTATCGTGGGCATCATCGAAATATGCCGCATGTAAAATATAAAACTTCATATCTCTGAACAGGAACAAAAGGACAAAAATATCTTTACAGATTATTCAAGGTGGATATTTTCCGCGGCATTTGGCACATCTTTTGTAGCGCCGAGAACACGAAAATGTTTTAAATTGCTTTTTAAAAATGTATGTAAAATGCTGCTACTAAAACACTGATTCCATAAATATATATTTATATGACAATGTAAGCATCAATATATAAGTGTGCAAAATTTTATTCAATTATCTGGAGTAGTGCTTGAGAAATAATAAATTCAAAAATTACAATTTTATTGTTTTCAAAAATAATTTACACAAAAAAGAAATTTTAACAAAATATTTATACGAAAAGTTACACTCCATGTCCTCTAACCAAAAAAATATTTTTCATGAAAATCGGCGGCTCACTTGAAGAGATTTGACTCAACATGTAAAAATGACTCTTTTCTTTTGGGCTGGAAAGAGCACACTTGGTAGTATATTTACCGACAACATCATGAAAGTCATTTCTGATTACTGTTTCATGCAACATAAGGAGACTGGTTAGGAAACTTATTCTTTAACCTGAATTAGCCCAAGCAACAACAAATTGCTTGATTAGTTACAATTCAAACTTTAGATCGTGAACGGTACCGTAATTTAAAGTTTACAACATACAGAAGGGTTTTCGTTGCAAAAGAGTTTTTTTATTGCAACATTAATTCAATGCAACGTGTGAAAATAACTGACTTCACGGTTGAAATTCTTTCACCGGGTTAATGGAATCATCTGAAAGGAGTGGAGGCACGATCTTATATACATATAACTAGGTACATCAAGTTACAAAATGTCGGAAGCTTGCACCAACCTGGAAAAGGGAAAAGAATGCTGGATGGTACGAGTCGGTGCTAATAATGGGTATTTTTCTTATGTCGTAGCTTTGGTTTTGTTTCCTGGTTTGCTGGTAGAATGCATTTAATCCTCCAAGAGTCAGGTCCAGGCACGTAGCCAGAGGGGGGGCTAGGGGGCTAAAGCCCCCCCCGAAAATTTTCAAAAATAAATTTAAGAAACAACATGTTTTTCGGTGACTCTTAAAAAAATTGTATCTTGTTTGGTTTCAACAAATTAATGCGAGAATTGTGAGGAAGATTGCTATTTCGAACCACCGAAGACAGCGGTCAGGATATCTACTCAGTATGCTGAGTGTGATAAAACAGTTCCCTTCATATTGTGTGACTCGTCGGAAGACAAACGAAACTGTTACTTTAATTCTTGCTGTCGGGATCTGTCGAATGATTGAGTCGCAGAAGCAAGAAGTAGTGCTCCAGCCAAATACGGAGGCTATTGACTTCAGGTCTTTTCGCATAAGATCGATCTTATGCGAAAAGACCTGAAGTCAATAGCCTCCGTATTTGGCTGGAGCAACATTAATGATGTGAAATATTTGCTGAAGGTGATTATGGAGGTTATGCTTACGAACATCGCCTTTAACGAGTTTAACCATGTCAGGCGTTCAGTGCTGATGCCATTTAACAAATTAGCCCAGGCGAAACCAGTCATTTTGCATAACAACTTGTAACATGTGGTTGATCCTCATATATATGGACGATGAGAAAATCAATGCTCGGCTACAAGATCTGATACCACTTACTTGCACCGTGGCTATTAAAAGATTCCTGTCACATTTGGAAAAAATGGTATTCATTATAAAGGACACATCTAGGAAGTATATTAAATGGTGTTTTTGTGGTGAAAATCTAGGTGAACAGACATATTTCCTCCAACCTGACCCTGCACGTAAAAACTGAATGCGATAGTATTATTTTACACATTATATCTTTGCATATACATAGTCTCCAAAACCATTTCCTGAAAAACAAACATTTGCCAAATTTTTGGCTGCTGTTCGGATAATATTGACGGCAAAAACTGCGTCTAGTATCTCAAAATCAACGGTCGGCACCATCATTGAGGAAGTCGACACTCGTGACCCGTCAGAAATTCGCGAACATGGACATGGCAGTAACCACTATGATGATAAGGAAGTGTACGAGATAGAAATGAACACCACCGCGACATTGTTGGTTAGGAAAAATATTTCTCAGCCTAGTAAATAGTTCTCCACATGCAATCGCTAGTTGTTCGCACGAGATCTGTAGGACAACCATTTACGTTTTATCACTTTCATTGTTCACATCATGGAAATATATTGAAGACACAAGGCTTCATTTAGCTAATGCATTGAACCGAATAAAATAAACGAAATATATAATAAAATTGCAGAAGTTTTATAGAAAAGTGAGCTCAAAAACTGTCCCAAAATGAGAACTTTATCGCTAGTGGTTGTGTCTAACAAAACTCAGATATTATGTTATATATTAGCCAGAATAAAGTTAGTTAAAGCATAAGCAGATTGAATTTCTGTAATAGGTTAGTGCACTGTACGCTTAGTAGAAACATCAGGCATCTCACTCAAGCGTGCTAGACAAAAACATTTCCGTTAGTTGATGACAATATAGTCGAGAAGACAGTTTTTGTTTTCGCGTCATTTTAATGCAATAGTATTTCTGTTGACACTCAATTTCATTTTATGCGGAGAATGCGGTCCGTATTTAAACATTATTAGTCCGCAAAGTAGTGATATTTTAAACAATCGAACAATAAGCAAGAAAAATGCCAAAAAATAAACAAGCCAAAAAGTGGTAAAACAGCGGTTTTTCTGAGGTGTTCATCAACCCAAGAATTGTATACCGTCGTATATTACTAATGTTGTTCACATACAGAAACGTACATAGTAGCGGTAGGACTATCTGTTGTGATTTTATCCTTACTTTTCAACGGATGTCAATAGATGCTAAACCACATATTAGTCAATCAATCATAATAAACTTAATGTTGTAAGCAGCAGCATTTCTGTCTCTTTCGATGGTTTCCAATTAATGTCCATGTAAGTCTAAAAACGACCTGACGATACAGTGAACAAACATCATTAGCCTATCACGGAGAGCGACTAAAATGATGTAACTAGTTGAGTCTACAGTCAATAAATTGGGATTAATGTTTCGATTTCATGTTTTAGTTTTATTTGTGTTCGTTATGGAATAAAATGAGAGAGATGAGCAGAGATAACGAAGAAAAAGAGAGAAAAAATAATAAATAAATTGAAATCGACCCAAGAGCAGCTGTTCTATATTTTCTGGGCACTCAACTACAGAACAACAGAAATCATCAAAGAAAGTTGGCCTTACACCTACGTTATTCTTCGACAGAGGTGAAGTAAGTGCGATGTATACCCGTCCATATGTCGGAATAAAGAGATGCTGAAATTATTGAGCTTGTTCATATTTATAATATTTCTTTTTTTTCAATCTAAAATTTTATTTGAAACGGCTCAATGCGTTAGCACAACTGATCCGTGGGTCTTTTAATTTTTTTTACAATAAGTAAAAAAAAAATTCTAAGAATGTCGGTCTGCCAGATCTTGTTGACGCAGTTTGCTGCTGCGTGTTGAGATCTTTTTCCTTGGC
This sequence comes from Topomyia yanbarensis, assembly GCF_030247195.1. Taxonomy (NCBI): domain Eukaryota; kingdom Metazoa; phylum Arthropoda; class Insecta; order Diptera; family Culicidae; genus Topomyia; species Topomyia yanbarensis. Next base: position 66,998,874 of record NC_080670.1, read on the forward strand.
GGTGAGGCCGCTTGGTGGTCATTCAGTCTGCCTTCTCTCGCGTTATCGTTCCCGTCCATGTCGTCATCTGTACTGCTTTCTTCCTGTTCACGATCAGAGGTTCTTATTTGTTTCTTGTTCTTATGGGTCGCTGTTGTATATCCGTCTTCATCGATATTTGCTTCTTTATTGGCGATGCTAGTTGTTGGTTTGGGAGCGGTTGTCGTGGTCGTTGTACCTGCATTATTGGGTAATTGGATCGTTGTTTTAGGTTTATCTGAAGGTATCGGTGGCTGCATGTTAGAGTTGGCTGTAGTAGATGAGTTTTGACTAGTTGCTTCGGCGCATGTTTTTCCGTAGTAGGCTGTATAGTTACAGAATTGGCATGTTGGGGTCTGCCCGGGATATGTAATTAGCGTTGTTTGCTTATAGGTCACGCCATCCTTCGGTGATTTGCATTCGATAGTCATGTAAGAAGGTATTGGTTTAGTCACTCGCATTCTCACAATACGAACGCCATTGGGAATGCCGGAGAAAAAATTTCTCCAGGTGTCATTCGTAATAGATTCTACTTCTCCATATTGCGACATTATTTGTTTGATGAAATCCTCCTTCGTGCGCGGGGCCAAATCATGGATACGCACGTCCACCATGTCGTTTTCCATATGCACGGGGATCTTGATTCTGGTGTTATTAAATTCGACCTCGTGTTGCATGTTGTTCTTTGCAATAAAGTTTTCGGCCTGTGCTAAGCTTCTAAACGTGATCAAAACACAGTTTTTACGTGATGTAGCTGAATGTAGGTAACTTCAGCGAGATTAAGCTCCATTTTCACTTTAACTAATTGTTCCACTTCCTTAACTGTTCGTGTTATCCCGTAGCACAGGCACTTTTGCTTCATTTGGCAAACTCATTTTACTCCGCAGCCGGGGGCAACGATACAATTTGTATGTGTACTGATATAGAACAATAGCTAGCTTGATTCACTGGTGCCTGTAGCCTGCTATAGCGTAGCAATTTTTTTTGCTTCTGCTTTTTGCGACATCAGAAGGTAGACCTTCTAGTTCTTTTGGTAATACATTTAACAAATTTCACGTACCGTCAAGTCCCCAGTTACCGTGCGTTTAGGTGGATTTGACGTGACTTCAAATCCTTTTTTTTTATCAAAATGAAAACCGCCCTCATAGTCACCGTAAAAATACCTATCTAAATACGTCACAATTTAGAAATAATATAAAACTATTACCAAATACAAATTTGTATTTGCTATTACCAACAAAACGAGAATAAGTAGTTGAGGACATTTGTTTGGCACCAGTGCACGTTATATGATCAACTTACGGTGTATTTAAAATTTTGATTCAACTTTAGTTGGAATGTTTCAATAAAACGATGAAACGAAAGGATTTGGGATCTGGATCTCTCCGATGGATTTAGGGAGCTAGTTCTTTAAATTTCGTGATTTTGAAACTGCACGGTGAACGACACATGCACGGCGACTGGCGATTTGAAGGAAAATTAGAAGATATTAGTAATCAGTGTTTTCATTCGATTTGTAGACAATTTTCTTTAATCAATTAAATTGTGGGCAGTTTCCTTCAGTTGATTTAATCATTTAAATTTATATTTTGATCCTATTGATTACCAAAAATCCTTCCTAACTGGGGTTCTAATCTACCCGACCAAGGCTAGTCTTGAAAATAGTTTCATTTAAATAGAATATATCAAAAATTGTGTTAGCATGATGCCTTGGAACTGGTAATACTCGCAGAACACCAGACAAAGAAAATAGAAGTTGAACCGTCTCTGCGCATCTACAAATCGCTTGCTAAATCAGAAGATTTTGTACGAATTTCGACATTCTCTTCGTTCGAACATTTTATGGATATTTTTCTACTCATTTCGGTTTAGCATCTTCTACGCCTTTTAAAGGTGTAGCTTGGAACACCTAGTGTTTTCCAGCACCGTCAAGCATTGTCATATTCGGTTAGCGCATAAATACTGTGAACTCTAGAATATACTTTGTTGTAACGAGAGTAAGTACTATAACCTTTCTTGTGACAATGAACATATTTTTAGGATTGTCTTTGATTTGGAATTGATTTCATTATGAACTTTTCAAAATTTAATTTAGTTTCTAGTGACTATATCAAATTGTCAGAATTAAAAGCTTTATGCAAATTTTTTTAAGCCCCTCCCGAAACAAAATCCTGGCTACGGGCCTGGTCAGGTCTAGGAGTGATACACTATTTTCCATCTGCAAAAAGTACCATGTTATGTCAAACGCTTACGGCCACTTATAAAAAGGGGAAATGAGAAGGGGATTTGGGGGGGAAGGTTCCCAAAACTCTAACAAAACAGGAAAACCCAACTGAAAGCAACGGAACTGTGGGTGGAACAATGCAATGAACACGACCGCTGTCTTTTAACTCAGGGTCGAGATCGGTTTTCTAGCTGGCACCTTACCGTCACCCTTGCAACTTCTAACTGTGTTGCTTGGTAGCTAGTTAAAGTTTATTGAATTTTATCACGATGCTTCGTTTAACGGAAACACGTTTTAGGATCTATTTAGTAGCGTCACGGCCAAAAGCAAGTTTTGCCACCGTTCCCATCTTTCATTTAGTTTTTCTTTTTTTCTTTGCTTCGCCGTGGCATGATTGTGGCAAGTTATCAGAGAAACCATAACACGACGGTCATGCTATCGGGTTGGCATGAATCGGGACAAGTGTAAATATTCCCCGGAGGGATTCCTCGCTTGACACCTGACTCTAGAATAAATGGCAGTGTTTATGACATTTGGTGTTAGCAGAGAGGGAGCTCTTTCTATAAAACAAAGTTGTTTTACTCATATTTCTGTTAATTTATGACTTCTTCTAGTTTATACAATGCCTTTCAGGTAACGTAAAAGTTTCGTACATATACATACATACATGTCAAAATCCGTAGCAGTCGATTAAACAGCCAATTGGTTCGCTATTTTCACACATGCATGGCTGCCACGGTAACGATGATTTTAAGGTTTCTGTGGATAGTGCGAATTGGAGCGTTTTATGTTACCAAATTTGATGCATTTTATCCGATTTACAGATTTCGTGCGATTCGATTACGAGTATTGCTAAACTTGAAATTCGTTCATCATTTTTGTGTCGATCAAACAAAAAAAGTTTTGTTCCAGACACGACATTGAAAATACAGTATGTCTAACGAACACCATGCGTGAAATTTCAGAGTTCTAGATTATCAATAATTTTCAGAAAATCTAAAATATTTGCACAGATTGTTGTTTGTTTTCAGTATGTGTAAACTCGTCCTTCACAATGTTCTACCAAGTTATAAGAGAATCAAATCGAAAAAACTTTTCTGAATAAAGTAGGGGAATTATGGGTAAAACCGACACTGTGGGTAAAACCGACGCCCCACAGCTTTCCATAGAAATCAAAATTTTAATCATTTCATGATGACACTTTAGTATTAGGACAATTATGTAGAGCATTTGAAGACAAAATAAGATTTACGTTAGTACGCCGAATATCATAAAAATAAACAAAACATATGGCAGCAGCGTTCTTACTCGTCTGGATGTTAGATTTTGTTGGTAGATTTTAAGGCTTTAACCGAACAAAAGATTTTCAAATCACCAGTGCTTTTAGTAGGTATTATTATCGGCTTTTCCTATGATCTACTGGGTGCATTGAAGACGAGTTTGAGAAATTCAATATTTTTATTGCTTTAAAAAAATTCGCTGTTGGGGTGAAACCGACACCCTTTGGTTAGGGTAAAACCGACACACTGTTAAGATGGTTGTGTTTACTTGCGACTCATTACAAAAGGCTGAGGGTCTTTGTGACACTTCACTAACACTATTAGTACACTATAGTAATAGCAGAAATACACAGAAATACTTGTATTGTGTTTATTTATTATAAGTCTGATCAAAAATTGCTCATTTGATTCTATCGAAGCTTTTGCTATTTCTGCAAAAAGCCCATCAAGCCGAATTTCTAGTGTTCTCTTGATTTGTCATAGATTTATCACAGTGAGACAATGATCTTTTGTATACCCCGGTAGATCGTTGATGATCAGAATCCCGAAAAATCAGAGTCTGAACAAGGTAATTTCACCAAGAAGTTTGTGTCACTTGTAAGTGAATGAATCCTATTAGTAGAATGTAAAACGCTTGCAAATCTTCTCTGACGAAATCGAATTACACTGAAGGTTGCAATGATATGCGTAATGATTATTCGGAAATATCCATATCAAGAAATAATCCTGTAGTATAAAATACTCTTGTTTATAACACTACGTTTTCGAACTCTCTTCCCCTCACTACATGATGAAGCTACAAAAAGAACATGTTTGCATCACACATACTCACACTTTGTTACATTTTTATTTACACTATATACTCACGCCTATAATGCATTTTTAATAAAACAGTGGAGCGAAAATAAATTAAAGGGGTGTGTCGATATTACCTGGGGTGTCGGTTTTACCCACAGTGCCTAGAAGAAGTTAATTTGTTTTCCGAGTTTTTCAACGAATAATTTTTAATGAAATAAATTTTTTGAAGCGCTGACAAAATTAAGCCTTGTTAAGAATTTTCTGAAGAAGAATTCTGCGTAGAAACTATAATTTTATTGGTTTTGTGGTAACTCAGAAATTTTTTTTTTATCAGTTTTCAAAAAGGTTACTAAAATCGGTTGTCGGCACCCATTTTTTGTGGCAAATGCTCTCAAGAACCTAATCAATATGGGTATTTTGGATCGGGCTATACGAATAGATACCAGAGATCGATCTTTTGCACCATTCTTAAAACCAGGAAGGCGACTTCTGGTTTAGCGTTTTATATTTACATGAAGAAAGCCCACTTGGTCGTGTTTGCACCGCTAGGTAGCACCGTATATACCAGATTGTCACGATCAGACAATTTGGTGTGAAGGGGAGAGGGTTTAACCCTGTAGCCACCCTTCCCCTTTTGCTGACCACTATCTGATCTGTCTAAAGTTTTGGTAAAAATGGACTGTCTGAAACTAACTCAATTGCAGTGAATGCGATCCGTCAGTGCCTTAGCAGTGCGTAATATTCGCACTAGTTGTTCACATACACATATTGTGGTTCTGAAGAAGAATGATGTGCATAATGCCTTTGATGGTTGTTGAAATGAATAAATTTCCTTTTTCCTTTGAATCTTCATGATGATCATTCATATTTTTCAATTTTTAGTAAATTTTTTTAGGGTGCCGACAGCCGACAAAATTTTTCAAAATGGTAAATACATATCATTTCACTAAACTGTTAATAATTTTTTTCAAGTTGACAGCATAAATTAATTTCTTTCATAAGTTATTAACTAAGGCGTCTAGTTCCCCATTGGTATGTTTATTCTCATATATTGTTTAATTGGAGTAATGTTGTGAGCCAAAAACAAAAGTGTGCCGACAACCGAACACATTCTCCCACAGTATTATATTATATAGGGTAGAGTGGAACAAGTAGGTTAGTTTTACCGATGGTATTTTTGCGCAGATTTTGACAAATAAGAACTCGTTGGAACGGTTATATGCTTTCACCGTTTTTTTTTTCACCAAAACAAATGAGATTCAATGAAATAAACAGATAAAAATTCCACCTCAAAAATTTAAGAATCTCTAAAAATTGCCGTATAAAAACAATTAGAAATGGCTGTATAAATCAACGCATATCTACAACTAACGGCTTGCGATTCGGGTCGAGAGTCCTATGGAACGGTTTGAATCTTGTAACGGCGCATACGCACGGTAGAAACCAGCAATTCAACAACTCGCCATCTGTTTTGCAGCAACGGTTACGAACTGAAAAGCCATACCACACAGAAAAAAATATTTTGTAATTTTAAGTTTATTTTCATGCACATATTTGGAGCATAAATAAAAATGTTAAGTTGTAATTTTGCACGTGAATTGAAAATTACAGTTTCTTTAAAAGGAAAACCAATGCCAGGGCCGTCTTAAGACCATTCGGGGCCCCTGGGCACTGTTGAATTAAGGGCCCCCCATCACTGATCAGGTGTAAATAGCTGTATATTAGCATGGTTTTTCAAGCCAGACTTTCAAATTTGAGCCAAGTGTGCCAACAAACCACCAAAATAATACATCTATAACTTTCTACCATCAGGTGGTATTATACACGCATAATGGTCTGAGATGATCTGAAAATTTATTAGCAAGTGACTCTATCATGCACAGAATTTCCAAAAGAAAATCCCGGACACCCTAAGCTAAACTTAGTAGCGTTTAACCCATTTATGCCCATGTTGTTTGTGGACAACAACGTATTTAAACAACTATAACTTTTGATTGAGGCAAGATTTTCTCACAAAAACAAGTAAGGCTCATAAATGTGACGATTGCCTTTCATTTGGGTTTTAACAGTTACAAGGATCGGCTCTAGAACTGAAGTTATTGCAATTAGTCTGATTGGATTCCGATGAAGCAGTGCTGCCAGACAGTTTACGTTAACGACTGAAAATGAATTTTTCATATATCTTCGTTATGTTGCAATAGTATTAAAAACTGATAAGACCTATCAATTTAGACTGTCTTTGGCTACGTTTTCCACGCAAGTGGATTATTGTAAATATTTTAAGAGAATTGTATTGAGCATTGGAAGGTAGAAATTGTGCAGCTTCTAGCACTGCGAGGAAAGCACCTAACTTTATAAAAAAAAGACTTGCTTGTTGCTTGACCCCATCGTTTTCAAGGAAAAATAGTTTTGAAACCCTACATGCACTTGAAAAAAGTTGGGCATGAAAGGGTTAAAATGATAAAGCGGAATATGGCAGAGAAGAATTGTGTTGCAATCAAAGAACTCTTAAACGAGACATATTGTAAAAGCCATTGGAAAGATAGAAGGACATTTGAAAGTTATTAATAAAGAAATATTGTGTAACGCTTCTCTTAATAACAGTTGCATAATATAGCAGAAACCTGACAGAATCATGCGGTAATCTAACCTTCATAGTTGCATGACGTTGTTTGAGAATGAAGAGTGCTTTAGTCAAGGGGAGTCCTGAAGTATGACGAGTTCGCGCCCAGCATTTGAACGTTGGCTTGACCACTAGAAAACCTTTGTATTTCGTGGCGGTGGCGTTCGTAAACAAAGCGCTAAATTTATTCATAGGGTAATAGTACGGTTTTCACATTTTCAATCTGAACATTTTATCATCGAGATTATAGCTGTCAAACGTCGTATATGGGCGAACATTGATATTTTAGGAGATTAAGTAAAGTAAAGCATCACACATTCTAATTCTTACAATGCTGACAAAATAAAAAAGTATTTGTTGTTCATTTTTTGTTGTATTTTTTTGCTATTTTATCGGAGTTCTTCTCTTCTAGATCTAAAGCTAAAGAGTGCCCAATCTATAAGAAACGATGAGTCTTGCTTCAAACTGAACTAACTAAAATTGGAAATGCATTTGCCAAGAAATAATAGCCAAGTACACCATTTGGCCGTGCATGATAAATTGAATTTAACGTTTCGAATTCTTCTTATTAGCGTATGACAGCCATCTTGATCGCGATGTTAGGTCCAAAATTGCAGACAATAAATTTGAATGGTAGGATAACTAGTTTTTAGTTTTGAAACTACGAGAGTTAAAATAGTACGCATTAACATTGTCCCGTTTAGAACTTCTTGATTGTGAGCAATACAACATTCCTGATGTGATGAAAATGGTCAGAGTCAACATCCTACTTCCAAAAAAGCCACATATTCTATTCCATTGAACTTCCCACTTCGCCGAGTCTCGTCACTTTTGAAATCCATATTATGTTGATTCTAAGCGCGCATATCGTCTTGAGGTTCATTCATGTTCTATCCTCGCTGTAGGAATAGAAACAACGGTTCTTAGCAATATCCCAGCGTGTACGAATTGTTAAATTTGTTAAATAATTCAACAAATTTAAACTTGAATGTTTGTGCAACTGTTGAATTGGTTCAATGTTATCCTGACCTGATGCGGTTCCTGTTGCTAGTAGAATAATTCTGCTTTGTTGTCTGATGCTTTTTGATGGTTTCACCACATGGAATACGAATCAATGTGCGATTCCGGGCTGCTTTGCTACCGATTCATTGATATGATGTATTGAGATATTAATAAATCAATGCCAGTATAGACTTTAAAATGTAAACCACAAATTCAAATTTCTGACGTTTTAGCAACGCACTGAAGAGTTACAAATATTCAAGTGCACCTTTTTTCGAAGACAGACGTTAGTATGGATTTATATCCTTCCTCAGTGCGGGGCCCCCAAAATCGCGGGGCCCCTGGCTCTGGCCCAGTGTGCCCATGCGGAAAGACGGTACTGACCAATGCACTTCAATGCATTTTATTCGGATATTGCTGTAAAATATATGACATGTAATATTACACGAATGAAAGTGTAAAATTGTATGCTTTTTGATGCTCACATTGATTTTAATGTAATTTTCAATCAAATTTTTTAATCAATCTTTGTATGTTTACATTCGTATAGATTTACATGTCGTTTATTTATTTATTTCTTTATTTGTTTATTTGTTTATTTGTTTATTTGTTTATTTGTTTATTTGTTTATTTGTTTATTTGTTTATTTGTTTATTTGTTTATTTGTTTATTTGTTTATTTGTTTATTTGTTTATTTGTTTATTTGTTTATTTGTTTATTTGTTTATTTGTTTATTTGTTTATTTGTTTATTTGTTTATTTGTTTATTTGTTTATTTGTTTATTTGTTTATTTGTTTATTTGTTTATTTGTTTATTTGTTTATTTGTTTATTTGTTTATTTGTTTATTTGTTTATTTGTTTATTTGTTTATTTGTTTATTTGTTTATTTGTTTATTTGTTTCTTTGTTTGTTTGTTTCTTTGTTTATTTGTTTATTTGTTTATTTGTTTATTTGTTTATTTGTTTATTTGTTTATTTGTTTATTTGTTTATTTGTTTATTTGTTTATTTGTTTATCTGTTTATTTGTTTATTTGTTTATTTGTTTATTTGTTTATTTGTTTATTTGTTTATTTGCTTATTTGTTTATTTGTTTATTTGTTTATTTGTTTATTTGTTTATTTGTTTATTTGTTTATTTGTTTATTTGTTTATTTGTGTATTTGTTTATTTGTTTATTTGTTCATTTATTTATTTTTTAATTTTTTTATTTGGTTAGCAAATCTGTATTATTAGGCAGCATGAGACCAAACTATGTCGCCACTCACCTCTGGTCCAGAACTCTTGTCCCTTACATCCCCGCGAGGTTAACCGAGGTAGGAGTCATCTTATGTCGTTTTTGCTTAGACCCGGGTTGGGTCGGATGCTGGCTCAACCGCTGTCAGCTTATACATTTTATCAGCTGGACAGGATTGGAGCTTTTGGACAGCAGCTGCATTAGTGATGATCTGCTGACAGGGAAGGGGAATAAATGGAGCGTGCGTAGAACTGATAATGTGTCCGTCATACAAAGTAGATGTTTCGGTAAACTTGATGCTCATTATGGCTGCTCAAAATTATTTCGTATTCTCATCATAAAACAAAATCGAGTTTTCTGTTGTAGCAACGATTTGTTTACTACTCTCGATTTTTTGTTGAGATTATTTCATTCTTTTCCTTAGCCTTTTCAAGCTATTTTCTCGCGATTTAACGTGAAGTTCAAGCTCAAGCTAGAGTATAAATCTAGAAATGCTCATTGAAGTGTGAATATGAAGCAACACTCCCGAAGGCCGGCTATCCGAAGTTCAAGTTTCTCATTTAAAATTCTCGTAAATTGATCATGACCGGCTTTCGTATATATCGCTAAGATCATATTGTCTACCAAGCCATACCTCCAGATCTTTTCCCTTTCCTACTAACACATTTTCTTGGCGCTCGTGGAGTTGTAGAGATTGTCTCGGTCTCTATCAACAGCGAGTGTCGAACTAGTATTCGTTTCGATCCCCCTGAATATATTCGATACGCTAATACAAAATAATTTTGAATAGTTTTCAAAGACGCATTAGCAAATTTGGATGTTTCAATTTTCAAACTTGCGGGTGTCAGTTTTTCCAATTAGAATTTGAATTACAATTCAACGCCCAATCTTCTCAAGTAAACACTGACCAAGTAAATCAACAGATATTCATGAATATTATAAGATTTTATGGTCACCGCAACATATTTATTTCATGGACTTGTTGACTTTTCTCGGTGAAAATGAAAACTCAAAATTTTCCCATTACCACACGTAACGTTTCGGCTTACTGCTCTTCAGCCATCGTCGGACGCCTACAAACATTTATTTAGCATTAACGTTAACATCAATTTGTTCACAAAAAAATTACAAAGCTAGCATTCACAAATTAAAGACAATTAACTCACATAAACTTATATCACGCATCTCCATTCACTCTCGTTCACTCTCCACCGCTAGGCGGGCGATCACTCTTCGACTGTCTGCGTTCCTCGCTATTCAAACACTGTCGAAGCTTGGTGACCAGACCGTCATACGTTGTGTAGAACGTTCCACATTCTCTTTGTAGGTTCACCGTTTTTTCCTCGCCGAGAATTTTGATGTGAAACATCTCTGCAGTTAGTCTGCTCTCCTGGTTTTCGATTCTTTCCAGTATCCGGGTGTTGGCGAAATCGAAGATGTGTCCTTCTTGCAATGTGTGTTGGGCTAAACCAGTTCTCGCATCTTTTTTCTTAGCGTCGTTCTTGTGCTCCGCTACTCTCGTTTCCAGCCTTCTCCCCGTTTGTCCTACAGACGGTCTGGTCACCAAGCTTCGACAGTGTTGGAATAGCGAGGAACGCAGACCGTCGAAGAGTGATCGCCCGCCTAGCGGTGGAGAGTGAACGAGAGTGAATGGAGATGCGTGATATAAGTTTATGTGAGTTAATTGTCTTTAATTTGTGAATGCTAGCTTTGTAATTTTTTGTGAACAAATTGATGTTAACGTTAATGCTAAATAAATGTTTGTAGGCGTCTGACGATGGCTGAAGAGCAGTAAGCCGAAACGTTACGTGTGGTAATGGGAAAATTTTGAGTTTTCATTTTCACCGAGAAAAGTCAACAAGTCCATGAAATAAATATTCATGAATATTATTTGTTTTGAAAATTGCAATAGCTAGTAATTTAAAGAACAAATCAATGGTCTAAAAGTACTGAATGAGAAAACCGTAAGCATCTGTTATAATCCAGTCGTTACAACACTTAAACAAATCAAACATCGTATGTTTTACCCAAAATTCTGTTAGTTAGTTTGGTTTCGTATTTTTAAATCGGCTAAGCGAAATAAAATATAAATCTCGCTACCGACTCTTTACATAACGCTAGCGAAGATTTATGCAGCCTAATGAGCATAAAGGCTCAATGAGGAGAAATGTATGCAGAAACCCATACAAAGTTCATGTAATCTACCACGATACTAGTTTTTATAGTCATTTTCATGTTGTTACTTTTGCCTTCACAACTCTAATAGAGTGGCTGTATACATATCTACTGAAGAAGGTAATATAGAGCAATAAGGTCCATTGAAAAAGCAGGTTTTTATCAACATTTGATAGCAATTATAACATTTTCATTTCTTTTAACATAACTATAATCGATGTGGGTTACTACTCCGCGTTGCTAGTAGTGTGGCGAAAAAAATTGCTCTTGAAGAACATACAATTCTGATTGTATACTTGCGACTTCTAAACATCACTTCTGTATATCTTTGAAGATATTAAATATGACGCGCCAGAAACTGCTAGTATACAACTGCCAATGTGCTAGACATGACGTAGCCTGAGGACCTAAAAATACCATCTGCCTTACACTGTAGGTATGAATAGCTGGCGTAAAATGGAAACGAAAATTTCTCCGAAAGTCGTCATCGTATGATGTTATCACTAGCTCCCTCCGGGGTAAGGAAAACCGTACGCCAAGCAACGAAGACGGAATATTACAGCATAGTAACAATAACTTGCAAATTTAATTAAATTAAATAATATTATCTTAAAGTGAAAGAGCTAAATTGAAAAGTAAACTTTTTAACTTTGCTGAAGCTTTCTCGAAACAGTTTGCAGTGATCTCGAACGAAATTGCGCCTTTGCGAGTGGTTGATTATGTCTTACTAAATTATTTATCTTTGATTTTGAAATGGAAAGAAAACTCCACGGGTGGTGAGAATCTGAAGTCCATAAAAGGTAAAATATTTACCGACCTCTCGAATGAGCATCAATTATGAGAATTAACAATGTCATACGTTGCATAACTATCTGACAGTGTTTGACAAGAGTTCAAATAGCGGTAACATTTCACATTTATCATGAAGATAAATTTTTCATGATGTGCCAAAATAACGGAAACTAGAACGATAGCAGCTTATCTTATCTCCACCGAGCAAGGAAAGAAGCAAGATAAGAAAAATGCCGACACCCTCTGAATATAAATCGCTCTCCTTGGAAACGCATCCCAAAGAAAGCTCAATATTCAACAGTTTGTTCCAGTTCAGCTCAGTTGGGAAGACAAGAGGAATACACTGTTTCCGTTGTCGGTCGGAGAGAAATAATGCTTAGGAACCGTTTTCCTATGACAACTTCCTTTCTTTTCGTAACCGGAAAAGATGAAGTCGCTGAGAGGAAATAAAAATTTCCGACTACAACAATAACAAGAGTAGCAAGAAAATGCGGCATAACATAAAAATCTCATAGATATCTCGGAGTAACTGAAATTTGTGGATGCGAAACGGAAATATACGCCTTTGGGCGAAGCGTTTTACGTTCGTGCCGATCGTAAGGCCTGTGGTCGTATTAGAGGCGAGACAAATTGGAAAGCAATTACCGAAATTCCAGTGACAGCCGCGTTCGAGGTCAGCAAATCCGGCGAACGTGAACAGCTTGTCGTGCTCAATAATAATAGCGATAATGACCGGGAGGGCGGGGAGCTTCAACGGAACGTGAACGTGACAAGGATGCCCAAGATGTACGAAATTATTATTATGATCATCAATGCTAGCCGCTAGCAAAGGTGTGCTGTTGGTTCAGGACGAAAAAAAATTCAATTAGTGGCGCGTGTTTAGTGGACGTGATAACAAATTATCGATGCTACGGTGTTTGATTTTACCAGACAAAGTAACGTTTTGTTGAAGTAGCCATGAAGTGAAGTGTAGTGGATTTGTTTACTTGTAAGATAGTTGTACTTATTGGTAAACTCATGATTGCAACTGGTTATAATTGTACTTTTTCCATGTAATAAGTAGCCAAAGAACAATGCACTAAAGTTTTCAATTGTTTTAAATCATTTTCCATAAATAACATGGCAGAAATGCTAGTTAGTAATGAAAACACTTGAATCTGAATAACTTGAAACGTTTAAATTTGAATGTATAACATCGAGTGTTCAGAAAATCGGAAACTTCAATTGCTTGAAAAATTATTTTTGTCGGTTTATTGGAACCAATATGGTGGAGAGAACAAATCATTCTAATCGAAATGACAACATAAATTTCATGAAAAATATGCGTTAATGTAAATTTTAACCCTTCGTAGAAGTAATTTCAATTGCTTTCTGCTTTGAAATTATAGTAAACTAGCTGACCCGGCAAACTTCGTCCTGCCGAAAACAGTATTCATCATTGAAATTATTTCGAGCATTCATGATATCAACAAAATGAAGAACAAATTGCGCAAATCCATCATTCCGTTCTTAAGTGATGCGCGTACGCCAACTTTGTTTTATATATATATATATATATATATATATATATATATATATATATATATATATATATATATATATATATATATATATATATATATATATATATATATATATATATATATATATATATATATATATATATATATATATATATATATATATATATATATATATATATATATATATATATATATATATATATATATATATATATATATATATATATATATATATAGATTAAGAGAAACCATCAAAATAAAAGTTTGTTTACAAATCTTATTCGCCCTTTTGAAAATTTAATATGGAATTATTTCAGCCAATCGCCTAAAGAATTTCGAAAATTTGCTTTTGAATATGGAGTACGCGGAGAAGTCAGAACGGGGATATTGAGACTGAAATATAATGAAAAGTGTCGAATACTATACAGTTTTATTGAAAAGACAATCGGCACATTTCATATGGACCACTTATGTAATTGTATTTCTATTAGATTGCTTATTTTCTGGCAGTTCGCCAACTTACACCACACATACCGCCAACTTTCCCCGAGGCTGGGGTAAGTTAGCGGCTTTTCTGCGTCACATATTTTTGTCTCTAGAAATGAAGACAACGTATCAAACATTTTAATAAAATTCAGAGATGTTGTCAACAGTCTACCCTTTCATGCAACGTGTTTTTTTTTAATTATTTCGATTATAGAGGTTTTAACCTTTTTAGGTCATTCGCCTCTTCGGGTTAGAAAAATCTCTTATGAAAAATTTCTAACCCTATGTGCGGGGTTGGGACTCGAACCCAGATGCGCTGCGTACAAGGCAATCGATTTACCAACTACGCTACGCCCACCCCTCGCAACGTGTTCTATTTGGCAAGATCAACCAAAATCAAAGCGGTAAAAAATGAAAACTGAAACCCCGGTCCCCCCTACTTAAATGTTAGTATCAAATTATAAATTTCGTCGATTTTAGAAAGTATACCGTACATACGTGTAGGGAATAATGCTGATTAATAAATAGCTTGAATAAAATATGTTTCAGTTTACACAATTATTTATTAAGTTATGTCACATCGATCCCTCTTTACAAGTGTAGCTCGAGAGCCTTTGAAAATCTCTAATAGTTTCAACTATCTCATATAGAAAAGAAACTCTCTAAGGGTGAGAGAAAATACCATGTCCGCTCTCTGTGTTACGGGCGAATCAGCGCCCGTACGCTCGTTACATGTGTTTATCGCGTACCTATAAAAGGAGCGAATCACAGAAGAATATTCCATTCTATTGACGACTTTTGCAACCAGCGCATCGGAAGGAAACAGCAGCAGCAGCAAAGCGACCAACAGCGGACTGGAACCAGCGAGCCGAGCGATTGGACTCAAGGCCTTGGTGGTAAATAGAAACGAGTGGACTGTCGGCGAGTGGTAGCCATCGAACCGGGCGAAAGGTCTCGGAGCACACGAGTGTTCTTTGTGGTTGTGCAACGGCCCAGCGATTAGTCTCCTTTGTGTCCGGGGCTCGCAAAAATTCGGCGAGAATGCAGAGTTACGACAATACGGTAGATAAAAAGTGTAATAACTGCAACTCTAGGTGGATTAAAATAGGCATTTTTGTACTCATGTCACATTTTGTTTTCGAAAGAAACAAATTTAAATACTGTACCAGCTACTTGCATTGATAGTAGTATTTCTACCTAGGGCTGTTCTCATGCACATTGCTTGATTCCTGGTCTAGCTGTTCGTGTTAGTTCCCTGCACGGCATGTGTCCTGTGGAAATTCACTTCACTGTGCGCTATGTTCACCCACACCAACAGGCATGGAATTAGTCTATGGGTCAGTCTACCGTTTACAGTGTTATCTGTTGCTATTTGTATAAGGTATCACTCGGGTTCGTTTACGGACTCCTCTCGATCTCTATACTGCCCATGATCACACATTTGTACCGTTTTCTATGGGTTATCCTATCTTTATGGGACTGATGTGCGATCATGGGCAGTATAACACTCGCTATCTTCAAGTAGAAGGTTCTTGGGAATCGTTCAAGCTACCACGTAGGCTGCTTCTGACGAAAAAGTTCGATACGCCCTAGACGCCCGCATGGCCATCAGCCTGAACGTGCTGTTCAGCCGAGATCGGTTTCTCATAGTGTGCAGTATCGTATCCCATACAGGTCCTGCGTAAATGAGCACCCATGTAGAGATACTCGTCAGTAGCCGCTTTTTACTGCCGCTAATCGCCAAATTGTTGGGCATAATCACAGATAGTACCAAAATCACGTTTACGGCCCTCCCGCGTGCGTGGTCGATGTGAATATTAAAGCTTAGCCGGTCGTCCATCATCACCCCCAGTTGTCCAACTTCCCGCTGTGAACCGATGATGCACTCTCCGACCGAAATTCTCACCTGCTGCACTGTCTTTCGGGTGCTTATCAAAGCCATCATGGTTTTGTAGTGAGCTAACGCCAGCTTCTTCTCGCGCATCCAGTTTTCCACAGCATCTATCGCCTCTATGACGAGTACTTTTATTTCCTCTAGTGATTCGCCGATTACTAGAAGCACCACGTCGTTCGCAAAATTCGCAAATAGCATTGCAAAGCGTTGGACCGAGTATGGAACCCTGTGGAACGCCCTTTTTATGGTTGCCCTTTTTTTCGGCGTAGATGGTTCTGAAAGTAGCTCCTCGGGATCCAACAGAGATATTCAGGAACTCTCAGTCTGTGCAGCAAATCAGCAATTGTAGCCCAACTAGCACTGTACAAGGAGTTTCTACGTTCAGCTTAACCACTCTTCTATAACGGGTTTCTCTTCTCTTTCGCTTCTACGCAGCCTCCATAGTTTCCAAGGCCGTTCGTATGGCGTCCACAGCTACTGTTTACGCCGGGATCTGGCTGATACTCAAGCCCGGGAACCAGTGAAACACAACACACAAAGCGGACGAACAACACCCAAACAGGAAAACTAAATAAACTCGGCTGGCCCCGCAAAGGCCAGCAAAAGGGCGTTCTTTTCCGCCTTCTGCAATCACTTTTAGCCCGCGCAACACTAAAAGTCTATTTTCTACAACATAATCTTTATTTACAATATATGCACAAATAGTTATATTTGAATTTCACTGATTCGAATTTTCTCTAAGTCCCGGTCTGTGGGGAAGCGGTGTGCAACGTATGCACGGCGAGCGCGACGCACAGTCAGTTGTGCTGGACTGTCTTGATCGGCGATAAACTTTGTACTGCCGTACTGTCCTACTGCTCCCACTGGACATGAGACGGCTGAAGGGGAAGATGACCCAACCGTGTGCGATCATCTGCTCTCGGTGAAAACAGTGAAAACTTATTGTTGTCTTCTCCAGTGGCTAACAGCAGCAGTCAGCTGGGCAACGATGATCGTAGCGCGGGATTTGCCTTAGGTGATTGAGACTAAAGAATAATTTCATCTGTGCTTCGGGGGAGAAAATATTCGATCTGGCACACTGTCTGCTGGTGTCGATTTTGGGGGGTTAAAATAATTATTTGAAACTCTGTTCACTTCGGCGTGCACAGCTACCTTATTTTACAGGACATTCTTTTCCTCCATGTATGTCATAAATCTGCAAAAGATTAGTCTTTCAAGCACCTTGCCAACTGTATCCAACAGACATATCGGCCTGTATGCTGAAAGATCTCCAGGGGGTTTACCTGACTTCGACAACAACACCCGCTTTTGGCGCCTTTATATGCCGGGGAAGTTACCACAGTCGATACACTTTTGCAACCCGGTCCTAAACATATCCGGGTTTGTTAGAATTGCTATTTTCAGAGCCACGTTGAGATACCAGCCTTTTTGGTTGTCAAGGCTTTTGCTATCACCATCAGCTCCTCGTTGGTTACCCGATCTTCTTCTTCGTAGTCATCCTCCACTGCCGATCCTCTTATCTTTGCCCAACTCTACGCACATGGGGCAAGTTGGCGGTACTATGTATAGTGCAAAAATAGTCATCATATATTTTCTTTTCTGGAATTCACTCCAAAGTAAGAGAAACTTTTTCTTGTGTCTCTCGTCAATGCAGGGGACAATTCAATATTAATTCGTCAAAAGGGCGAAAGAATTTTTTTGTAAACACACTTGTTTCGCTCATTAGTCTGCTGCAGAGTGAAATTTCATGAAAAATATGCGTTAATGTAAATTTTAACCCTTCGTAGAAGTAATTGCAATTACTTTCTGCTTTGAAATTATAGTAAACTAGCTGACCCGGCAAACTACGTCCTGCCGAAAACAGTATTCATCATTGAAATTATTTCGAGCATTCATGATATCAACAAAATGAAGAACAAATTGCGCAAATCCATCATTCCGTTCTTAAGTGATGCGCGGTCTTACGTATGCTAACTTTGTTATATATATATATATATATATATATATATATATATATATATATATATATATATATATATATATATATATATATATATATATATATATATATATATATATATATATATATATATATATATATATATATATATATATATATATATATATATATATATATATATATATATATATATATATATATATATATATATATATATATATATATATATATATATATATATGTATATATATATATATATATATATATATATATATATATATATATATACCGCAAAATCTGCGGTGCGGTGAGACAGTTTTTCCCGCAGATGCGGTGCGGGAAAGAGCTTTTACCACGCGGTTTTTCCGCAACCGCACCGCAAAAAAAATGATAAAGTGATAATTTTGATTATTCTAAATTGATAAACAGACTGCTATAACGAAAGAAAATCTAGCTGTGGCCGAAATATTCTGACGCTATTATTTTTACGACATATTTTGGACTAGTTATTTTATACTTCTAAGTAAAACTTCACAAACTAATCATTTCAAATACATAAAATGCAAGATCCAAATAGAGACAAAATTATTAGATCATTTAAAAACAATCAATTTTTACTCTTAAATCCAATTTAAAAGTGCGTCACTTCTCTCGATTTCTGTTCGAAATCGTGGAATTATGAATCGTTTTCGATATCAATTTCTCAACTGTGAATTTTGACTAATTTAAAGGAATTAGAGATGAACCAATTATGCTGGGACTTAAACACAACCCAAAGAATATAATTATCTTCATCAAACCAAACGAATTTGGAGTAATTGGCAGTAAAGGATACAAATGTATGAAAGCATCCAAAATAAAGAAGGGTCCCAATTAAGATGATTATTCCATCATTCGTTCATCAACATTGTATTTCTATCTTTTTTGATTGCTGTGTAAATTCAATGTGAATTTTTCTGCAGTCAATTTTATTGGACTCTTTCTCAAAAAGTATGCTACATAACATTTTTTCGCGTACTTCCATTCAAATTTACTATAATTTTCTACCAAATTAAGTCATAATATTTTTCAGTTAGGACTATTTTGTAGCTTTTTGAAGCTTTTTTGCCAAATACCACATAGTTTGACTCCCATTCACTTCAATTGAAGTTTTTCCCATTGGCTCTTTGGGAAAATTTTAAAGGAAAATACATTAAATGCTAGAACTTTCGAACTAGCCTCTAGAAATTACACTTCATACATTTTTAAAGGGAGCAATCGTAGTTTTTGAATGAGAATACATCTGTTTCTTGAAGAATGCGGAAGGTAGAGTTTTGGGATATTTTGTCCGTAAAACCCCCTATTTTAAAAAAAATCCTTTCTGCTGTATGCTACATACATTATATTTTTTGCAGTTTTTCTAATGTTCAATAATTCTGTACCGGTTGAGACCAGACTCCTGATTAGATGTAATATATTGAGCAATTTTTTAGTCAAATATGGCGTCGTTCTTATTGATGAAATACATTATGTTTTTATTTCACTGTATTGGAATATATGCGCTACTATATATAAGTACTGGTATTTCGACTTTAATTTTTTTTTGTGAAGTTCCTTTAAGAATGAAAGGTGCTACTTAAATGCAAAAATCATCCATTTCATTTTCATACCTCAAAAACATTGAAAATATGAAAATTTAAAGAAAAAAAATATGCAACCTCATTTCTTATTACATTTTTATTCCACATTTTTCAATTAACTGAAGGGTTGCTAAAATAAAGAGCGTTTTTGAATGTATAATATTTGCCTTAAAATGTACGGAATTTTATTAATAGAAAATGCAAAAGTTTATTTTTTCATAAACATTGCATTCTGAGGAGTCTCTTAAAGTTAAATTTCGTGTGAATAAGGATAACATTTTATTATATATGGTTGTACAATTTTTCAACACTATTTTTAAAAATATAAAAATTTTACCGCATTTACCGCATTACCGCGTGGTGCGGTGGGGTAAATAAAGTGCGGTTGCGGTAAGTGGTGCAATTTTATTAGTTTTTTTTTGCTGTTGCGGTGCGAACAATCCATTTACCGCCCACATCCGCACCGCGACGAACCCTACACGAGGGCAATCCCCCCGAATTATAAGCAGAAAAATGTAAGAATACGAATAAGTTTTCCATCCGAATACTGAGATACCATTGAAATTCGAAGAAGAATTCTATCAAAACCCTGAGAAATATTCAAACAGAATCCTAGGAATAATTATATCAGAACCCTAAACAA
This sequence comes from Topomyia yanbarensis, assembly GCF_030247195.1. Lineage (NCBI taxonomy): Eukaryota > Metazoa > Arthropoda > Insecta > Diptera > Culicidae > Topomyia > Topomyia yanbarensis. Next base: position 67,019,144 of record NC_080670.1, read on the forward strand.
AATTCGTAAGAGTCCTAATAAGCATGTCATGAGTACCAGAAACCGAACTCGATCAAGTGACATCCTCATGGCGGGGGGTGCGGTCAAATACCAACTCCCCTCTTTCGCGACTCTTGCACACGGGTCTTAGTTTCATTATAATACAACTCGCCGATTCCATTTTCCTATTATACCTACCTCTCTGTTTCCGTTAAACACCGGTAACTTGAACTTCCTCCGTAGCAATTTCTAATCGCACGCTGCCGCTTTCGCCTGCCAGTGCCGCTGCATTCTGGTGTATGCATCACGATCGTAAGAATATTTTATTATTTCATACATATCTACCTCCTACAACCGCCCCCAGCTTGCCGCCGTATGTCATTTATTATGTTTTGTTGTAAAATATAAAAGGAAACTAAAAAAAATATTTCCCGCTTGGAAAGGAATAATGTTTGCCATATCATGTATATGAAAAAAGAATACATCAACGGTTTCACTACAGTCACCGAACCGGTCCTTCTCCGCCCGAACAAGAAAAGAAAGCCGGGTAATTGAGGAAAATGGATGTCGCTAATCTAGGCAACGAAAGGTCATTTTTTACTTGCTACCGCTATTCGTACACACGGAATGATTATGATGATTACTTTAATCATCATAAAAATGAGGCTAGTCTCGAGGACCTGTCGTACATCCTTCAAATGTGGGGTAGGGGCTAATGCCTTTCACTGACCATCTTTGCAGGTTGGAAAGCGAATGCCGTCTGTGAACATTTCTCAATTGCCGCCATCTAGAGGATTGCGCCGAAGAAAGATATACATACCGTCAATGTAAATGGTAATATTATATATATTTTTGGTACAGCTCTAGGCGTGGTTTTACAGAGCTAGGATGCATTTTTTTAATTTTTCAGTTCATTTGATGAAATGTTGACACCTGCGGATATCTTATTTCGAAAGCGAAGAGAAGTTTAGATGGCACTGAGCGATTGAGGTAGGGGGTTTCCGTAATATGTAATCTACTGACACTGACAGAATTGACAAAGAGTGATTTAATGTTCTAAACAAGCTTTACGGCAACTTTTTATAGTACGCGTTAAAATATTGCGTAATAATAAAACCCTCTAATTTCAGATTTTTTTTCGCAAATCCAACTGGTGTATAGTGTGCTACTTGCTAACATCAGTAGAAATCAAAAGACGGTTACATTAGCCGATTCGCTAAGAGCATCTCCCTCCGTGTCAAACCCTGTTCCGTGTGATCCTTCTTAGCACGGGATTGGAAATATAAATTCGCAGCATATTCTTTCGCAGCGGTTTATTCGTCAGATGCCGCCGACGACAAAGCCAGACACTACCTCGAGTGTCACTCCGAACGAGATATTTTCATTTGGAGTCAGAACCCGGGATAGCTGCCGGTGCTGAAATTCAATTTAGAGAGCTTTCGCCCCCACCCGATGGGATATGACTGAGCGTGTGAAACAGGTGCAATATTAAATTGCGTCGGAAATATGAGAACAAGTTGAGTTACTCGCACGGTTCCTGAAGCTCGTGAGGCGGTGAAGTGGATCTGAGTGTGTATAGCCTGCCGGTGGAGATGAAAGAACCGTAAGCTTTATCTGCCAGCTATGAATAAGTTACGTATTAGTACGCATAGAAGCACGTGGTGGGGAAAGTAACAGATTTTGGAGACGATAGAATACATTGTATTTTGTATGCTGCCGAACGACAGAACAAAAGTGTATTCTGCTACTGTCTGTCATCCAAGGATGACTATTTTCCGCTGCTAGTTTGTAAGAAAGCAGGCCACCGACCTGATTATCAGCCGAAAGAAAAACGAGTTAAATAATACTTACTTTCTAATCGAAATATTCTACTAAGAGTGTGGTGATATAATTTAATTATAGTTTCAGAAAACTAAATGTAGCATGTGGGATGAAAAGAATAAATTACGTTTGAAAATTATTTTCTATCGAAAAATTTGATTTGTTGCGTTGCATCCTACATATGAATTGAATGGTAAAATCAGGGTACATACATTATTTATAACAAGGAAGCAGATATCCATCAGCTGCCCCTGACAGAATCAAAATGGATTGCATCCTATGTGTACCTTTATACACATACACAGTTTTTCTACTGTTTCCCAACTATTGCTAGAGTAGTATGTTCATTCGAAGACTTGGAGTATGGGGGCTGCGCATATTCACCTCGCTCGTTTCTGCACATCCTACCAGACCGAAGAAGCATTGGTTTGACATTGATCTATTTCCCATCATTCATCTTCAGTTCTGGACATAGCGCTCATTCAGAAATGCTAGTGTTTCCGGTGGAATACTTTGCTCGTTTGCACCAAAACGGATGTTTGCACCCACAATCCTTTGAGCAGTGAGCTAAAAGTAACTAGTGAGTGCACAAAAATTTACCCATTTATAATTTGGCTTCCTCAAAAGCATAATCTAGGTTTGGCATGACTTCAAAGAGACTATGGCATCAGCACTGCGATACGGAAGCCAACCAGCATCCGCAAACCATTCCTGATGTGTGTGTGTCGAGTTGCATTGGACGTTTCCTGCGCACCAGATTTATCCGTGCAATATGCCTGAAAACGGAATATCTCTTCACTGGTGCGTTCATTTTCCTACATTCGGACCTGTTTCGTTGGCTCCATTATTTTCGCTCACTCAAACGTATGTGCACCAGAAATTTGGATCTAATTTGAATAATCTATCCGTTATTTCTGAGCCTGTGTAAAAAGGCATCACTAACAGAATAAAATAATGCCAGCTTACAAAAGTACGATTAATAGACGTATACACTTTTTGCAGTTCATTTTGCATTTTCGCATGGGATTTTTTTAAACCTTTCATTTTTCAGGACAATCATAACTCCAGCATTGCAGTAATACCGAGCTTGGTCTAGTGTGTCTCGATGGGACGCTGCACTATGGGAAGGCTCCATACAAACAGGTGGCAAATATTTTGTCTCATATTCTTTCGCGAAAAGTTTGTTTGGGTTATTAATTTTGTACGACACTCATAATGGACGTATCCGAGATTAAAAACCTTAAGGGGTAAGGGGAAGGTGGGAGGTTTGGTGTAAAGCATTCAAAGTGAATTCTTTTTTTATTAATATAAAAAAGAGACACAGAGAGTTTTAGTCAATTCAATTACTTTCCATATAATGATGCAAAATATGAACAATATTTTCTTAAATTTCCATTGGTCAAGTGAATTTCCGAAGACACCTCGAAAAAATACGGTGTGCATCATAACTCAAAATCTACAGGGCTAATCGTTTCGAAATTTTCCACAGTTCTTCTTCACATCATTCTCCAGGTAACTACAAGACCTTTCGATAAAATTATTATCACAACTATTTTTACAGAAAAATGTTGGAAGATTTTTTGAGCAAAAATGGGCTTCAAAGTGTTACAAAAAACTCAAAAATCGGAGAAAAAATGCAAAAGCTCAGATATCATGTGCTTTCTAACCCTCAAACAAATATTAAAGGAAAGAGAATGCAAGTCGCAAAAGAGACAAATAAATATTTTAATTTATTTATTTAATAGAAGTAAATAGAAAGGAGTTTGAAGTGCATAGGCTATTTAGTGATTATTTCAAGGTAATATCGCTCTTTCAGTTGATTGCTATAGCGATATATCTTCTTCATATTTATAGTTTGCTATTAATTGTTGTTTCATTTGCAATTCTTGTTCCGGAGATATAGTACAATGAATCCTATATAAACCAATATTACGAAAATGCAATGTTTAAAACTATCAGAGTAAGTATTGAAATATATTTTTTATATTGCGAGTAAAAATTTTCTTTGTCACAAAACCTGCTTTTGACGATTCCGGGGCTCATTAATAAAAGCATGAACATTTTTGAAATTACGAATCATGCTATTAACGAATTTCAAATATTTGGTTATATTGATCGTGTTAACTGTAAGTTTTGAATTGCAGTACAGCTCAGTACCATTTATTGCTCCACAGTAATGTTGTAAGGCAAAAATGTAGTCAGATCAACTATCTTTTCAATACATAGACTCTAATTGTAATCCACGATCATTTCGTTGTGGAATATGAAGCACTCAACCGAAACATGTACATGAATATGAAGCACTCAACCGAAACAAGTATCCTTTTCTGGTCTATTAGTTGAGACTGCCTTTAAAACTTCAAGTGATGCGTTCTCAGTTGAGGGAAAATTCGGGCAACTAAAATCTTCGCTATAAGTTAGAAGATGCATTATCCTTGCATCCTCCATCGAGAATTCCGGGGGACATTGGGGGACTTTTTTCCCGGATCCAATTTGTGGATATTTTAGGACTTTGAATGGTTATTTTTCGTATAACTCGATACCAATGCAATATAAATGCATTTCCAATAATATTATCAGAAAGGTGGCATTCTTAGCTTTAAAATGACATATTTGAACATATGTTTTATTCAAAATATGAAAATAATATAAACAGTTAAGAAAACGCACTTGATATGTCAATTTTTTATAAGTTTTATCTTTAGACATCCATATTACACAGTTTAGTCAAATGTATTTCCGAGATACTCTGGAAATTTCTTAGCTAGAGTAAATAGAAAAATTCAGTATAGAATTGGTTTAAATTGGAGTTGATACAATTTTCGATGTTTGGCCACATGCCTCCCCATAGTGCGCTGATCTGAAAACCCTATTGATCATAAGATCAAACCAGGAGGGATTTTTAGTGTAGCAGCAGTATCTTTGGCATTGCCCTTGTATGCAAAAGTGATGTAAACGACATTACGGTCGCATTTCACTTTAAATAAAATGCTTTTTAAAACGCAAAATACAAAGGAAACGCATTTTTTTACCAAAACGACACCGGTGTAATACAGTCTTGAACGCGTATTTACCAAACAGTTTGTTTATCCTGCAGCTGTTAAGCTCAACTTGAGTTGAGCTGAACAATTTTAGTGATTCCAGTTGATAGAGCTCCGATCAGATAGTGTAAAAATATAGTGATTCTGCACTGATAGAATATATTCGTAAATCGCTATGCAATAGTTTCGTACAGATAATTTTCATAAAATATACGAAGTTTTCGTACATATAATGAATCGTTCGTAGTTCTATTGAAACACATTTATTTTTTATTACGAGTTTTTCGTGAAAACCACGAAACGACTTTCGTTGGCTTATTACGAAACAGCTTCTTTTGGCAAACGAATTGTTCGCTGCTATATACGAATATCTTTATAATATTTACGAGTACCATTCGTCGAACCGTCAACGTCAACAGAGCTTCAATAGAGGTAGAATATAAAGTCATTGTTGCTATACGTCAGATAATTGTTGATATTCACAACGGTCTCGATCTGTCTATTTAGTAGCCGTGTCCACCGGTTTCAGGAAGATTTTCTAAACCTCTTCCGCTTCTAGTTGATCCAGAATCCGGAGCAGTACGGATTCAGTTGAGCCATCGCTCGATGGTTTTGCATGAATAATTTTGAGTTTTTCTCTGCCGGAGCAATGTAAAAGAATATGCTATTAAATACGAAAATTTCTCTTAGATGAACGAAATGAATTCGTGCGACCAACGAGATTGTTCGTAATATACATAGACGTTTATTAAAATAAACAAAACATTTCGTTTCATTCACGAAAATTAATGTCGTTTTCAACGACAGCATTCGTGCAATGTACACTAAATTTGTAAAATTCATGAAAACTTTCGTTCATCAAGCGACCATTTCTTCATATCACAATAAAATCGATTTTGCCAGATCTGTCTTTTTAACTAAAAAAATTGGTGTTGTCAAACATCGATCCCAAAAGATCGAATGAAAAAATAAGAAGATAATAAATACGAAAACTTTTCTAAGCTGAACGAAATGAATTCGTGCGACCAATGAAGTCGTTCGTAATATACACAAACATTTATTGAAATAAACGAATGATTTCATTTCATTCACGAAAAATAATGTCGTTATCAACGATAACATTCGTGTCATGTACACTTGATAAGTAAAAGTTACTAAAACTTTTGTTCATCAAGCGTCCATTTCTTCACACCACAATCTTTCTAGTACTCAATAATGATGAGCAGGTTGAAATAGAATCGAATTTGCCAGATCGATCTTTTTAATCAATAAAAAATCGGTGCTGTCAAACATTGATCCTAAAACATCGAATGCGACAAACGAAATCGTTTGTAATATACATAAACGTTTATTAAAATACACGAAACATTTCGTTTCGTTCACGAAAAATAATGTCGTTATCAACGATTACATTCGTGCAATGTAAACTAAATAAGTAAAATTTACAAAAACTTTCGTTCATCAAGCGGCCATTTCTTCGTACCACAGTAAAATCGATTTGGCCACATCGATTTTTTTAAATAAAAAAAATCGATGTTGTCAAACATCGATGACTGAAAACAATAAGAGGCAAATAATACGAAAACTTTTCTTAGATGTATAAAATGAATTCGTGCGACCAACGAAATCGTTTGTAATTTACACAACTGTTTATTAAAATAAACGAAACATTTCGTTTCATTCCCGAAAAATAATGCAGTTTTCAACAATAACATTCATGTAATGTACACTAAATATGTAAAATTTACGTAAACTTTCGTTCATCAAGCGGCCATTACTTCACACCACAATCTTTTTAGTCCTCAATAGAAGGGAGCAGGTTAAATTAAATTCGATTTTGCCAAATCGATCCTTTTAGTTTTAGTTTAGTTGAAAAAATCGTTGTTGTCAAACATCGATCCTAAAATATCGATTGAAAAAATAATATGCTAATGAATACGAAAACTTTCATAAGATGAACGAAACGAAATCGTGCGACCAACGAAATCGTTCATCATATACCTAAACATTTATTAAAATATACGAAACATTTCGTTTCGTTCACGAAAAATAATGTCGTTATCAACGATTACATTCTTACAATGTACACTAAATAAGTAAAATTTACGAAAACTTTCGTTCATCAGCGGCCATTTCTTCGTACCACGATAAAATCGATTTGGCCATATCGATTTTTTTAAATAAAAAAAAATTGATGTTGTCAAACATCGATCCCAAAAGATCGACTGAAAACAATAAGAGGATAATAAATGCGAACACTTTTCTAAGATAAACGAAATTAATTCGTGTGACCAATGAAATCGTTCGTAGTATACACACACGTTTATTGAAATAAACAAAACATTTCGTTTCATTCACGAAAAATAATGTCGTTATCAACGATAACATTCGAGCAGTATACATTAAACGTGTAAAATTTACGAAAGATTTCGTTCACCAAGCGGCCATTCTTGTTTATGAAATGAACGAAACCTACTATTTAGAATGCAGGAAAATACTTCTTTGCCAAAAACGACGAATGAATTCGTGTATTGTATGATCGATTTCATTATATTTACGAATTTATATTATCAGTGTGATTAGTACAACGGAAGTTATTCGCATTTGAAGACTGGGGAAATATCACAGCATAAACTTTGAAACGGGACCCTCATATTGAATCGTTAGAAGTATTCTACTTCAAAAGTTTCGTCCAAAAACCCGGATGTCGGAATGACCCTGAACTGTTTATGAAGTGTTCCCGTGCGGTCGGATGAACCGAGTAGATGTACTCTGATGACGTACCGCGTGACAGGAATATGCATTTAAGCCCTTTCATGCCCAACTTGTTTGTAATGCGTGTAAGGTTTCAAAACTATTTTTCCTTGAAAACTGTGGGGTCAAGAAACACGAAAAGCTCTTTTTCATAAGGAAAGGTGCTTCCCTCGCAGTGCTAGAAACTGCTCAATCTTTACCCTCCAATGCTTCTAGAATATTTACAATAGTTCAATTGCGTGGAAAACGTAGCCAAAGACAATCTTTATTGATAAGTTTTATAAATTTTCAATAATATTGCAACATAACGAAGATATATGAACAATTCATTTTCCGTCGTCAACGTAAACTGTCCCTGGCAGCACTACTTCATCGGAATCCAATCAGACTAACAGCAATAACCTCAGCTCTATAGCTGGTTCTTGTAAATATTAATACTCAAATGAAAGGTAATAGTCACATTTATCAGCCTTACTTATTTTTGTGAACAAATCTTGCCTTAATCAAAAGTTATAGCTGTTTAAATTCGTTGTTGTCCAAAAGCAACATGAGCATGTAAGGGTTAAAATTCTCGTCCGGAATGGTTAGGAAAGTTTCTCCGTGAGTCCGAATGACTTTACATGTTTACATTGTTCATCGATAAAGTGCTACATGGCAGGTATATACAGGTACAAACGTTTCAGACATGGGAGGTTTTTCGGATTCATTACAGCCTCCAGCCTGGAACCGTATCCACCTCTCCCGGAGATGGCCTATATGATTTCAAAATGAATTCATTGTGTTCAAATACGCTAACATAAAAAATACATTTTATTGTAATGCAAGACTTAAAGCTAAACTTTGGAAAAGTACGAAACACGAAAATTGATCTCTGACAAATATTGACGTTAACATCAAAAATGTATAAAAAGGGTTGTACATTAGTTTCGTAATTAGCATGAACGTGCAATGTATCAAATGTACACTTTGAAAAAATTACAAACTGCGTTTACAGAATAATCGCTCAACATACAAAGCATCATTTAACAGAGAACATGATTTGCTCTAAAAGTACTCCAATATCGAAAAAAAAGCTTTATGAATGTTGATTTGATTACTCTTATGGTATTTTGAATCTTTTCTAAAGCCCACATTAAGGGGCGGGAATAGCGTAGTTGGTAAATCGATTGCCTTATACGCAGCTCACCAGGGTTCGATTCTCAATCCCACAAATAGGGTTAAAAAATTTCCAAAGATATTTTTCTAACTCGAAAAGAGAGCTGTATGACCCTAACGTTAAAACCTATGAGAGATGGCATTTGGTCACGGGTTTCTTACAATAATATTTTATTGCGTCTATCACCAACGTTTCTGAAGGCATAGACCTTTGAAACGTTGGTGATAGACGCAATAAAAAATTATTGTAAGAAACCCGTGACCAAACGCAATCTCTCATTACTGAAAACGAAGTGGTGGTGGTCTTTCTATCGGTTAAAACCTATATAATCAAAATAAAAAATGGGATGTGATTCAGCATTTGGTTTTTGTATCGCAGTATGCAAAGTGTCGTCGTTTATCGGTCCAAAAAGCACACTGGTTAGATAGATGAAGTCGGCGTTCCGAGATTTGAAAAACAACTTCATGGAAAATCAGAGCTGAAGTTGTTTTCTGGTTATCCAAATGCTCGGACATACAGGTGGTGTTCACCAGAAATTAGAACGGGTTTCAGTCTGTCGAAAACGAAAACGCTGTAGGACAGATTTATCAAGGTCAGATTTGTCACTGGTATCCAAAAATGCTATTCGAACACTCATACTCAATTTATGAACGCGCTTGAGCATAAATTCTGCGTTGTCTTAGAAACCAGTGCTTTGTAACAATCTTCTTTTAATTTCATTGCGACGTATCCCGAGGCAGTATTGCTAATGAAAACCGTACCAAACTATTTGTTTATTGTTTATTTGTTTATTTGTTAAATACATCAACAGGCATATCAAAGCCCCAATGATGTTGGCCTTAATACTAATATAATTTTTAACAATCAAGTACACAAAAACAATAGTCATACAATAATTAAAACAAATAAAAAGGTCAAGTGTTGTTAGCTAATTGATTAAATAGTCTGGAAAAATGTATGCGCAGATTTTGTCGAGAAACGTTGAAATCAAATGCAGTAGCTGCCTGGTTAAAAATTCGTTGCAGACCACTGATGGCTCCATACATACTATAGTTAGTGCGACGGAATGGTAATCTGAACATAATGTTGTTGCGTAGTGTTCGAGGAGCGACGTTTATGTTGATTTTTTTCAGAATAGCTGGGGCATCTATACGACCTTGCAGAGTGTCAGCGATGAACAAGGCTCTTGCAGTATTCCTTCGAACATGTAGGGACTCTAGTTGAATTATCGGACACCGGTTTTCATAGCGAGGTAGTCGGGAAGGATCTCTCCACGGCAATCTACGAAGCGCGAAACGTAAAAAGCGACGCTGAACGGACTCTATTCTCTCAACGCCATTATTGTAGTTTGGACTCCAAACTTCAGAGCAATATTCTAGAATTGATCGCGATAAAGAACAGTAGAGCGATTTGAGACAATAGATATCCATAAAATTTTTGGCTATTCTGAAGATGCATCCCAGTGCTCGAGATGCTTTACCAACTGCATAGGAGACGTGCTGTTTAAACGTAAGTTGAGGATCCAGAATCACTCCCAGATCTTTAACGTGACTGACGCGTTCAATGTCTGTTTCTAGTAGACGGTAGGTAAAATGAATCGAATCTTTTTTCCGTGAAAACGATATTACCGAACACTTCTTCGGGCTCACGCACATGCGGTTCGTGTTACACCAATCAGCAAAGACATCAAGCTGCTGTTGGAGAAATCTGCAATCTTCAATTGACCGAATTAGGCGGAATATCTTGAGGTCATCTGCGAAGGACAATCGTGAAGTCTTCAGAACTAGATGTACATCATTGAAGTATAGCAGAAACATCAACGGTCCCAAGTGGCTTCCTTGAGGAATTCCTGACGTAGAAATGAAGGTGGGGGCCTGACAATCTCCTATGACAACCGCTATCTCTCGGTCTGTGAGGTAGGATCGAAACAACTGCAAAGCACTACCATTTATTCCAAATCTCTCTATTTTTGCAATTGCGATATCGTGATTTATCTTATCGAAAGCGGCAGATAAGTCAGTGTAAACAACGTCGGTTTGAGCACGATGTTCCATACTCTCTGTTATGTAGGATGTTAAACACAGCAGGTTAGACGCTGTTGACCGCCCGGACGTGAAGCCTATCTCGCTTATTACCCTTCTTGTGGCTGGGAACATGTTCGCGTATTTCCAGCAACACGGGAAAACTCCTCTAGCAATAGATGCTCGAAAAATATGAAGAAGCGGAGTTATCAAAGCTTCAATGTGCCTTTTCAGGATAACGGAGGGGAACCTGTCGGGTCCCGGATTGAAAGATGACTTAAGCCGAGAGAACGCTCTGGTAATCATCGTTGCATCGACATCGATAGCACCCAAAGCTTGGCCTACAGGTGGAGCTCTGCTAGCGGCGAGTTCTATTTGCTCAATAGTTAGTGCCTCATCTGTGAATACATTCGCGAATTTTTCCGAAAAAAGTGCACATATGTCTCGAGATACGGTAGCTGTGTTCCCGTTGAAAGTCATAGACGACGGCAGGCCTGATTCCTTGCGTTGCTCGTTCACATATTTCCAGAAACGTTTGGGATGCGACTTGAGATTACGCTAAATATTTTGCTGATATCGATAGAAACAGTGTTGACTGGCTCGTTTGTACGCATGGTTGAGACTGACGTAATAGTCTCTGAGTGATATTGTGCGATACTTGGTAAACCTCCGCAGGGCAGCTTTCTTTATAGACTTCAGCCGTCGCACTGTACTCGTTTGCCATGGAAGGCCGGTTTGTCGATGGTGAACTTTCTTTGGAACGTGCCTGTGAATAGCATACACCAGAACGTTTGAAAAGGTTTGAACTGCGGTTTCGACATCTTCGGGGTCCAGAATATTTTCCCAATCGATGGTTGAAAGAAGATCTGCGATACTACGATGATCAGCTTTACCGAAATTGTAGGAGACAGAAAGCGGTAATATATCGAAGTCATGCACCACAGACTAACAATCGTGGCGATCAGTGGAGGATGATGTGCCACTGGTTTTACTAGGAGAGAGGGAGCCGGCAATAGGATTGATTTGTAGTAACGTGGCTGAGCTATAGCTGTCAAGTAGCCTCACTGCACATGGGTGGAGAACGGAATGATCCGAATCCGGATAAAGAAATCCATTACGGGAAGATTTCCATGAAATGCTAGGAAGATTAAAATCTCCTAGTACCATGATCTCATCAACAGTGTTAGCATCTTCGAGCATAGTAAAAACTGAGCTGCAGTGTGCTTTAACGTATTCGGTATCACGATCGCGGTCGGGTGGAACATACAAAGCACACAAGTACAACTTACGGTCGCCAAGCTCGATAATTGTCCAAACCTGCTCTAGACAAACCCAAGAAGTGTTCTCGACGATTCTTGCCTTCAAGCTGGTTTTAACCGCTACTAATACGCCGCCTCCGGTGGATTTTCGGCTGTTGCTAGGGCTCCTGTCACAGCGAAATACCTCATATTAAGTACCGAACACCTGACTGGAAAGCGTGTCATCCTTCAACCATGTTTCGACGAAGACAATGATGTCAAAACTCTTATCGGAGACTGCAAGACGGTATTGCTCAAAGATTGAATTAATACCACCAACATTTTGGTAGTATAGCAGCAGCTTAGCCCGTCGTTGACCAATGCTGGAAATCGAAGAGCTTTGAGGCAAGGAAGAGCTCACAGATGCATTGTACTTGCCTGAATTAGGTTTGCGGAAGACCCCTCGTCCCATCTCCACCACAGGACCGGGACGGCTGCTGGTCGCTGGCCGCTGGCAGGAAGGGCTCGACTGTGGCGGGGGGACTAAGGGCTTCCTCACGGCTGGCGGCAAGTGTGCGTCCCGGTGACCGAAGAGACGACATTACGTGGGATGTATGCAATGCAGCCGGACTAGGTGTCTCTCGTAAACAGCTGCGGTTCGCAGGCAGGAAGAACGGCATCTGGTGCTGATACGGTGCAATTAAAGGAGAACTGGAATCGGGGAACATTTCAGCGCTTGAATTATTCAGAGAGGATGGGTACTTGCCGCAGGGGGAAGTTTGGAAGACCCTTTCTCCACTCCCACACACAGGACCGAGACGACTGGTGAACGTTGGCTGCAGTAGCTGGACTGTGGCGGGGGGATCGAGGGCTTCCATAATACAAGCTGCGGTGCATCTCGGTATCCCATTAGTGAAATCTATCGTGCTTTGGCTGGTCGAAATTAAATGCCCGAACGAGTACTCCAGTCGGCCAAGTAGACGCTTTGAGTGCAGTGTCCTTTAGTTCGCTCGGAAGCTCAACTCGGAAAGAAACAAAGTTGAGTTTCGTGAGATCGGTGTCCTTCTTGACCAACAAAATTGCTTTTGGTGCATCGCTTATTCCAAGGCATTCTTGGGTCATGGCAACGATTTCCTCCACTGTATGGCTCGGGTCAAGACGACTCAAATAGACCCAAAACTGCTCCCGCTCATCCGCAACTGTTCTGATTTCCCGCTGAATGGCTCTAGTACCACAGACAGCATTATTCTCGCGACATCGTTTCGGAGTGGGCAGATCCTCCGGATGTCGCTTGACAAACAGTCCCCTTTGAGTTACAGAGCCGTAATTGGCTGGAAAATTATTTTCAATACGGCTCGAGAGATTTGAGACGACCGTGTTCAAATTATCTACAGCCTCACATATTTTTTTGTGTCCACAATGGGAGCAGCGGAAACGGATTGCTGCACCCACTCGTTGAAACAGCGAACACAATCGTCACAGAGCCAGTACAGGTTGCTGTTGAAACTAGACAACATGTCTAGTGCGGATCGCTGCATACCGGGAATACAGGTGCGGTGGAAAATCGATCCGCAATGGCCGCGACATGCAATTTACACCGTCATCTATTGTCAGAGTTCTGTGATACGTCTATGCGTTATAGATTTGCCAGTAGTGTGGATAAATTGAATTCAAAATGGAGTATGTGGGAATATTGATTGATTTTGTCTTGCAGATTTTTTGTTCCTCCGTAGTTTGATAAGTTTTATTTGACATGTCGGATTTTTTGGAGTCGTTAAATTAAGCTGTATCCACTGTTTACATTCTCTGCTTATATAATTATTAAAGAGTCCTAAAACAGGTAAGCTTACTGTGCATGGAACCTAATTTGAAAACACTAGCAAGTGAAAAGCTTTTTAAAGTGATTTAAAGCTATGTAACAATAAAATCCTTTTATTAATTAGTCCTTCCTAACAAATTACCGAAAATATCGGTTTTTATTCTTTTAAAACCGGTATTTCGGTATAGGATATTTGGACGGATTTACCGGTTTTCGGTAACGGTAGAACCGGTACTCCCAACCCTACTTGACAACTTGATTAATTTGTAAGCCACCACTTCCAATATCAGCGTACAACTTGCATTGCACAAAACAAAATATAGTTTAAAGCTCTATAAATAGTAGCTAAATAGAATTGAGCTTAAATTTAAAAGTAAATCTAAAGTTGATTAAAGAACAGGTTGCAGCAATTGTTTCAAACATTGGGAAATTGTACATGTAACATTTTCTGTGATCAAAACATTATTCAAATAGAAGTCCTTCTAAGTCGGTGTTATTCTGGTCACTAAAATATAAGCTTATTCGTTCGCAGTGGAAATTACCTCGAATTCAGTGGATATCTAAATTTGAAACATCAGAATGGTTGTATGTAAAATCATCAAGTCATTGAAGGAATTGTTGAGAACAATTAAAGCGAATATTCAGCAGCAAATGTGACACATTGCTAAGTATCCTATGAACAGCATACCTAGGTATCATTTCTGCCATGTTGAAATTCTTCCATCGCCAATCATAATAGGTATATTTCGAGCCCAAGATGAATAGTTACAAAACAAAAATAAAATAAAAGCAAATTGAAAATAAATCAAAGAAACTAAAATCTCTTTTAATTCACCTAGGGGTGCAATCGAGCCTTTATCATTAATCCAAACTTCGATGCAATACTGAATCATTGTTCAATAAAAATTGGAAAATATCTTATCATCTACCGTGTGCGTAAAACAAGTTCCTACATCCACGAGATTTACAATTTCATACCACTATTTAAAAGCCATTTTAAAGTTAGATTATCAAAATAAGGGAAAAATCCGCGATCAAATTTATTTTTTCCTTAATAGACCTTATCAGATACTTGAAAATTTCATCCGTATGAAGTAGCACTACTGATTTTCGACAGCATTGGGGGCCTACGAAGTGTTTTGTTTTTAAGGCTCTCCATAATTGTAGGTTACACATTAGTCCGGCAACAATTTTAACTTTTTTTTCGGAACACTGACAAATCTAACGGAAATTGGGTTCACATACCATTTGTCAAATATGAGCATTATTTCGAAAACTCTAGTTCACTCACAAGAGTTTTCAAGTTTGTATGTGAAAATATATGAAAAAATGGCAATAGAAACAATAAATTCAGTAAAAATGCCAGTATCATCTTGTGCTTCCCAAAATCTGCAGATATATAGCTTAAGGTGTAAGGATCAACTTCGCCGAAGACTGCCAATTGATCCGATTATGCAGTAAAAAGATATTCTCATATGAAGTTATATGTTTCCTCTCTTTCTCGCACATGCTTAGAATAGGAAATTTAAAAAAAAAAGTCGGTTGGTCTTCAAAGTTAAATAACTTTGTCGGGGAACCTCCAATCAATATGCATTCAACAAAGCTGATCGTTATAAAATAAGCTACGCAACCATAAGTTTTGAGGGTATGCAGAATTACTGTGGAATTTTTCATTGGATTTTAAATTTTTATTTCCGAGGTTCCATATATATTACTACAGAAACTTGAAACCTCCTGTGGGTGAACTAGAACTATCGGATAAAGCTCATATTTTGCACATGATTTGTGCATCCAATTACCGTTTAACTTAGCATGGTTCCGAAAAAAAGTCAAAATTGTTGCCGGTATGTGTACTAAATACTAATATGTCCATAATAACCATGTATACTTCATTCAGTCTCGTCCTTGTTTGTTCTACCCACAGCTCTCCTACTGACCAACGATCAAACCGGTGTATGTGATTTCACTAGGTGAATTTGATTTTGACAATGCATACCGATACCTAGGAAAATATTGAGTCAAATTTCATCGAGCAAAATTTCTACTACATCTCATTCCAAAAATTCTTCTCCAACTAGTTTTGAATGCCATAATAAACCGCAACACATACATCGAATTATTAAACTTTCGGGCCACCCAACTTTTTTGTCGAACGAATACGTCCTTCCCGAGCAGAACAAACGGTCAGTATGGCTCGCCGGAAAACTCTTCACTACATTCGCTCAAATTCAGATGCACAGTAATGCACGAAACTATGAACTGAAGGATCCCTCTTGCTGCCCTCGTACAAGGGGGATAGCATTGCTTTTTATTATTACATATACGTCCGCTCAGTTCCAGGTTTTCCCCGATTTCAATTCAGAATCACCCATTTAAATGAACTGCAATAATTTATCATGCAAAAACAAACATAGAGCAATTCAACGTGACCGGCAAGTAGTGCCTCTCTTCGCCTAGCTAGTGTAGAGTGGCGTGACTGGATGACAGTGGAGGTAATATTCCGTATACTATTGGAAGCACTCTTGACTTTTTTCTGCCAAGCCACGGCCAAAAGCTCTCTCCGCTGCGTTGAGTTGTTCGGATTGTTTGAGTGCTGCGGCAATACTAGGCGCTCGCTCAATGGCAGAAGGGGCGCATAATGGATGCATGGAAGCGGAAATGCATGTAGAAATTTAACGGCAGGAACGCGACAAAAAGTGGAATATCATCCAGTGGACAGGCAGCATAAAAAACATGCTTCTGCTATATGCGGAATTGAAAAACTTGTATACATATTCATAGGATTTCGTAGCTTTGCTGTAGAACTCAGTCGATGTCCAACCGATCTTGCCCCAGATTCCTCTTGCTCCCGATTTGACCTATTCGTGTGTGTCTTCTATAACAGTAATGGAATGTCAGGAGCAAAATGTTGAATACTTATTGTGAAGGAAGAACAAGGTGCAACAAGGGTTGTGTGCTGCTCGAGCACACGTACGGATGTTCCGCTGTTGTACGAATCATTAGAAACTATTCTGGTCATTCTGTTTTGCCTGGAAGCCATGCAGTATGATAGAGGTAAATGGAAAAATAGTCTGTCGGAAGTATCATGCAGCTGCCGTTGTAAAGTATGTTTCAAATTTCCTTCACCCCCATTTCCGGTAATTGTGAATTCATATAAACAGTGTCATGACAAATTATTCACATCATCTGGAACATAATTCAAATAACATTGTGCTTCATTGTGGGAGCGAGATTGCATTCCGACCAATGAAGTCAAAAGTTTTCGTTATTAATTGAAGGTTCCGTTGGTATGAGTAACTTTGCATCTCTCTATATAGGAATGGATTTTTTGTTTTGAATGTCATGGAATGGGCATTTTTCATGTATTTGTGTAAATTATATCTAAAAATAACGAATAACTTATGCAAATTTAGATCGATCAGATCAACTTGCGAATAAGGATCAATTATATACCCACCTATTTCCGGATAGGATGAGATGCACCAATTTTAGTCTTCTAATTAGCATCGGAATGGTTTGTCAGATCCAATTATCACTCATCGGAGAACTCGATGAACTTTTGTTTCCGTAGAAATAAAAAAAAAGCATCTTAATGTTTCGCATTGATAAAACAAGGTACGAGAGAAGTACAAATAAGGAATTCAATGAGAAAGCGGCCGACCATAGAACATGACCATTGCCGATTCGAATAAAACATTGCAGTTGTGGTTGGTTTATAGATCTCCATGGTTTTCTCTGGCAATTGCATTTTGACACAATAGCAATTTTTCGAAAATGCATAAAAGTTTTTGCCAGCAGTATATTACAAAAAAAATGTTCGGTTACCGCATTTTGTCAGAAAAACTATCCGAGTTAAAGAGAATAAATAGTTCTACGCGACAATAATATACACTAAGAAAGAAGTTATGACATTTTTTTTTCACAAACATAAAATTATATGAAAAAATTTAATAAAAAATTAACTTTTTTATTTTTTGTTCGAAGAAACGCAACATTTCAAATATCACTACAACATGAAGAACCTACGAGTTTGTCTAATAATAACTTCGAACACGTTTCTAAATTTCATGCTGTTAAGAGACAAAACTGTAACTTTATTATAGAATAGAGATTCTGATGGGCATTTCGAATCAAAATGCTTTGCTAGAATCTTCCAAAATATGTAAGTTTTCAAGATATTTGGAATTTTGTTTTAACAATGCCAACTAATTTGTGAAATTATGTCCTTTTTTATTAGTTTTTCACATTTCTCCAACGACGATTAACGGCAATTAAATTTGTATCATTTTGTACACGAAAAAGTATTTGCATTACGCTGTCAACAAAAAGTTTTCCTAGCGACATATTTTAATATACTTTTATTATTAAACTACATGAAATAATTTTTTTTAATATCGAATATGATTTTAAATGCTATCTCGAATCAAAATGCTTATAACAAAAAATTGATTCAACTATATAATGAAATAATCAGAGCACCGACTTCACTTGAAGTTGTTCAAATTGGCACTATGTGAAAAAATTCGGAAAAATATATTAAATGCTTTTGAAGTAGCACTCGCAACAATTACAGTTAATACCTTTTTTAAGGAAACAATTTTAGTATTTGAGTGGATATAATTCCGCTTCTCGAAAAATAGGGAAAATTAGAGTTTGGGCCATTTTGTCCCCAAAATCCCCCATTTTCAATAACTTTTCTAATCTTTGTTGCAAATCATATATATTGTGCAGATTTTCCAATATAAAAAAAATCTCAGAAATCGAACGGAGACTATGCGACCTTTGTCCGAAGTTGAGGTTCTAGAGTATCTTGACATTCATATCAACTTTTGTCATTTTCTGAGCATGAATCTCTGTTTTTTCCAATCAATTTTCATAAAATGTACCTTGTTAAACGTGTAAAATGTTCGAAAACAAAACAGAAATAGATTCTTGACCGGTAAAATTTAGGAAATATTAGATTTTCTGACATTTGAGCGGTGTTAAGTCAGACCGGAGTATGTCGGAAAACATAAAAAATGAGATAATGATAATATTGGATACAGAATTTCTTCAGCTACATTCGACTTTTGCGGATATGAAATATGTAAAAAAAACGATAATTATGGCAATAAGTTATTTCCAATTATCATGTAAAGGATGCTATGATTCAAACATTAAACTCGTTTTTCTCGAAATCAATAAATTGGCATTTAGTCCGGTCTGACTTAACACCGACAATTTAGTCTTGATGCCACATTTTTATCTTTAGATTTCACATATCAACCACATTTATCAATAAATTATTCTACAAGTTACTGCTTCTTGTGTAGAATATGCTCAGGCATCACAACCTTCAATTCTGGAAAAATATAAGAACTTGGGACATTTGAACATTTAATGAAGAAATGTGGTATTTAGACTAAATGTCAAAAAGTCAGATGTCACTGAAATTAACCGGTAACAAAACTGTTTCTATTTTATATTATTCCACGTTTAACAAGGTACATTATGTAAAAATTGATTGAAGAATGATAGAGATCTATGCACGACAAAATGTTAAAACTTAATTCAATGACAAAATGCCTTAGAACCACACCTTCTCGTATTCGAACAAAGGTCGAAAGGTTCCGTTCGATACCTGAGAAATTTTTACATTAGATAAACTGCAAAATATGTACGATTTGCAACAGAAACAGAAATATCTCCATTCAAATGCTAAAGTTATTTCTTTAAAAAAAGGTTATGTTGTATGTACATTTTCCGAGTGCTGTTTCAAAAGTCATAGCATTTAATATATTTTTTCATATCTTCTCTAGTGCCAGTATCAAAAACTTCAATCGAAGTGGGCAGGGGCTCTAAAATAGTCTAAACGATGTGAAATTTGACATCTGAGCTTACTTTGACATTTGTCATATTATGAAGGAGAAATGCTTTGAGAATTCAAAAATGAATGTTATTTTTGCAGCGCCCTACTTTGCACTCCAGAGGGCGGGTAACGTTCATCAGTCGGCTGACCTCGAATGCCCTGCCTACAAGAGGCCAACTGTTATAGAGATAATCCCGATAAATCTGAATCACTGTGACACCGCACAGCAACTGTTGCTGCAGTCTACGGCAGAAAATATGCGTGACGTCGCATCGTTTTTATTACAGAACCGTATCAAGAACGGGAACGGCCACGAAACAAGTTAAGGGCTGATTGATTCTCCATTCAAGAAGTGGTGGAACATTCATACGAAGGCTTCGCGATCGCCAAAATAAATGGCATCTTCATGTGCAGTTTCTACGCATCTCTATAGTGAGCAGTGGAGCAGTTCAGCCTAATGCTGAAGCAGTTAACTGAACAGTTGATCAGCCGAAAACCGTTAGTCATTAGTGGTGACGTCAAGCCTAGGCTGTGAAGTGGGCCAGTAGGGTAAACAAAATAAGCGGGTGTATCCTGCAGGATGCTCTAGAGAAATTATACGCACGATTGTGTAATGCAGGTTCCGTTAGCACATTGCGGAGAGCGTGAGGGAGTCTGTCATCGAAGTCATGTTCTGCAGTCCTTCCCTGATGGCGAACATGGATTTGAGAGTATGCACGATTGAGAACGTTGACGCAGCTGATCATACAGAAACGATGGTGACGGCCTGTGACTCCGAAATTCCGCAAAAGCTGGAGCCACGCAGTAGACAACGTTCAGGTTACTGCTGAAACGAGATGCCCATAACGCTACGCGCTTCCAGCCAGAAGGCTGGCTCAAAGAGAAGTATCTGAGACAGATAGAGCAGACCGCAAAATGGCGTTTCGGGAAGCTAGGGCCACTTTAAACAGGGAGTCAAGCTTAACAAGTCAGATTGCCACAAGGAGCTGTGCCAAGCAATATGACATGTTCCGTGTCGCTGGCAAAGATGAAGATCCTGTCGATGCCAGCTGAAATGTACCTGGGTAAGCTAAAAATAATCTACCCAAGACATTATCCAACCACCTGACCCAGACACCGTACGGCAAAGAAAAAGGAGCAAACGCAGACAATCGTAAAGTGACAAACGACGAGCTTGCAGAAGCGTCAATGCGACTGTAATCAACGAAAGCCTCCGGTCCTGTTGGAATACCGAACATGATGCTGAAAGCTGCAATCCTGGCATATCTGAAAATGTCCAGATAGGTGCTGCGGAATTGTTTAGATGAGGGCAAAACGGGGGAGCTAGCGGGATGTACGTTGCGTTCTTGACACTTTAATTGCCCTGGAAAGTGAACATTTTGGGTTTGGCGGACGTGTCACTAACGGAGATAGGTGAGACACTTGAAGATGATCTGATGTCAGTGACGGAGACAATAGATGCGATTGAAATTAACGGAATCGAGCAGCAGATCGCTCACCACAAGACGAAGGTGCTGTTGATCAGCAATTGCATTGAGTTTCAGCGAATGCAAATCGACGTCGGAGGACACGTGATTGCATCGAAGTGCGCACTGAAGCAATTCTGAGTGATAATCGACACCCGGTTGAGCTTAACAAACACGTCAACTATGCTTGCTAAAAATCGCCGAGGTCATCGAACGCGATAGCGAGGATTATGCCAAACGTCGGCGGTTTGAGAAACAGCACGAAACGTCTACTAGATAGTGTTTCGTTATCGCTATTGCGGTACGGGGTTCCTTCCTGGGGTTGGGGCACTGGAGACCAGCCGGAACCACGGAAAGCTGAACAGGACATTCCGGCTGATGGCCGTACGCGTCGCGAGTGCTTACAGAACAATATCGTCGGAGGCAGTCTGCGTTATCGCTGGGATGATCCATATCTGCCTCACCCTCGCGGAGGATATCGAGTCCTACAATCGGAGAAATACCAGAAACGTGAAGAAGATGGTAATAATCGGTTCGATGGCGAAGTGGCAGCAGGAATGGGACAATACGGGAAAGGAAGGTGGACCTATCGGCTGAATATAAACATGTCGACGTGGGTCAAAAGAAAGCACAGAGAGGTGAACTTCCACCTGACACTCCCTTCGGACCTCGGCTGCTTCAGGAAATATCTTCAAAGATTCGAGACATAAACCCGGATAAAGTCTACAGAATGGCAAGCGACTTAAACACGTGGAGTGTGGTCTGTATAGTGGAAGCGCAAATAATGACCGCCTTAGAACGGAAATTACAGCGAACAACGGTTTCGGGAGAGCAATCATCGGAGCGCTGGCGAACCACCAAGCCCACGACACCCACTGAAAATTTGCTGCCACTTCCTGAATGTTTAGTATTTTGCAATGAAGTTTTAACAAAATATTATTTTATTGTGTCTTTATAATATAAAAATGAATGAATATACTAATAATAACACAAATGTCCGCATCAACCCTTTAAGAGTCAAGAAAAAGAATTCTTAATTCTGGAAAAATTGAATAACTCCGACATTTTTCGACTAATTTTGATAATCAAAATGTGATTGGACGTGGAAATAAATGTTTTTTATGTATTATTATTAACAAGGAGGTGCTTTTGACAGTCTATTCTCAACCACCAAAGGCATCAGTCACAATACCAGTGTGCTCTCTTCTGCTACCCAAGCCAGTGCAAGCAGTTGCTTTTGTCTTGTGTGCTTTGTCTGAAGAACAAAGGGAACCGTTACTATTATTCTATGAAGATGGCTGAGTCTCGACAACAAAATGTGATTCTTCGGGCCAACACGGTGGCCATTGACTTCCGGTTTTTCCGCATAAGACCGAGTATTGGTGATGTGGAACATTTGCTGAAGAAGAAAATGCAGCTTTAGTTTTCAGACGTCAGCTTCATCCAGTTGGAGCACGTCAGACACGCGGTGCTGATAACGTTCAACAAATTCGTTCAGGCAAAAAGATTCATTTCGCAAAACAACTTGAAACACGTTCTGGATTGTGACACCGCAAAAATCAAGATCCCTGTGTATATGGATAACGGAAACGTGGAAGTTAAATTACATGATTTGGCACCACGTACTTGCAAAGTGGCCATTAAAAAATTCATGTCGTATTTCGGAGAAGTGGAATCAATCACGGAGGATACGTGGAGGAACTACTTTCCAGGTATTTCAAATGGTGTTTTTGTGGCGAGAATGCGGGTAGACCAACCCATTCCCTCCTACCTTACCCTGCAGTACAAAACAGAAGGGGGTGATACCATTATACAACGAACTCTATGTACATATCTAGGACAAACTAACGCGTGCCAGTTCTGTGAACAAACGGCACATTACGGACAACCCTGCCCAGAAACCGCTAAGAAGAGCGCATCTACAGAAAGAAATACCAACACTCAGTCTCCAATATTATTCCCTGAGCCAAAAACGGTTGCCAAATTTGTGGCTGCTGTTCAAGCAATGATGACAACTGCGAAAGCATCGTTAAGTACCACAAACTCAATAGCTAATTCTAGCAACGAGTGACCTACTAGCAATGACGGAGGGTTCACGGTCGTGACCCGAAAGGGAAAGAAGTTAGGAACAACACCTGATCGCGAACATCAAGGCAGTAACCCCGATGATGACCCGGACATGTGCGAAGACGACAAAAATACAAATGACCCCCTTGATATAGTTGACGTGAATGCAAGGATTTCCCCGACACGAAAACGGATGTCCGCGCGCAATGGCAAGTCGTGCGTACGGGATCGATCTTAGCATTAATTGTTTGTTATTTTTATTGTTTACATCATGTAAATATATAAAAGACCCACGGCTCCGTGAAGCTAACGCCTTGAGCCGTGCCAAATAAAACAAATTAAAAAAACGAGGTGCTTTTGAAAAAAACATTTGCATAGTTCCCTAGTAACAATTTAGGTTTTATGGCACTTTTGAAGCACCTCTTAAAACTTAGAATGCCCTTGTAGTGTGCTATAAAACCAGGATTGCTGCTTGGGTTTGCATGGAAAAATATTTTTGTGACGAATGTCTCAGAAAAGGCTTTTGTGCTACAAACCAAAATTTGGAAGATTTTCATACATTGCATTGGTCGGGATTCTTCCACTGTGCATTGTTTTGTGTTGAATTTGACGAGACCTACAACCTATACATATACCTGAAGTTCAAAATTACAGTAGCACCGTGTTATTCACAGTCATTTAAAAAAAAATGGTTGAACTGTTATGTATATGCCTCTCTTTGGCTGAACTCGGGTTGTGCTTGAAATCAGATAAAAAAGAAAATTTCTAAATGGTAAATGACACAATGACAATAAAGAATTCCACTCATACGCCTGGTTGGTACTTTGTGGGCAATTAGGAGAGATTCCTAGTATGTTTTAATAACACAATCCACAGTACTTTCAAGATAATCCATCAGTTTTTTGTACTTCCGAGTTGACGTTTGTAAATTTTGGAGATAACTGTCCACAATCATTTCTGTTTTTACCTCCAGCATGAAGAATATCTCGGGACGTGGTTCAAGACTATGAAACAATAGACCGAGCGGTGCTGTTTACTAGCAGCAAAACGATAAACACGATTGTATATAAGAAGAAATAGGAAGCTCTGTTATCGTCAAAATAAATGTTCCATTTCTATATGATCTAGCTTTCTTATGGCAATTTATTAGATAAAATAGTCCAACATCCAAAACATGTTTTCAGAAATTAAAAAAAAGTTAAAGATATCTATTGTTTTAGGTTTATCCGATGCAGATTACATTAAAGATGCGAGTCGAACCTTTTTAATTTTTTTTTTCTTGATGCATTGCTCCCACCAGTTCGCTAAGTTAACTTTCATGTAAAGTTAACCCGTATGGTGAAAACTATTCTCATGTAAGATAGTTCACATTTTCGACCTAATTTGCATGATCCAATCAGTGTTGATTTGAATTTTTCACGATAAGCCATGATTCTTCGCTATGTTAAAAATTGAATTTCTAATTTGTACGAATAAGTTGCTTGAGACACATTTTATGGGTGTTTACGATAGCATCGACTTGGAAGAACTTTTTGAAGGAATATTCAATTTTTTCCATGTGTCACAGGAAATGCTAAATGATCGTGGATCCCGTTGCCTGAAGATCAACCATACCCCAACCCTCCCGCCAATTAAGTTTACATAATTACATTACTGGGAATTGTTGTCGTTTTTAAATTGATGTTTTTCGGTCATTATATTAAAATTCTTCCTACTGTTTACGTTTCAGCTAACTATTATTTTTCAGCTATCTTGAGGACTCGTTCAATTACAATAAACAAATCAACCTCAATACAATAACTTTTACAACTCACAACTTAAATTGGAAATAATTAAAACATACATTTAACCCCATTTACCTCTTAGTATAGCTGGGGAAAAATAAATTCAAACTGATTTTACAGCGTCGTTGCTACCGTCGCTGTTCCTTCGTCTTCTGCGGTAAATGACTTCACCCGCACAACAACTGCGGGAGAAGGTCTTCCAGGAGCTGTGTTTTCACTGTAGGTTGAGTTCGTATTTGGATCCGAGTCAGAATAAGTTCGGTCACAAATAGCATAAAACCCCTTTTCAGCGAGGCAGCTTGACTATTTTACAAGCTGGTCATGTCACCTATTCCCTTCACACCCACTAGCTTCGACATATATGACAACGCTTCAATTTGCTCTCTCTTACTAACCGTTTGCTTGAATTATTTGACAATAATTCGAAAGTAGGAATCCAATATTATCTGTTTTGTTCCTATAGGTTGTCAATAGAATTAATCCAGTATCTGAATCTAATTTTCTTCCGCGTGTCAGTCAGTAATGTCACCAATATATTTTTAAAGCTTTGCGTGTCATCAGCAGAACAGAAGACTTGTTATCTCATTTTCTTAAATAATCAATTGTCAACAAAAGCTTTACCCAGCTCATGCCTAAGCAAGACGAATGATTTTCCTACGCTCTGCCGCTATCTTAATGCTGAGACGTTTATAAAAAAAACTTGAGAAAAGCTTGCCTCCGTCAGACTTTGTTGGTTGCTTCCTACAATCTCTTGCTTCATACGTTTTTCCTTGCACAGACTACGAGATTTTTTTCAAGCGATACGTGATCTGCATGCAAATTAAGGTACCTTTTTTGCCCGTCAGTCGTGGCAGGGAACCACGTCTAGAAAGCAACCTATGCACTCAAAATGTCGCTCTAACGCAACCTTCCGCCTTGTTGGTGGTGAAGCAAAAATGTGAAACCAGGCATCCAGCGCAGTGATTGCTGATTGATTTTCGCAGATTGGGACATCAACATGTTCCGTGCACTTAACTTCTGATTAGTTTGACAGATGGAAGCGTTTACACTTGCGAAGCATTTACATCAATGCAGTGACGAGATGATTGAAAACACATTATCTCTTACGTTTCTGGTTCTCTTTTTCAAACGACAGTTTGTTCTTACTTCATCAAACGAATATTACCTGCAAAGAAAAAAACACAAAAAAGTGGTTGTTTAGTACCAGAGCAAAAACAGTTTGAGTTGTAGTTTGAAGCTGCAGAGTAAACGTCTTGACTGGAGTCGAGAATTGAGAGTCTCGATAGGAGTTGATGATCACAGACCGTCGAAGGACATTTTTTCGATGAGCTGAAGCAGTTGCTCTGGCACGATGAACGGTAACGAGAAGAACGTGAGAGCAAGGATGCAAAATGCCTACCTTTTCCACGGCTGTAATTTTTCTGCCTACATTCTCATTTCTCTCTCGATGCTGCTGTCATTCGCTAGTGCAGGACGCCCAGCGCTGTACGGCTGCCTGTGTGTAAAGCAGTAACATGACAGAAAACTACTGTCCCCAGTACAGTCACCAGACGCGAGCGGTACAGCTTCGCTTTCCTTATTTTACATTTTTTAATATTTTCAATCTTTTTAATATTTTTATTCAAAAATGACTACAATGAATGCGGCTCATTTACGCCACGGCCGGCATCAACGCTTTCGTGTGCGGGACTCTCCCTTTGACTATGCAGAGAAAAATGTACAAAGCGAGAGAACAAACTTTACTACGCCGCACTCTCACCGAGCAGTCGGAGTACAGCAGCAAAACAAAAATGTATTCTACTGCTGTACGGCAAAATGTACTCGGTTTGACTACTGTTCTGGCAAGAGCTGTAGTGATGCGTCGCTGTAGCGGGCTGTACGGCTTGTGCAAATGTAAATATATCGAAAAAAATGTAGTTTATCGGTACCGTTGGCATTCCTGCGTGAGAGTATAAAGCGTGCAAGCATTCTGCCGGTACAAATTTCCAATAAGATTTAAGCTTAACTACTTCACTGAAATTAAAACCAGGGAAACTGTGAAAGACACATAAGGGATGTTCTTTCAACATGCTTAAGGGAGGGATGTGTGTTGGTTTTGAACGTAAGATTAATTCGGCAACAAGATATTTTTTAATTGTTTTGGCGATAATGGGAGATTTAGTATATTTAGTCAATTTCAATATATTAATGAAATATTTGAACAATATCATTTTAAATTTTTATTGCACAAGATGAGCGACAGTAAACCTTTGGAGGCGCGTCGATAAAAAGTTGCTTTGCGGAGTAAGTCATAACTTAAAATCTACTGTAGCGATCGTTTTGAAGTTTTGCACTACTTTCATCGTTTTCGCATTACTATTGAATTGTTATACTGTATACTGTAAAAAATAATATTGCAAAGAAAGCATCGTTAGTTATCCTATCTTTTTCCATTTTCAGAATATTTATAATTAATTTTGAGTTTGTTTTGAGTAAATGCTACAGATTTAGAGTGATATTTAATTTTGCGCATATACAGTTATACGTGTACAGTAAGACACTTGGGCATTGAGATTTCTTTTTGCGCTACTAAGCTCCTCGTTATGATTAAGATTATGTTATCTAGTTGCAGGACACTAGTGCTGATGTGTCGAAAAGCGGTACTAACTTCGTGGCATGGAAAATTATGCTAAGCAAATAAATTTGACATTTTAACGGTGATGCCATAAAACCACGCGACACAAAAATACTTTTGTTTCCTGATCAGAATTTAGTTTGTTTTCAAATTTTTGCAGTTTGTACATATATTTAACTTATAAAGAAAAGAGGGTCGAAGATATCGCTTTCGAAAAAAGGACAGATTTTGATAAAAGAAAAGGTGAAACAGGGAACGAGAGATTGTCTTTCCCAGAAAGACCGACATGTTTCCAATGATCGTCGTGATGCGAAACCACGTGGAGCGACTGGACGTCCAGGATGATTGTATGAAACAACTTTCCACTATTAATATATTACATTGGGAGAAAAGTTTGCACTACTACTCGCTATTCGAGCGAATAATGCATAATGACTATTGGAAAACTGAAATTTCTAAAAATGAAAGTAGTGGACCGAAATCATTTTCAGAAAGCTGCCGAAGGGCCAAACTGGAGTGTCTGTTGAAAGTTCGGAAGAACTTTTCAAAGGGAGAGCTCATTATGGAAGCATCGTCAATTTCGAGAGCTGCTGACAATGGCTCGAAGAGAAAATATAAGAAAAATGTTGTGAAAAGTATCCGAAAACATCGACCCGTTCAAAGAGTGAAACGTCAGCTGCTTGCGTTTATTGACAGGAATTGCTTCAGGAGGTCGTCGCAGTATCAACACCTGCGATCTAACCACCTAAACCAAGGAGCAGATTTGTACGTTTCATATTATAGTATTGCAAAAATCTGTGTACTTTTGATACTTTTATTTATTTCAATTACAGAAATTTTAATCTTAAGGCGGTTCACCTCTTTTTCGGGTAAGAGAATTTCCGATCCTATGTGCGGAGTTGGAAATCGCACACAGGTAAGCTGCCTACAAGCGAAGACTACATATTAAGAAGACTGATATCTCTTTCCTTCCCCCATACAGACGAGTAGCGACAGAGGTTACAGAGCCTCTATTGGAGAAAGGTAGGAAGCTTAATGTAAAAGTGTATATGTGTGTGTGCATCACTATGGGAAGTACCACCTTCACCCGCAAATTGCATTGCTGTCACTGTCTCCAGATTCTGGACAGAGTCCAGGACAGTCTTCTTGATATGCAGTCTTCGCTACAAGCCAATCGATTTACCAACTACACTATGTTTGCCTCTCCCTTCATACTGATAACGCATCAAATGATTCAACATAGTTCTTGATATTCTTTGAAATTTATTTAGAATCCCGGTCAAGCCCTAGAAAGCGAGTGCCGTTTTTCAAGATTTGGTGTATCACACTGTCACATAAGTAAGTACATCAAATTCAGCTCATGAACAAAACACTATCATATGAGAAGCTGATAGGAGTTCGATTCATTGTAGGTAATATTTCACACAGCGGTTCACATAACAGTCCTGTTTAAGGTGTTACATACCTTTTTGCGAGAAAAAATAGAGGAAAGTTTGATTTTTTATGCAATGTAGTAATGATTTGATGACATTAAATTTATTGTTTATTGCTAGCACAGTTTTCAGTGAAAAACAACAAGCATTAGTATATTCATATTTGGCGGAGTTATGGCCGGTTCTCTTAAACCCTTTTTTGTAAAAGAGACTTGCGGTGATCACAATGGAAGTCCAACAGATCAACTGAAGTCCTAACACTCAAAACATTCCATTAGTATAAGAGTATTCATCATACTTTAACGATAAGCTAAATGCATACTTTTTATGTACGATACGTGAGGGATCATCCATAAATGACGTAGCATTATATGAGGTAGGGGGGAGTTTTGTATTTTGTGATGATGTGACTCGACAGGGGGTAGCGGGTCATGTCATGCTACGTAGCTTTACCCGTTTCACCTAACTAACATCGTTTTGTTTTATTTTTTTAAATTTTTTACGAGGTCAAGGGGGGGAGGTTTACCGTCAAGCTACGTAATGACCAAGGAGGTGGGGTATTTAGGGGTTTGTGACGAAATGCTACGATGGGGGAGGGGGTGTTAAAAATCACTCAAAAAATGCTACGTAATTTATGGATGATCCCTGAACGTTTTTCCCAAAAAACCGATGGTTAGAGCTAAGTTAGCTAGAGCTACACACCTAGAAAAAATCGCATAAATTTACGCCTCCAGACCTTGACATATATGAGCATTAAAATGATTTAGTTTTACGTTTGATTTTAATTTCACATGACGTTGAATTTCGTAAATCATGCAATTTTACTCATAATTACTTAGTTCTGAATGGTTGTAAGTGTAATTTTATGTCATTGCGCCTGTAAAGTATATGTTTCATGTAAAATTAAACGGAACCTGGTAATGTTTCCTCATTTCATGAATTACGGTTTGTTTAATTATGTCATGTTTGCAATTACGTCAACGATAAAATTAATATTTTTTTGGTGTGAAAAAATGGAAAACAAAATTTCATGATAATCGAGTGTTAAGTTTAAAGTTACCACTACTCTTGGTAGACGGAACGTGATTTTCAAAGCGCTGTAACTTTCCGCATTAGTGTTATTTTTGTTATTTAACTTAAGTATTCTAAAACGTCGTTCTATCAGCAAAGTTGTACCTAAATGCAATCTCGAGGTGCTTAGAACACAACGGGCAAAAATACATAAAAGAATTCTTCTGAAAAACTGATCTTTTGGGGGGGGGGGGCTTGGTATTCTTTATGAAAACATATCTTTTTATAAGCATTTTTTTGACGATACAAAAACCGTTAGTCTATATACACTATACAGTCAATTTCTTTGAGCTTGAGCTTGTGCGACCACCCCTGACTACTACTCCGTTATCGATCTGGACTAGCTGAAGTTGCACAGGGAATCAGTAGATAATTATGCTTGGGAGTAGCGGAACATCTTTCAGTGTGCAACTCCTGGTAATCCTAAAGTGTTTATTGATCAATACCGGCACCGGCCAGGCCCGAACGTAGATCGCGGAAGGAAAGGGAAGGAATTGTTAGTCCGATACTTGCTTTTGCTAGAGGCCGTATATACTACTGCGCATTCCACAAGTATCACGGGAGGAGGATATTTGTTAGTAAGTATAGAAGTTAGATCTACTTCTTCTTTACCGACGCCAGAGAGGTGACTCCACTATCTGGACGAGATATCGATCCATCAACTCATGAACCGGGGACCAACGGCTTTACTTCCCTTCCGAAGGAAGACGTGAGACCACAGATTTTTTCACCTCAGAAAAATCTCAACGACCTCGGCTGGGATTGAACCCAGACCAACTGGAATAAGTAGCGGTCACGCTTACCACTCAACCACCGGCGCCGTCATACACTATACAGTCATTTTCCATACAATAAAGTAGGATTTGAACAACAATTTTCTAAAGTTTCATTGCAAATTCTTGAAAATTGGGTGACAGTGAATCTACAGGAGGCACCTTAAAAAAATTGCGGTGTACACCATCATAACGCAAAATCTCCCGGACCAATCGCTGTGAAATTTTGCACAATTTTTCTTCACATCATTGCACAGGTAACAACAGGAGCTATTCACAAAATTATGGTTATTATTATTATTACAATAACATGTTATCTATTTTTTTTAGCGAAGATCGGGTTTATGGCTTCGAAAAGCTGCGAAAAATACAAAAATCGAGTAAAAGAAATCTCCTGTCATTATTCGAGAAATATTGTGAAGAAGAACTGTGTAAAATTTCAAAGCGATTTGTTTTGTAGATTCAGAGTTATGAAGAACATCGAAAAGTTTTCGAAGAAGCGCCTTCGGAGATATACTATATACTAAATATAAAAATACTAAGACTATCTGTATTACCACAACGATTTAAAAAATGTGTCTTTTTACCGAATTACTCTTCATTTAACCTTTTCATAAGATATTCATGTTTCTTCTTCAAGAACTATAGGTTTAAAGAAGCATGAAATTTCCTGTATATACAGAATTTTCAGAGTTTGTGTATGACTGTGCTGTTATCCTTCCTTCAATAAAAATACACAAGTGTAATGTACAAGATGTAGTTCATAACGGATCATTGAGCAAACTTTTTAAAAGCAAAAAATAAAATCCTCAAGCAAAACATGTCCCATTCTCTTTTTGGTTTAAATTGAAAATGTGTTCACGCAATATTGGCTGCTAATGAAACAGATTTTTTTAAATACGTAACGTGATAGACGCGTCAAAATGACAAAAAATCAAAAACCAATCGCGATTAAAAAATACTGTTTGGAGAATAAATGTTTGACTTAGGATCTTAAAAAAGTACAATTGTGAAATAATCTGATTTATAGTTTTTGCAGACTTTTCTTGTGTTATATGCGTACCAATGTACAACTAATCGGTGAAAATACACATTACAGGTTCAGTGTATTTTCACCGATTAGTTGTTTGTGTTGATCGCTCCAGTTATTTTTTTAATATTTGACGTGATTTGTGCCGTTTAATCGTCGTTTATCGTATCAGTCGATCTTAAATTTTGTTTGCGCCCTTGGTATTGTGAAGTTTTAAAGTGTTTTCTACAAATTTTGTTTTGTGTCGTGAAAAAGTCCAGTGAAAATCGAGATTGTTTACATCACCGGACCTGTGTGTAATTACCCACAAAAAATTCACGCGCTCATTTCGCCATCTGCACGCGAGTAGAGGAAAGTATTTCCCACCATAACTTGGCGCACAGTGAGACGAAAACGAAAAGTCGGATCTAGGGCGGGTAGAAAATCGGCATTATGACAAGTGCATGCGATCACTGCGCGAAAACCGTCAAATCGGACGATGACTTTATCGAGTGCATGGGATTTTGCAAAAATGTGGTGCATATGCAGTGCGGTAAACAACTCAACAAGCCGTTCTTGAAAAAACTTGCCGAAAATCCAAATTTATTTGGGATGTGCAATGAATGTGTCAAGTTGATGAAGTTTGCTCGCTTTCGCGACACCGTTTCCTCGCTTGGATGTGTTATCGCTGCTATCGCTGGGAAAACGGATGACGTCTGTGCTGAACTAAAGGCAGAGTTATCAAAAAATAACCAGCAAATTTCGCACCTCGCCAGAAAGGTTTCAACAGCCACTCCAGTCCGGCCAAATTCCGGTACATCTCGACCACCTCAGAAACGTCGTCGCGAGGATGGTCCTGATCCGAGCAGTATTCTTGTCGGCGGTCGAAAGCTAGTCGATAATAGCAACATTCTCACGGTTCCTCCTCCCACTCCGTTGCTCTGGATGTATCTTTCCCGCTTTCATCCTAGCGTTAGCAAGGAGACAGTCGAAAAAATGTCCAAAGAAGGGCTAAACTGCAACGAGGAAATAAAGGTCATTCCGCTTGTTAAAAAAGGCATAGACGTCAGTACTCTGAACTTCATATCTTTCAAAGTTGGAGTTCACCCAAAGTACCGTGAAGCAGCTCTTAACCCTGACACATGGCCGCAAGGCATATTGTTCAGGGAATTTGAGGATAGCCGTACCCAGAACATTTGGTGCCCACCGACTGATTTTCCTACGCCTTCGGAAGCCGCATGTATTCCGCTAAGTCAACCCGGCCCATCAACCCTACAGAGGACTCCGCAACGATTGGCAATGCCACTATACCAAGCTACACCGCCATTGTGAAGGAGTGTCGACGCTGATCGCATACTGGGACGCAATGCAGTTGGTACAATGGAAGCCCTCGATCCCCCCGCTACAGTCGAGCCCTTGCAGCCAGCGTTCAGCAGTCGTCCCGGTCCTGTATGTGTGGGTGGAGAAGGGGTCTTCCAAGCCGCCTTTCTCGGCAAGTATTATACAAATTGTAACGATACAACGGTTAAACCGATTCACGCTTCTAGTTCATCGTCCAACACTCGCCGTAAGCTACTACCGTCCCGTTCCTGCTCTCCGCATCGCTCCATCGGGGTTCAACGCATACTGGGACGCACCGCAGTTGGCACTATGGAAGCCCTCGAGCCCCCCGCCACAGTCGAGCAATTGCAGCCAGCGATCATCAGTCGTCCCGGTCCTGTGTGTGGGATGGGTGAAAGGGTCTTCCAACCCGCCACAAATGGCAAGTATACATCTGATCCGAACACTTCAAGCGCTGATGTATTCTTCGCTTCCAGTAATTTGCCTTTTGCTCTAACATCTTGTGACGAGATGTCAACTATTTCTGTCGCCGATGATGATCGCTGCATTCTGGAGCGCGATGCAGTTGATTCGCCCTCTGCAGAACCTGATCCGTCATCCAATAACATCGAGATTTACTACCAGAATGTTGGTGGCTTAAATTCATCAACGGACAGCTATTTGCTCGCGACCACGGGCTGCTGTTATGACGTCATCGCCTTAACCGAGACGTGGCTCAACAACCGTACTCTGTCTCAGCAGGTGTTTGGTTCAACATTTGATGTCTTCCGCTGTGATCGCAATGCCCTCAACAGCCGCAAGACATCAGGTGGTGGTGTACTCATCGCCGTTCGCCATGGTATAAAAGCCCGAGTGATCAACGATGAGCGGTGGGAGAGCTCCGAGCAAGTGTGGATATCAGTGAAACTTGCCGATCGCAATCTCTTCCTGTGTGTCGTGTATTTTCCACCTGACCGAATTCGTGATTACAGCCTGATCGATGTACATCTTTCCTCCGTTTCTTTCATCACCTCGATCGCTGCCCCATCTGATGATATTGTTATACTGGGCGACTTTAACTTACCTGGCTTGACCTGGTGCCCAGCAAGTAATGGATTTCTACGATTGGATATCGAAAAATCTGTGCTTATCAACAATGCCAGTTGTATCTTGGACAACTACAGTAGCGCAACTCTTCGGCAAATTAATAATATCATCAACGAGAACGGACGTACATTGGACCTCTGCTTTGTAAGTGCCCGGGACTACGCTCCGTACTGCTGCGCCGCTCCGACACCTTTAGTTCAGCATGTGCGCCATCATCCCCCACTACATCTTGTACTCGCTGGTAACCTAGGAGTGAGTTTTGAAGACGTCTCAAGCTCTATCGTCTACGATTTTAAAAACGCTGACTACGACAGCATCGTTAGCACGCTGTTGGATATAAACTGGGACGAAAATCTTAACAATGATGACGCGAACGAAGCAGCGATGACGTTTTCTAATATTCTTAACTACCTAATCGACCGTCATGTGCCAAAACGAACAGTCAGCACAAATCAACACCCTCCCTGGCAATCAACAGTGCTTAGACGATTAAAAACTGCTAAACGAGCCGCATTTAAAAAGTTCTCGAAGCATAAGACACTTGCATTACGAAACCACTACTTTCAACTCAACCACGAATACAAACAGCAAAGCAGACGTGCCTTTTTTAGATATCAGCGAAACGTCGAACGTCAACTGAAATCCAAGCCCAAGTCGTTTTGGAAATATGTGAACGAGCAGCGAAAAGAATCCGGGTTACCATCTTGTATGTCATTAAATGGAGTTTTAGGCACCGACACTAAGGAAATTTGCCAATTGTTTTCCGACAAATTTTCAAGCGTTTTTTCCGACGAGAACCTTTCCCCACAACAAGTCGCTGCCGCTTCAAATCTAACTCCTTCTCTAGGACGAACCATCAACCGAATTTGTGTCGATAATGCTGCCGTTCTTGCAGCAAATTCCAAGCTGAAAGCATCTAGTTCCCCGGGTCCAGATGGCGTTCCTTCGATTTTTCTCAAAAAGTGCATCAGCGGGCTTCTTGAACCACTTCGGCGAGTCTTTGTGCTATCACTCAATACTGGAACATTCCCTTCCTGCTGGAAAGCAGCGCACATGTTTCCAGTTCACAAAAAAGGAAACAAATCGAACATTGACAATTATCGAGGAATCTCGTGTTTAAGTGCAGTATCAAAACTATTCGAGCTGGTTGTCTTAGACCCTCTTTTCTTTCACTGCAAACACTACATTGCAGACGATCAACACGGATTTATGCCTAAACGATCGACAACGACTAACCTGCTCTCGTTCACAACATATGCAATGGATGGATTCGCTGACGGATTGCAAACCGATGCTATTTACATGGATCTATCTGCGGCCTTCGACAAAATCAATCATGATATCGCAATAGCGAAGCTGGACAAACTCGGTATTCATGGACAACTTCTGCGCTGGTTTCGTTCCTACCTCGATGGAAGGCAACTTCAAATCAGCATTAAGGACTGTCTATCTGCACCATTCTTCGCTACATCCGGCATCCCACAAGGAAGCCATCTCGGTCCAGTGATATTCCTCCTCTACTTTAATGACGTCAACATCAAATTACAAGGACCCCGCCTTTCTTTTGCCGACGACATGAAAATTTTTCAACAAATACGGGATAAAACCGATGCCGAGCTTCTTCAGAGGGAATTGGACAGCTTTAGTACGTGGTGTGATCTAAACAGAATGGTTTTAAACCCGAGCAAATGCTCAATCGTTACGTTCACGCGGAAACGCCATCCGATTCAGTTTAACTACCATCTCTTCGACTCGAGTATTCCAAGACACTCTAACGTCAAGGATCTCGGAGTCATCATGGATTCGGCACTAGCGTTCAAACCACATACATCATCCATTGTGGATAAGGCTTCAAGACAGCTTGGGTTCATCTTCCGAATAGCGAAAAACTTTAAGGACGTATACTGTTTAAAATCTCTCTATTGTGCGCTGGTTCGCTCAACACTGGAATATTGTTCTGCTGTTTGGAACCCTTACTACCAGAACGGTGTCGACAGAATCGAGGCCGTCCAACGCCGGTTCATACGCTTTGCACTCCGACATCTTCCTTGGCAAAACAGATTTCAGCTGCCGAGCTACGAAAACCGTTGTCAGTTAATACAGCTCGATACTCTAAGCATCCGGAGGGACTGCTCTCGAGCCCTGTTCGTCTCGGACTTACTGTCTGCCAGGGTGGATTGCCCTACAATCCTCGGACGCCTCGATCTTCAAGCTCGCGTTCGAGCTCTGCGCAATAACTCTCTTCTGCGAGTCCCATTCAGGAGAACTAACTATGGGCGCCAGGGCGCTGTTACCGGACTCCAGCGTGTGTTTAACAGTGTGGCGACGGCGTTTGACTTCAACCTGACAAGGAATTCGATAAAAACTAAAATAATTCGTATTCTGAAATGTAATTAGTTTAAGTAACCACCATTGGGGCCAAGGGGTCTGTTGGTGACGGTACAACAAATAAACAAATAAACAAATGTAACGTGACAGACTGATGCCTTGACCGTATTCATAACATACCCATAGCATCATTTAGAACCGCGAGCAATCTTATTTTTGCACCCAAAACTTCTAATGAAGATCTGACTTCTTTTCCAAAACCCAGCTTATATTGGTTATGGCATGAGAATTACCAAACGCAATATTTACGATAAAAATACAATTTCCCCACTCAATTTTCCATGTTTGCCTTCAATCCACCCCTGACAGCGAATGGAATTTTCGCTTTTTTCTCTCACTTCCACGGAAATAAACTGGTGATCGCTGTGAAACGACGGCGGGTGTGCAACTGAAGGCCAGAAACGACTTCATCGCCGGTGCTGAAATAAAAACAACAAAGTGTACGAAAATGGAAGACTGCCGAGGGTTTATGCTGGGTGGTTTGGTCTGACTTCATTTTTATTTTTTATTTTTCGGAAATAAAGTGACGGAAGATTAAGATGCTCTAAATACGTCTTTTCGAGAGTAATTGATGCTGATGGAGATACTTTTTATGTACTAGCCAAAAGTGGGCAGAGAGGTGGGAAAAGTCGACGAATAAATTTGACTGCTTCGTTTGGCACTGGTACTTGTTATTTTAGTGTGAGACAAGGACGTTTAAATTTTTAATAATCAAGCTTTGCTGGCATAACGGCTTCGGAGCAGAAATTGAGAGATCAGATGTTTATGATCTCTCGACGTGCTGTGCAAGTTTCATTGTTGCTTTTTGTTACTTAAGGTTTTGGGAACAACGATTTGAATTCGCTGTTTTCCATTGAAGTATTTGCTTCAGTTTTCATAACATTGGACTAGATGGCCATATTCAATATATAGAGTAAAATAAGGTAAATAAGTCGATCATTAACGCAATGTTTGTTCAAATTAAGTGGAATTGATTTACAGTCATGGGTCGTATATATAAAAATTTCGCAAACAGTTAGTCAAACTATCTACCAACATCATGCATGTGACGATATATTTTCAAACTAATTCTGCTAATCTTAATTTTTCGTCTGGGTTACCTCTTTTTTACACGATCATAATGGAATAAGAAGATTATAACAAAATACAGTTATTGTAACAAATTGTGTGATAAATTAGCTCTGGTTCGTATTGAAAACAACAGAAAATTATAACAAGTGTCAACACGAGATATTTTGATAGTTTTTGGTTATAAACTTCTGATCGGGTATATTTCATACTTCACTCAGTATTCGCTGCACCTGGTGATTTCGATTCCAATTAAGATAGCGTCAAGTACAGTCACACCTTACTTGTTTTTATACAGACTTCCGTGTGCATACACAAAGGAACGATGGGACCTGAAAATACACCTAATCTCTATCCTATGTAAAATAATATATTACATCATGGTTGGCTCGATATTGAGAACATTGAAAAGCGGTATTTATCAGAAACAGTTCAACAGTTCATTTACATTCGTTCTATGAATACTCACCCTCTGGTAAAAGGCAAACTTTAATGATTAGAATGCGTTGCGTTATGCAATCCAACCCGTATATGGAGCGCTATAGCTGAACGCAACGATGTGTTGACTTTCAATTGGATTAGTAATTATTGTCTAAGCTGATATGAGTTTGCAGCGACGCTATTTGTTTTGAGATTAAACAGGGCTCAGCTTTCAAACAAGCCAGCGTCCCATATCTCTATAGATTCACTTGATTTATCACCACATCCCCCATGTTGCTATAGCAATGTTGCACTTGCACAAGACTCGCTAGGATAAAGAAGCGGATGGATATGAATATTTGCTTTTCTTATCATCGCATTAACGTGCGACAGAGGAAGCACCGCACTCACCCAGCCATCCGTGCGCATTTCAAGATCATCCAATATACTCTAAAAGTAAGCAAGTGATGCTGTTCTGCATGTTTCGCCACTGGTGCTGCTGCCGGATGACATACAGTTTATCGTCATCGTGAATGCTCATAATTTGCCCTGGCGATGGTTTCCTTCTCTTCTAGCTTGCAGAAAATCTGCCAAGCTCCAA
Organism: Topomyia yanbarensis; assembly: GCF_030247195.1. Classification (NCBI taxonomy): domain Eukaryota; kingdom Metazoa; phylum Arthropoda; class Insecta; order Diptera; family Culicidae; genus Topomyia; species Topomyia yanbarensis. The sequence goes on from NC_080670.1 coordinate 67,057,942, forward strand.
ACGGCATTCCGGCGAGAGTCTGTTGGTGTCGCCAAAAGCAGTTTGTCTTTATTCACTCAAAGCCTGTGACACTTGAGTCGAAAATATGTTGGTAGCCCGAATAGTGTCTCACACTGGCACAGAAGGCAAGTCTCGTATTCTAGAAAATAGATTGAATTTTCATAGGAAATTTGTGCATTGGGCGTTTTGCACCTTCTTAAACTCTTGCACATTCACTTTAACATGGGGTTACTTGATACGTTGGCAAATTTTCATCTGAAGGCATTGGTAGCTTATATTTGTGCTGGAATCTAATAGGACATTATATTGTAATAAATCAGTAGGGTTGGTGCTCCTATAATTGAGGTGTACCAATAGTTGCAGTAGTGGGTTATACGTCTAACTAAGGTACCAACCAACAACAAATATTTTTTTATCGATTCATCGCACTAAAATTATGCTACAATAAAACTGTTATCCTTAAAATTTGCTAAAATACCTATGGAAAAAAATCATTTTCGTTGAATTTTGAGCTCCATTGCACCTATAGTTGACATAGTGTACCTATAGTTGCAAGTCCCATAAGAAATCAATGGGATTTGCAACAATAGGAACCGATATTAGCGATTGCATCACAATTCATACATTTGCTCCTATAGTGGTACAAGCGGTTTTGAATACATAAATTGGTTATTTAACCAACTTTATATTTTTCCTATGAAGTAGGGTTTGAAAGTTTTCGTTTAATGTATTAACATTGCCCATAGGTATATTCATCAATTTTTTAGCAAAAGTTTTCCTTTAGTATGCGACTATTGGTACATCCACCCTATTTACTAATATTCATGGTTGCTGTTACCATTTTTGGTGCAACAAAAAGTTATACATACAAGTTATACATCACGTTGCTTTTAAGTGAAAACATACCATATATGGATCTCATACACCACACTTTTCACGTACATTTTCAATGTAGAATACATTTAAGCTTTCAATATAGGGGTCTCGTTTCAAAATATCGGCTGTGGCGCAGCGTCAAATTTTGAACGTTAATAGTTTCCATCATACTTAACAGAATGATTTGATTTTTAGGCCAATTTGTCGAAAATATCAATATTAATTCGTCAAAAGGGCGAAAGTGTTTTTTGTAAACAAACTTGTTTCGCTCATTAGTCTGCTGCAGAGTGGAATTTCATGAAAAATATGCGTTAATGTAAATTTTTACCCTTCGTAGAAGTAATTTCAATTGTTTTCTGCTTTGAAATTATAGTAAATTAAGAAACCATCAAAATAACAGTTTGTTTGCAAATCTTATTCGCCCTTTTGCAAATTTAATATGGATATGTTCGTCTATGTAGTATTAAAATTTGGAGTATGTATAACATGCACTAATAACGAAAAAAACTGTGTTTTGAAAAATCTTTCGAAAATTACTCGGAAATGGTGAAAATTTTCAAAGTACCTCGATCAGAGCCGTCAATATGGTGCACCAACCGAACACTTAAGTGACGAAAAGCTTTAAATATAAGTCCGTTACAGATTTGTTTCTATTATCATTCGTATTTGGCTGCTTGGGGCGAACGGAGGACTGTACAATACCGAGAAGAAAATATGTATGCGCTGTACACGGCTGGTGGATTAATCAGTTTGGGTCATTACGTGCTATTTACAGAGGCTATCATTTTCATTTCCGATGGTTGGAAGATAGCATAAATACACGAAAAAACCGATTTTCAATTATCTGACCGAACCTCGTTGGTGATTGGTTCCCGCTAATTTCATGCACCGAGCCGCAAATCTTGTTAAATGTCCGAAGACTGTATGTCAACACCGGGAGAGAAGGTTATTATTAGGATTCATTTTCGTGGATTAATTTATGCAGCTCCATGCTAGTAATCAGGACCAATTGTAACAAAACTCTCCCAACCGGAGAACATTTACTTTGGCAAACAAATTAGCCCTTTTCAGCGCTATCAAACCAATCGAATGAATTAAATTTGAAAATCTTTTCCTTCGTCAACTAATAATGTGACTACGACTAACGATTCAGTATAGGCACCCCATTTCAATATTTCGAAAGAAACAGAATGTCGAGTTTTGAAAGTTTGTAACTTTCATTTTACTTAACCAAATTACACAATGTTCGCACTAGTCATTCAAAAATACGACCAGGAATCTTCTATTAGATTTGTAAGTATGTATATAATATATGAATAAAGAAAAATTAATTTTCAGAAATCAACTATTATCTGTTCTGTCATTGGCCAGTATTGTGCGACTTGCGCATGCTAACAATTCATTTCATCGTTAGCCACGTCTTTTTTTCGACGTTAAATAATGCAACGATTATAAGGTACAAGGTTTGTTTGAATTTTTCTTCATTCGTTTACCTGCTCCCGACAGCAGTGGTAGCAGCAAAACAGGGGCAGCAGCGGCAGAAAGTGCAGACTATCAAAAAGTACACCCGCCGCCAACTACATGTGTGTGACACCGCCAGGCTGGCTTCGTTTCACAGACAGGAAAGATTTTAATGCGGGTGCCGAAAAGCAAAAAATCACATACACGAGTACTAGCGCTTCCGGATCGTTAAAGGTAACCGTCGTGGATAAGAAACCGACTTGGTATAAGAAGGATGCAGCGAAAAAAAGATCACTGCGCACCTATCAAGAAAGCTGCCTCGAAGCTCACCGCCAGCAAGAAGTAAATTCGCGCGTCCCAACTGTTGTCAAAACAGTCCTTTTCAGGACAAACAAAATCTGGTGAAGAGTTATTAGTGCAAATTACCCGTTAATACTATTTCTCATATTTCTGGCTTGTAAACCTATCCAAATTGTGATGAATACTAAATAATGGAGTTTATTCATCGGCAAACGTAATGCGCTTTTTAATTCCAACAAAAATTTAAGGGTTGTGTACAAGACACGACCACAGATACATTGAAAATTCAGCATTAACACCATGCGCGATTTTTTTTCCATTACATATTCGTCCTAATAAGGACGGTTTCCTAACAACTATGTTTTGGGATACGGGACGAGAATCCTATGAAACAGTTCGAACCTAGCCATCGATTCGTTTCTGCTGCATACACACAGACGAACATTCCTCTTTCGTAGCTCACGTCAAATGAGCACAATGTACCACAAGACGATCACTTTTATCAACTTTTTGGTGCAGATGGAAGACCATCCTTTTGTACGACAAATAAAAATATTTTCATCATACTTTTTGCTGTGGCTTTCGCTTAGTGGCAGGGTTGCTACATTCACTGATTTTCTGAAAGGTTTTGCAAAAACCATCGGGTTGATAGATACCAATTTTGAAAAATATTTGCGTATGATTCACTGCATTGGTAAAGGTACAGAATGAACAAGTACAAACTTAATACAAGTTAATAAAAGAAATTTTCTAATTGAATTATTTTTTTATATATTCGTCCTAATAAGGACGGTTTGCAAACAACTATGTTTTGGGATACGGGACGAGAATCCTTTAGCGGACCTTACACGTTCAATATTTTTACGAGTGTTGACGATATTGTCACAATATTTAAATCCTATTTGAAATCCACGTCGTCAATACTCCTTTTTTTCATTGCACGTACAATGCTTTAGTCAATACTGTCTAATATTGACAAAAATATTGAACGTGCAAACCGGCCTTTTGAAACAATTAGAACCTTGCCGGTGATTCGTTTCTGCTGCATACATACCGATAATCACCAAGGCCAACAACAACGCCAACAAAAACATTTTTGTAAACAACAACGCCAACAAAATCATTTTTGTAAAGAATAATTTGAAATATTCCTCGCCCAAATCACTTTTTGTCCGAAAATTCCAATGAGTATCAACATATTTGAAGTACGGGTTCCTTATGTATTCTGCATCTCTCCGGTTATGTCCCTGACATTTCCCGCCCTTCTTTTTAGGGAGGACCGATAAATTGGTATCTGGTTAATCAGATAATAGCTGTCTAGCTCACTAGGTCCAAGTTTCCCGTTTTGCATATACAGAGGAACGGAAATTCACGTAACAATTATATGAAATAAAAGTATACAATGCATGTTTGTATTCATATAATTGTTACGTGAATTTGTGTTACGCGATATATAAAATATACGTAACTTGTACCTGATGAACCAGATCTTTTTATCGGATTGATTAAATACTTAAATTTTCCTAGAAAAAAATAATAAATGTATTTTCAACGTTTCAAAAAAAATAAAGTGTTCAAATATATTTCTCCAATTTATATACAACTTTTATTAAAGGACAAGACTAATTCGCCGTTTTAACCAGTAACATGCAATATTTGCAAAATCTTTGCAGAACGTGACAGACTGATAATTTGTCCATACGTCGATCTTTGAAAAATGGAAGCAAATTGAACATGAGTTTTATATATCTTGCAAATAAATTTATGAAACACTTACGTTAAAAACCTCTAATTTGGAAATTCCAAAGCAATGATCATGTTTTCGGCCATTATATGTTTAATTTTTCACACATGAAATCCACGTAAGCTGGATTATAACAGGTTGACATCGTTTCACATAAGGCTCAAGAAACCTTTTATAAGCATGTGTATAAATTGAACGCTTGGTAGTATGCGTAGGAAAAATTATGTTCAGCTTTGCCACCAGTTTGTTCATATAAAACCTTTTCAAAATTCTAAAAGAAGAACATCAGTCGATTCATTAGATTATCACGATTCAAATTATGCAAAATAGTTGGTGGTAAAACAATTTACCAAGCGGAATGGTGCTTTTGAAAAATTGGCTATGGTTTTTTCATTACGCAGTTGTGAGGAGTTTCCCAGCACAGTGTGGTAGTGTGACAAAAATTCACAGCCACTTTTTCAAAAGCACCATTCCGCTTGATTAATTGTTTTTCCATCAACTGTTTTGCATAATTTTATTCGTGATAATCTAATTAATCGACTGATGTTCTTCTTTTAGAGTTTTGAAAAGGTTTTATTTTGATAAACCGGTGGCAAAGCTGAACACAATTTCTCCTACGCATACGACCAAGCGCTCAATTAATATACATTAGACCTCTCCACATTTTGAAAATTTTTGAAATATACATGGGTGAGCTCAGATTTTTGTTCTAGGTGTAAATTCAAAAACTTTCGCCAAAAATTACTTGATTTGCACATGATTTAGAGGTGCCTCCAATCAACAATCGTGTTTTTTCTATGTTTCCATAGAAAAATCACTTACACTCTGATTCTATAGGCCCTACCTGCCCACATATCATCAAAGGTTGTTCCTTAGACATATCTTAACATGTTTTAACAAGTGAACATAGCTCTAATTGCAATAGAAAATTGGTAACTGGAACTATATTCGTGGTTAAAACATGTTACGATATGTGTAAGGAACAACCTTTGATAATATGTGGGCATGTAGGGCTTATGAAATCAGAATGTAAGTAGAAATGTCAAAAATTTGATTTCATAATTTTTCAATAGTTTAAACACTACCGATACGAGAAATAAATGTGTGATACCAAAATAAGACAAAACAAAAACATCCTTCTGGTGTACAAGCCCGCGGAATATGTCAAGTGATCTTTCTATGGAAACATAGCAAAAACACGATTTTTGATTGGAGACACATCTAAATCATGTCTTTATTAAGTAATTTTTGGCGGAAGTTTTTAAATTTATACCTAGAACAAAAATCTGAGCTGACCCATGAATACTTTAAAACTTTTTTCAAAATGTGGAGAGGTCTAATATACATGCTCAAATTCTTGAACCTTAAGGGTTGTGTGCTATTAACATTGACTCTGCACGATTGCCAGAAGTGATCCGAGTTTGACCCGGAGACTCCCGTTTTTCGGAGCGATTTTCGGATCTCCGGGGTTTACTTAAATTTCTCTGGGTCTGAACTTATTTAAGCAAGTACAAAATATTTAAAAAGTGTAACCAGTGCTTGTATCGCCTCTTGGGTTCAGGTTTTTTTCCCAACAGTCCCTTTGTTTCAAGGTTGCCAAGATGCAAGCTTTTCGAATCTGCCACAACAAAAACAGGGGAAATGAATACAAAATCAACTGAGTTACAATTTCGCTATTCTGTTATATACCTACTATAATCGAAATCCCTGAAAACACCGTAGTGTGCTCTCCACGCGATACCGTTATAGTACTTGCTTCACTCTTCCTCTCCTGTTATCTATCGACGAGAGCAATTGTCGTTCGCCTTATCCTCCACCGCGTGAATGACTGGTGCTTTTGATTTTTTTTTGCGGTTAGTAGGGGATGTGAAAATGTACACCTAAATAAACCGACAACACTGTACACAAACGTGAACTCAAACGAGAACGTGATTCAAACATGTCATATCTTATAATCGTTTCATGGTTTAACGTCAAAAAAGGAAGAGCAAAAAATGTAATTAAATGCTAACATATACTGGTCCAATAATACTGGCCAATCATGACACAGCTAATAATTGATTTCTGAAAATCAATTGATCTTAATTAATGTATGTTATACCGACATAGAAAAATAATAAAAGATTCATGAACATTTTCCAGACTGATTGGTGCAAACATTGTCTAATTCCGTTTAGTACAATGAAAGTTATTTTCCTAAACTTTATCTTCTTATTCTTCCGAAATTTTGAAAAGGGGCCCCTATCTTGAAACGTTAGTCGTAGTCACAGCAAAGTGTGCACTTTGTTATTCATAAAATAAGAACATTAAAATTATACGACAGAAACTGTTCGTTTATCACGCCTGAAAATAATTGGTGGAAAGTAATGTTTTCCTGTCGATCCTAGCCACGTTAACCTAGCTCCCAAATCAAGTGTCACTATTTTCCTACCTTTGTAATAGGAAGACAGCACTCGCCCATAAAGTTTGGAATCATTGCTACAACGTCAGACAACAAGTAGAGAGAGGGTGGTAGACAATGTTTTAGAAAGCTTTTAAGATAATCATTATTTATGTGCAGACTGACTGCACGGAAACGGGCGACGAAAAATGAAACACTTGCCACATCACCGTTGAGGGGAGCACAGAAAGAGTCCATTCTGCCGCCTCCACTCTCTTGGAAATTGGCGCATTCAGCCACGAGCTTTTCCGGAGAATTTTGTCGTTTTCGGGTTACAAGATCTGTTATCAACGAGTCACTTGAAATGATTACCACAAAGAAGAATACCGGCAAGAAGCGATTGTTGATTTTATGATTTATCCCGTTTAGTAAGCACCAACACCAGCTAAAGCTGGCAACGAGGAATAATCTCACCATTACTGCAGGACCCACTCGACCATTCTGGGAGAAAAGGAGCAGGAAAAATGCGATCTTTTTACTCCGATAAATTTATAGCAAAATGCTTCACAAACAGATATAAAATGGGGAAATGGCACCCGGGTCGGATGAATACTGCTGGCTGTGCGGGATAAGACAAAGAAACCCGGAAATTACTGCTTGCTCATCACTTTTGTACCGATTTCCCGACTTGATGCTTCCGCATCCCATGCCAATGCCACTTAGCTAGGACGGGAAAAACTTCACCAAGGGACACCACCACGGTAGGTCGACTGCAGCATTTCTACTGGTGCTAAAGTGTGTAAGTGTATAACGTGGTGTCGAACGTTGAAGTGTCCCAAACGAGGCGATTTACTATGGTTTGATTTCGATGCACTTAGGGGTGCTATTTGGATTTGGGTGATCAGATATTATTTATCATTATTATATTTTACTATGTCAAGTGATATGAAACCACCATCAACTCAAGTTTTGTCAAGTTGATACGGGGGGTTTATAGTAAGTCCAAAACAGTCTATTTAGTAGCGTCAACATTTAGCTGGCCCTGAAGAGAGACGTTCAAAGAGGACGATTTTATAACAGACAACAAATTCAATTTCATTTTAATTTTAATTTGTCTCTACGACGTCGATTCATGTTAGGTATTTTTATTGAGAAACAACTCTCAACTTTTTTTAAAATTCAACACAGAGAGTAGTAGTTCCTCCTGCAATATTCAAGCAACATTTTTTGGCGCAAGGCGCAACAGTTTTCACTCCCATTACGATTTTTATTATTCTTTTTTCAAATTCCCAATTTTCAAGCAATGAAGGCTGTCGGTCGCATGTTTACATATTATTGCCTTATTGGTTTCTTATTTACTATGAAACCGAATGGTGTAGCATTAAGGCTCAAGTTACCTTTTTTGAGCATGTGTTAGAATTGAGCACTTGGTAGTATGCGTAGGAAAAAATGTGCTCAGCTTTGCCACCGGATTATCCATATCAAAACTTTTCAAAACTCTAAAAGAAGAAACTCAGTCGATTTATTAGATCATCATGATTCGAATCTTGCTAAATAGCTGCTGGAAGAACTATCGGCTTTGCAAAATGGTGCTTTTAAAAAAGTAGATGACGTTGTCATGACGATAACCGGCGAGACCCTTGAGGAAGTGGAGATGTTGACGGTAGAGACAATAGGCATTGTAGAAAACTGGATGGCTGACGTCAAGTTGCAAGTGGCTTACCACAAGACGGAGCTACTGCTAGTCAGCAATCGTAAAAAATCAATCGTGCCGTGATTAGCGTCGGCAGACACTCAATCTCATCGATGCGCTGGGGACGTGCATAGCGTATCTGGTAAATCGATTGCCTTGTACACAGCTCACCTGGGCTCGATTCCCAGCTCCGCACATAGGGTTAGACGTTTTCCAAAAGAGATTTTTCTAACCCGAAAAGAGGCGAATGACCCTAAGGTTAAGGCCTCCATATTCAAAATAAATACAAAAGATGCGTGCGCTGATGCACCTTGGTGTGATGGAACAGCCATGACGAACATGCCGCACATCGGAGGAGCAAAATGCAGCACGAAACTGGAGATGGGCGGGTACGGGTATTTTTACCCGATACCCGACCCGAACCCGTACCCGTAGGATTCGGGGCGGGTTCGGGTTTTGTTATCACCGGGTACGGGTCGGGTCGGGTACATTAAAAAATATTTATTCCGGGTACGGGTCGGGTCGGGTTTTTACGAAATATTTCGCATTTACCCGTATAAATATTTTTGAATGTTTGGGTGACCTTTTCCCGCCAATATCAAAAAGTGATAACTTATCCTCGTAGAAAAATATTAAAACAAGCGTTATATTCCCATTTTGATATACAGTCGTCCTATAGGTCAGCGTGAATTGAATGAACGAGACTATCTATAGATTTTGAGCTGGAAGCTCATAATCTAAATTTTGCTATACTATTAAACGGGGAAACATTGCTTTTTGTGAAGTTCCTCGAGCATTTTTGAAGTATTAATGTTGTAAATTTCCTTCATCTTTCCAACATTCAGAAAGACAAACAATTGTATGGGAAAGATATGACTTCTATCGACCTGTTTAAGAAAAATAGTCTAGATTAACCACCAAACATAAAAAAATGTAGATTTTTTATGGTTTTATTGACAAAAACGTTTAGCGTTACTACAACATTTATTGATACACAATATTATTCCGATTAATCAAAAAAGCAGATAAATTGTACCATTTTCAATTGTAAAATCATTTAATAAATTACAAAACAATCATGGATAGAAGTTGAGTGTATTTAGAATAAACTTGATGTTTGTTTAAATGTTTTTTGGAAGAATTTATCGAAAATTTACTAAAAGAAGCCCATTAAACTGAAATATACCCTGATTTTAAGGTAAAATAGTTTCGCAAAAAATGTGATTAGTGGCAGCTTCTATGTCAAATGCTGTTGCCGAGAGGAATCTGGAACTGTGGCATTTCTGTTTTCGTACACATGTAAAGATTTATGCCGAAAGATAAGCATTTTTGAACTCAATAAATTGATAGTCATTTTCAATGTAAAATCGTATACTGAATCCAGAATCCAAAAATTTTACCGTAGAACAGTTTTTGACTTAGAGTGAAGAAATAAATTTCATCTTTAAAATAAAATGTACGTTTAGTAATGCACAATTATCTACGGTTAAAGTACATCGACATGGAATACTATTATGTTAAAGTTAGGATAATTGCATGTATTTTTGGTTGACTGAGAATTCTGTTTTAATGCGACTAATAGTTCTGACCGTTGTTACGAGTTTGTAAAACTTTTTCTTATTTTTTCCTCGTTCAATTAGCAAAATGAGCGCTTGGTCAATATTTTGGGCAAGAGAAAGCAATTCAGAAAATTATTTTCGAGGAAAACTGAAAGCTTACTAACATCCAATGAATATAAACACTTGTTTGTTTGAATCAGATGAAAATTGCGAAAGTTATTCATTTTTTTTGTAAAATAGAATTTCCAATTTGAGTTTCTCTGGGTCAATTTTTTGAACCCTCTCTTTTTCTTTTAGAAATCTGTTAAAAAATAAAATGAAGAATTTTGAGAGATTTTGATCAATGGTAATATTCGATATTTTTGAGTGACGCGAGTGGTGACAGTTTGTGAAAATCAAATTCCGGCAAATGAAAAAATATCTTTTCCTCGCATTACGGGCCGTCGATTCCCGATGCAAGGATAATAAAAGAAGAAAACATCTAGAAACACAGTGTATATTCTAAAAGTAGTGAAAAATGGTTTTTCAGAGAAAAAAATTCAATCCGAAAAGTGAAAAAAGATACGGCAATAAGAAAAATTAGCATATTCAAATTATTGGCGTTTCACCAGCGACTAGCGACTACCAGGTGTCGCTCCAAAATTCTTCGCCCGAAAAATAGGTGGCAAACCAGCCAGTCGGTGCTCAGCTAATTTCGTCCGCGTCCCTTGTCACCTATGTTTTATTGGGTGTTTCATAGGCAGTGCTATCTTTGGAAATGAGCCGCCTTGGATATTCAACTGTTTTTTTTTACTTTCTTATTTTATTGCGAATGAGGAGAAGTTTTGATTCTTTAATATTCGGGAACACGTATCTGCCGGTCGGCAAACTTTTCTTTGGACTAATTTCTATGTTTCTTTAGGGTTTGTTTTACCAACGGGGGAACTGATCCAAAGAGCATTCAATGTGCTTAGGGAAAACACATGGCCTTATTTGAGTGGAATGATGACTTCAATCATGTATAAGGTTTGAGAATTGACAATTCGCGAGAGGAATCGGGGACCGGTAAGCAATTACCTTCTGTTATGTCAGCACGAAGAATAAGTGTTTTGCTGTCATGTTCATTCAGCTTTCAATTCTATCTCATGCCTCCGCGCGAGCCTAAGTTTATTAATGGCATTTGGTCCTTAGACCGGCGACGACTGGGTGCTATCAGCCTTCTGCCAATAGTAGCAGAATGAGATGGTGCGAACAGATCTAGCGGAGAAAACAATACCGTAAAAATGAATAGTTGTTGGGAAATCAGCTCCAATAAGACTTTAATTTGACTAGTATCGCTGATCGCGGGTCAATACGTACTGAAAATTCGCCGCGTCTGTTTTAATGAATCTAATTTCAAGTTCCGTTATTGGTGGCAAGCCCGTGCATCAGGTTAACGATCCTCTGTATTTCCCTTTAATGTTCGATATAATCGTTCGTATACGTGTATTTCGCAAACAATCCGATATTAGAAATAGGAAATACTTTCGTTGATTTATAAGATCTCGAGCTATCATAACTCTTTGTGTGTATAACGTGTTATCGCTCGGTAGTTTGCAACCCAAAAAATATATTGTGGAGAAGGTATAGCGAAATTAGTCTAAATAATGTCGCAATAAATAGTGATCCGGCCTATTATGCAGATAAGATTAGCTTTTCTAGGCAATACTCCCACGAGCTGTGTGGAGTTGAAATTGCTTTTGTTTAGAAAACATAGGATACTCTCGGTAGCCGGCTACCCAGTGTTTAAAAAGAACCAAAAACTAAACAAGATCTTCTTTTTCGAGCGATCGTGTTCTCGAAAACTTACTAAACTACTACCTAATAAACTATGTACAGGTCGTATCGCTTGCATGGAGCGAATCCTAGAACACCAACTTCGCGACACCTATGGAAGAGTCTGATGAACCTTCTGTATAAGATTCCTCATTTTATTCAAAAGATCGCCGAGTAAAATCAGCATCGACACGATAGAAACCACGAAAAAATTCTTATTTTGCTAATCGTATTAATACAACAAATGATAAATTTCCCACATTCTCGGCAGCCGGCTGCCCAGAGCAATTATTACATGATAACGCTACTGGCACACTTACTAACAACTCTCCCATTCCCGTGATACATGTGGAGATGCAGAGGATTCCTCGGTCTCTAGTAGCAACATGTATCGGACTAACATTCCTTCCTTTCCCAGAAGATCTGCATTCGGACGTGGCCGGCGTCGGTATTGATCAGCATGCAGGGATCAGAATAGATTGTACAATGTGGTTCATCATGTTATTCCCAAGCATGTTGTTCCAATGAACATTTTGCAACCTAATTTGGTTCTGGTCAATAACGGAGTAGCAACTACGGGCGATCTCTTATGCTTATGCTTTATGCTTATGCTTATTTTGATCAATGGTAATATTCAACTATAACAATAATTTCAGGCTAATTGAAGTGATAAGTCATCGAATGATTGGTATACAATACTGCATGTAATATTTATACGAGTTATACAGAAAATAACACTCTTATGATACAAAATTCGTTGCAAACTTAACCCTTACACCCTTCATATCTTGAAAGTCAAGCTGCAGGACTATGTTTTGTGCAATAATAATACAAATTTTGCTACATATTACTTCATACGTCAAGTATTGTAAAGCTAATATTTTTTTTCCTAGAGCATCTAGCAGTTCGTACAAAGCTCATTTTAGTTTTAAAACCTGAAAATGTGAAGTTCAAAATAATTTGAAGAACCTAAAATATTTTGTAGCTTACTAACGCACGTAACACTTCTGCAATGTATTTTAATATAGAAGTTTTGTGGATCAGTGCAGTGAAATCGATACGTCGTAAAAGCCTATGTGAATTTAGTATAATTACAAATTACAAACTTCTAGCCGTTTTATTAAAAATGTTCTACTACAATTTTTTTGAACTTCTTGTTCGGATTCAGCACACAAATCTACATCGAAAATGGAAGTGATATATTGAAGTTCAGAATTTTATTTTTATTTTGTTTACCAGTATCCCTTGGCCTGGATAACAGTTTTCGAACGTAATAAGCGAATTTCCTTAAAAAATGAAAATACCGCTATGTAGCCTTGGGCTCGCCTACTCCTTCGAATCACGTAGATTGAATTTATTGATTGAAAATCGGAATCGGGTCGGGCACGGTTTTTAAATTTTTTTTAATGCGGGTGCGGGTCGGGTTTGGGTCGGGTTCGGGTCGGGTACGGGTCGGGTTCGGGTTCGGATTCTTTTTCATGCTCGGGTACGGGACGGGTTCGGGTTTTGTATTTTTATAAAATCCGGCTACGGGTCGGGTTCGGGTAAGCTTACAAAAATAATATTCGGGTTCGGGTCGTGTCCGGGTACAAAAAATCCCATACCCGCCCATCTCTACACGAAACGTCTTGGCGGGTATCCTCAAAACTGAGGTATGGCGTACTTGCCTGGACTGCTGCACTGAACTCAAAGCGGAATCGGACAAAGTTGACAAGTACGTTTGGCCTAATGTCAAACCTAATGCCATTTTTATTTTCCAGATTAAACGTCATTTTCGAATCCTTTTTGAATAATTTTCAATTATTTTATACAAATTAACATTATGTTTGTTAATTTTATTAGCACCTGGAGGATTTTTATATAAAAGCGTTTTATTTTTTATTAGTTTATAAAGCCACGAAAGCGACAATCCGACTATTATAAAGTGTTCTGCTGTATCGATTTTGTTGGCTATTTTCGGCAAACTTGAGACTAAGAGAAACGAAAGCAATTCATTGCATTCTTTTCTCTTAGTCTCAAATTTGCCGAAAATAGCCAACAAAATCGATACAGTAGAACCTTGCGGCAATTAAAACATAGTAACTTATTATAAAGTGTATTGGCATTCGATCATCCCTAGCTAATACATCTGCAAAATACTTCCAGTCACAAAAACGTCCTGTTCCAATAAGCTTCAGTAGCACAGAATAAGGTGACAGGATCGTCTAAGCAGGTTAATAGCAACGTTCACTCAGCACGTCACCCTCAACGCTTGGTTGATTCTCGTTTTTTAGTACTCACCCTGTCCCGTACGTCTCTTTCAGAAAGGCAAAGGGAGCTACCTAGCCTTTGTTTCCCAACGCTACCTGCTGCTTCCAACGTCAGAAGTTGCTTGATACTAAAACGACGGTTTTCGGCAGAATTTACAGCATTAGTAACGGTGGCGAATTATGGTTTTGTTTCACTCTACGAAACCATCTATGATAGATAGAACCAGATAGAAGAATGGAACTGAGTGCAAACCATTTGTTTACGCTTATTGCTGGATCGATGACTAAGAGAGCGAACATTTTTAGGGGGTATAGTACCATGCCGAGCCCATTCACCGATCGCTCTTTAATTCACCGATCATTTCACGCCAAAATCGTTTTAATACGAATATGGAATGGAATTTAGAAATTCCAATTAAAGCAAAACATGTAGGAAGAACGTATATCAATACAAAATAAATTTTCAGTATCTTTTTTATTTCGCCAAATAATGGATTTTGTTTACTGAATCCAATCCACCGCCGCGGCGTGCCATACTTGCACAATTTTTTTGTCATCTGAAGGCTAACTGTTCAAGGGTAATATTTCTAACTGAATTATAGGGGAAGATGGGGTAAAACGCACCTCTGAAAGAAATATGATCAGCTATAGAACAATAATTGGGAGAATTTAATTAATGATATCGTTTAGCCAACATTTTCCTTTGTAATCACAATCATAACGCTTTGCAAAATATTCAAAAGCATGAAAATAATTCAATTCTTCAAAATATTAAAAATTACCTTTTGAAAAATAAGTGGGTCAAAACGCTCCTGTGCGGGGGTAAAATGCGCCACAACAACGGGGCAGAATGCTCGGCGAACAAACAAGTAGTTTAGTTTTCTAACGGGATTTCACAAAAGTGTGCCACTAAATAGCCTTACGTTGCAGTTTTCAGAACGATTTTTCTAACGATTTAAGGGGTTATATACAAAGTTGTGACGAAAAAGAAAGCTAAGTTCGAGATTGTTTTAAAGCGTTTTATCCATTTTTTTTTTGAAAAAGCAAAAGACAGCTCGTTGGTAATGCTATCGAAGTTCGAAAAAACAAGTTGAATTAAAAAAATATATTGAAGGTTGGCGGAGTTATGGCCCATTCCTCGTAGCGAGTTTTTTTTGCAGAGGTTTGCGGTGAACGCTCTCCAAGCCGAACCGCTCAACTGAAATCAAAAAAGTAAAAATATTATTGAAGAAAAATGTATTGTGGTGTACTTGAACGGATCGGTTTCCCAATAAAAAAAATTTCTTGCAAAAAACCAAAAAATTGAGTTTTGTGGTGTTCAAAATTTTAAACAAATATTCATGGCTAACAATAAAAAAATTGGATGAAAAAGGAAGCGTTTAAGTACACGAGAATGTAAATACAAACAATTAAAAAAAAATATGAAAATCGGATGAATAGTTTTTGTGATATCACGTTCACCGCAACGGTACTTTTCAAACAACTTAGTTTCAAGATAATGGCGTTTGAAGTTTTGTGTTAACTTCATACGCGGAAGAACCAGCGCGCTACGAACGGCTGTGGTTTGAAATCTAATGCTCCGATCTAGATGAAATTTCGCATAGATATTTTCAAAAGTTCGGAATATTTAATAATTTTTTTTAGATATTTAGAGTTCCACATTTGTATATAACCCCTTAATAGATTTTTAATATGTAGTGCGACAGAATAATGAACAACGGTATAAATAGAACTGGAATGCTCTGACATAATAGTAAAACAGTATTAATAAGAGCTGTTAATTGTTGTTGCCCGAGCCACAATAATTACATGAGAAGAGCCCGTTATTGTTTTTTGTTTATTTCTCGAGCTGCTATTGATGTACGGTTATCAAACTTTGACAGTGTATCTTTAATATGTCGGACTTCCGACTGCTGTTACCCTTTTTTAGAAATTTTCAGCTGTTTTCGATATAAGCAAGGGGTGCATTTTGCTCCGGGGTGCGTTTTACCCCATCTTCCTCTACAGAAACATAATTAACAAAGCATGCAGCTTATGTTTTGATATATTTTTTGCGAATAACAATTTGTAAACATTTTCAGGAAACGCATACCAATTATTTGTAATGTTTGGTGAAGTTTTTTGGCATTTCGATTATTTTGTACATTCTTTTGTAAATTTAAGTATTTTTTCTTTGTAGTTGATTAAATATTGTAGTCGAAAGCGATGATCGAGATAGAATATCATTTTTTTCTGCGTGTGGTAACGGAAGTTCGTACAAAAACCTATGATGCACAATTGTGAAAAATAAATTTTTGGTTTTTATTCCTCGGCTTTTCGATCATTTGAATCAGAACGGGTATTGTATACTGCCCGACGATTCGGCCACTGGTTTTGGCATTTTTCAAGGGAAATATGTTATCGTTCTATAGTCGTTTATCGACGTTTGGAATGTCCATAAGTTTTGCTTCATGCCCAACGGTTTGATGAGTAAAACTAATGAGTTTACACATCAACCTTTTTACCACTGTGCACTATTCAACGACTCTTACGACATCTATGTAAAAATGTAATAGACAATTTACAGGGTACTTTACGAATGTTTGCGGTAAATGACATGTTATAGAAAAATTATACCGCTAAATCATATTTGCAATGAATGTGTTTAGACATTTTAAATTTCATAGAAAAAATCACCTTTGTTTTCAATCACTGTTACGTTTCACTGTCAAATCATCTGATAACTTTGGTCCATTATCAAGGAAATGCGGGATGTTACCATTGCATGAGACGGAAACTTCATGAGTCGGAAACTTGGTTGACAAGACGATAGAAACTTGACTACGGTCTGGTGCAAGTGACCTATCATGCCTTCGATTCACCTTTAGAACTTGGTTTTAACATCAGAGAAAAGTTTAAAGGATTCTTATGAAGTGGATAATTCAACCAACTCAGGAGCTCTTTAGTTTACTTTTATTGCCGTAATTTAGTCTCAGCATTCATCTGCGTAGTACTCATTAATTATATTCAAGGTTTTCCGACATTGCTCGTCGGATTGAGAAGACCGAAACCCGACTTCCCGTGCAATCAACCAAATTGGTCTTGTTGGTTTCATTTGAATTATTTTTTCAACTTTTTTGAGCTGGCTTGGCTCAGCCTCATGGGAAAGGAAACTTGTATTTCTTCTGGGTAGGTGTTCACGACAGTTTAACACTTTTCCAAGCCTTTTTTTTTATAAAACACTGTTCTTTCCGATACATTTACCTATCAAACTATTTTCATTACACTTGCACCAGCGCGCAATAGAACAACAATGGCTTATATATTTGTTGTCTTCTTTCGACATCTTTACTTGTACTCAACACTATTTATGTACATCAAACTTCTGAAAAATGAGTTACCCGGTGTTGTTAAAAATGTCAAAATCATGTATGTCATGAGAAATTGCTACTTCAACTTACAGCAAAAATTTGACGCGAACCCTGTATATTGAACATAACAATGCAATGGAATCATGGTTTGGTGAAATTGGAAAGGCACAATAGTGATCTTTAGGGGTGTGCGGGTTAAGGCATATTCTGATGCAGATTAGTACCGTGAGTTAATATCTCAGTCCTTTTTCAATTTTTAGGCCCGAAGCTATTGAAAAAAAAACATTTTTAGTTTGTTTTCTTTTAGGACAATAACACATCCAAACCCATGCGACTTGCATGACTCTATAGATTGCCTTATCAGATCTACCATAATTTGCAGATGAAACTTGGGATGGCAGGCTGCTAGCGGATTGCAAAAGTACCAGATCATGCTGTGTGGGGTAATGTCCCGGTTAACAATGAGGCGAACGACATATTTGCAGATGCATCATTTAGTAGGACAACTGTCAGTTTGTTGGTTGAATTTAATTTGGTTTTTTAAATTTAAAAATCAGAAAAGAATAATTAAGGTTTGAGAATGATATGAGTGTACTCGTAAGGACACCTGCTATCAATACATATGAAAAACTGAGGCAATTTTTCCAAATTAAAGATCCCTATTGCACCACTAGTTTGATTAAAACAGGTTTTTTTTTATTGGTGAGCAGTTTATTTCCAACTGGTTGCTCATCTGGTAGAATTGATACAATCCGTTTCGCTTTGATTAAGTAAGAGCAGCTTAACGAAAAATGTAATTGTTTCGTCATTAATACAAACTTTTGCCGTACTTGCATCTAGCCTAGCTCCATGCAATGTTTAAAATGCATTTGATAAAACTACATATTCAGCTGGGATAACAAAACTCATTTACATGAATCATGAAAGAAATTGGAGGCGATGAAGCATAAAAAATCTGCATGCTTTATGGTCATATGAGTTCTTTCAAGTATCATGTTTCGAAAAGCGATTCCCAAAATTCATATAGCAAAAGGCATTTAACTATATAAAGCCTCCTCTGTACCAGAAGAAACTATGAATACGATAGTACGATACTATTCCATTACAACCTTCGATAGTGAATAAGGCATAAATTACGGATCGAAATTGCTACCTAAAATAAACAAAATGTGCTTGTCACATGCCTTCAATTTCGTTCATTTGCATTTCAACCGAAAGACATCACCTCCTCCCTCTCTCCCCTTCCAGGTCATCACACAAAATTCACCACTCCAACTGTCAGCAGTATATATTTATTCCTAGCCCGTAAGTTGAATATGATGTCAGTTCCAGGCAGGTTGCGTCTTGTGCAAAATTTACTTTTAATACCATCCCACACTAGGGGCAGAAAGTAAAGTTATTCGACTTGAATCGTTCTGCTGATGGAAAAGTGAAATATACCTTGGGAAGTTTCTTCACAACTGATGAAAATAGAGATAGACGACGGCTTGGATGGATATAAATATTACACGAGATGGTTTTGTAGTTAGTGTGAAGTTGTTCACAACTTGTTTAAGGCTCAAGTTACCTCAAGGCTTGGTAGTATGCGTAAGAAAAATTGTGTTCAGCTTTGCCACCAGATTATCCATTTAAACCTTTTCAAAACTCTAAAAGAAGAATATCAGTCGATTTATTAGATCATCACGATTCAATTCATGCAAAATACCTGCTGGAAAAACCATCGGCTTAGCTGGATGGTGCTTTTGAAAAAGTGGCTGTGATTTTTTATCACACTACCACACCGAGCTGGGGTACGCACCACAACTGCGCAATGAAAAAACCACAGCCACTTTTTCAAAAGCACCGTTTAGCTAAGCCTATGGTTTTTCCAGCAGGTATTTTGCATGAATTGAATCGTGATGATCTAATAAATCGACTGATATTCTTCTTTTAGAGTTTTAAAAAGGTTTAAATGGATAATCCGGTGGCAAAGCTGAACACAAATGTTCCTACCCACACTACCAAGCGTTCAATTCTAACACATGCTTAAAAAAAGGTAACTTGAACCTTAAGTTGACATTATTGATTAGGAATCCAGTTAAAAATTCATTGCCACAATCTCATGCACCCAGACGATGGTTATGGCAATTAGTTCCTAGTTTGTTGGCATTTTTAAAGTTTGTGCGTGGCAATTCAAAACGCAAACCTTAAAGTAAATTGATATTGATAAGTGCTTCAAAAATGATAATCAATTGTGACCGAAAGGACTTGTGCAATAGCAAATTGTGTCCATAGCCTAACAAAAAATTAATCGATGTCAAAAAAAATTAAGCGGAATTGGATCATACACTAACACCAGCCCCAATGCGATTGAAGCTTGATATGAGAATTACATGTATTTTTTTCATGTGTGTTATATGAAAATTCATAACTTTTTTCAAAGCGATCGAAATATTTTGAATCTTTGTAGAGTTCGAGTCCATTATCAAAAGTAGGGTTCGTCGCGGTTGCGGTAATTACCGCAACCGCACCGCAAAAACTGCGGTGCGGTAAGACACTTTTTCTCGCGGATGCGGTGCGGGAAATGAGCGATTACCGCGCGGTATTACCGCAACCGCACTTAAAAAAATAATTGATAAAGTCTGCAGTCTGCATTAAAAAGTGAATTAAAACTTTGACTTTTACCATTTAAGAGCGACGCAACTTATTACCTTACAATAGGGAAACATAATAAACATTTAATTGCTCTAATTTCCATGGACTTGACAATGATTTGAAAAGAAATCCGATTATAATCTGTATTCGACCTATCGCTACATGATTTTTAACATTTTGTTTATTCTAATATGATAAAACAATCTGTTATTAAGAAATAAAATCTATAAGCTGTGTCCAATATAATTTGGCATCATTATTTTACAAAAGAACCTTTTCAAATATATAAAATGCACAATCCAATTATTGAAAAACATGCATCATTTCTCCTCTTGGCAATCGTGAAATTATGAATTGTTTACGATGACATTTTCTCAACTGTGCATTTTGATTAATTTGGAGAACTTAAAGATGAACTTAAAAAAGTCTTAAGACTTAAAAACAACCCAAAGAATGTAATTATCATCATTAAACCAAACGAATTGGGAGGAATCAGCAATAAGGAAGACAAATGTTTGAAAAGCGTCCAAAATAGGAAGGGGTTAAAATTAGGCTGATAACCTTATCATTCGTTCTTCAACATCGTATTTCTATCTCTTTTGGTTTCTGTGTAAATTCGCAATGAATTTTTCTGCAGTCCGTTTTTAAGACTCCTTCTACATAACTTTTTTTTCGCCCATTGTTCGTCCAACTGGGAATATTTTCTACCAAATTAACAACTATTATTTTTCAGTTAGGAGTATTTTGTAACTTTTTGAAATTAAAGCTTTCGAAGTTAGTTTAGGGTATTTCGATTTTTTTGTGTTTCTGAAACCCTCCCTTTATATTGTGACAAGTGTCAAAGTTAGGCCAGATGCCAAGTTTTTCACAGTTTGGGCAATTTTTAACCCCTACCAACTTCAATTGAAGTTTTTGCCATTGGCATTATGGAAAAATGTTAGAAAAATACATAAAAAGGTAGAACTTTCGAGCTAGCTATTAGAAAATTACAACTCATACAATTTTAAGGGAGCAATCTTAGTACTTGAATAAGAATACATCCATTTCTTGAGAAATACGAAGTAAGCGTTTTTAGGTATTTTGTTCCTAAAATCCCCTAATCGTAATAACATTTCTGCTGTATGCTGTAAATCATACATCTTTTGCAGTTTTCAAATGTCCTTCAACAACTCTGTACCGGTTGAGATGGGATGGAGTCCTGTTATGTTATGTGTAGAACGATTTCTGATAATTAAATTAAAAGTTTTTCTATTGATTGCTGCGGTAGAACGTTTTGTATGTAAAATGATGAAATACAGCTACATTTCATATGACTTCAGTGCTATGATAAGATTTACCTTGTTTCAAAAGTATTTATCTCAAAATGTACGGCATTTTATTAATAAAATTTGCAAAGTTGATATTTTTTAATAAATGTTACATTCTGAGAAGTTCGTCAAAGTTAATGTACGTGTAAATAAGGATAATATTATACTATATACGGTTATACAAAAAATGAATAATTTTTCAACACACTTTTCAAAAATACAGAATTTTACCGCATTATCGCGCGGTGCGGTGCGGTAAATGCAGTGCGGTTGCGGTGCGGTTTTAGTATTTTTTGCGGTTGCGGTGCGGACTATCCATTTACCGCCCACATCCGCACCGCGACGAACCCTAATCAAAAGTTTAAAAAAACTTGTATGAATGAAATAAAATAAAAACTATTTTTTTCAATTCTGAGCATTTTTATGATATAATATTTTTAAAAGCTTTTTTTATCCGAACCCTTGCATTATGTGCACAAGCTCTACTAAGCTTCAAAATTTCTAAATAAAATTATTGAAGAAATACATGGAACTCCCACATAAAAGGAAAATTGCTTTGTGGCTCGTGTTAATAAGATCCAATTTCGTTCAAATTTCGCCCAATATTTTTTAACACCTCGATTCATTTTTTGACCGTCAATGAACAAAATTCTACCACCGCACAGTGGAGCATTCAATACAATAAACCTGATCAAAATTATCTGGAAGTTTTTTGTTTAAAAACACTTATAACTTAATAAAAAGTAGACTTAGTAGACTTAATAAAAAGTAGACTAGAGGTTCTGGGAGAAAAATTGTTCGAATCAATTCACCCTGAAGTGATATTTTATTTTTCTTGTTGTTGAATTCATCAGTTTAGATAAAATACGTTGTACAGGACATTGATAGTTCCGGTTGCCTTGTACGACCATGAAACGTGGACGTTAAAGGAAGTTGATCGTATAGCGTTCGGTGTCTTCGAACGTAAGGTGCTGCGAACAATACTCGGCGGTAAGGAAGAAAATGGCATCTGGAGGTGTCGCATCAGTGGCGTAGCCAGGGGGGGGGGGGTTTTGGGGGTTAAAACCCCCCCCAAACCAAAATTAATTGGATTGAAAAAAAATGATGCTGACGAATTTAATTTAATATTCCACAAAATATTTTTGGAAAAATATTCTCTGATCACTACATTGAGAACTGTGTTTAAAGCGTCATGAGAACTTTTGGAAAATTATGGGAAGGGGATCTTGTAAGTTATCTCTTAGCCAAAATCCCATAGTTGTCAAATTACTTCAATGTAAAATAAAATAACTGTCTGAATTATTATGAGCTCATTTTTGGAAAGATGCTTCAAAATATGGATTAGAGACAATTTTTCGAATGGGAATCTAAATTTGAATAGGTTGATTGCATATAAAACATAAGCCTGTTTACCGAAAACTTACATACATTTCAACATTTGCTGAAAATGTATTTTTTTTTAGATTGTGTAGAGTTTAGACAATAATTCAATATGGTTAACAACAAGAATAACATTTCAGAAACTAGTTGAAAGCTGATGTAATTTTGTCTCTAGCAGGTCAGGTTCGGTTTTATGAGCATTGGATTATTGTTGTATTATCAACTATATGAATAGCCTCTTAGCAGGATGCAATGAATGGCGTACTAAAATTTTGTGTGCTACGTACTAGTACTGCAAGTTGTAAGGTTGACTAATAAAGAAAAGTTAAATTAATGCTCGATACATTTTTAACGGCCACGATCACATTCATTCGAAACTGCCAAATTTCGATGTTAAGTAACATTGAAGAATTTCAAAACGTAAAACTGTTCATCTGCTGATAGAATAATTTTGACGGTTAATCCTCCTAGAAGTAATTATAGACATGAATTACTCTTCAACCAAATTTGGGTCGAGACTTAATGTCTCCAGCAAAGTTTTCGTAAGTGCTATTTCAAACAACTTTGTCAAAGACATAAATATCCCACATATTCAGAGTATCGAAATATAGTAGTAGAAAACCTTTACAACAAGCTATTCTGAAATTACTGTATTTGATAAATATCTTCTGCGGTAATTAAATAATAAATTCACATTGCGTTCAAGGTGCCTTAGAAGCTTACAAAAAATAAGGGAACTGGATATAAAACAAATAATTCCCAGATATTAAAAGGACTCAAAAACACAAATAGTGATTCCATTTTCAGGAGCTAGCATTAATTCGGCGCAAGCTTAGTCCGCCCACCAAGTTAGTGTCGGATTCTAATGAGATGAAGTCGAAACGCAAGTTTCAGTTCCATCCATCCATAATTTAGTTATAGGTTTTGTGTTCTCAACTCGCAATGATTGTTTCAAACAATTTTATCCGTAGCCCAGAAAAAAATAGTTTTCACCTAAATTTTTCTTCACTAAGAAG
Organism: Topomyia yanbarensis; assembly: GCF_030247195.1. Lineage (NCBI taxonomy): Eukaryota > Metazoa > Arthropoda > Insecta > Diptera > Culicidae > Topomyia > Topomyia yanbarensis. The sequence continues at coordinate 67,081,685 of NC_080670.1, forward strand.
AAATATAGCAGGTCCAGTCCATTTAAATCCCTATATGTTGAATTCATGTAGCCTTCATATTTTCAACAAAATTGTTTGAAATGACATTATCAAAAACTTTGCTGAAGGCACCATATCTCTTAATATTTTTGAAAAATTAATTCACCATAATTACCTCTATGAGAGTTAATCACTAAAATTTCTATATCATAGCAGGCGCTGTTTTATGTTGATAACTTCCCGAAGTTGTCAAACCTTCAAAGTCAAGGATTAGGTGATCTTGAACGTTGAAAATTTTTTAGATCATTTATCCCACTTTAAAAGATCGCAATTTTTGACTTCATTGACATATTATACAAGAAAATAATCTATAGTGGTTTGAAAACTGTTCCATGTTGATCCTTCTTGTTTGTAGACTGGAATAACATCTGTTAGACTACCAATGTTTTTGAGTTTTCAATAATTTATCAAACTCATATTAAATTTCAGCATTTTTTCAAAAAATTTGCGATTTTCATCAAAACCCCCTCCAAACCAAATTTCTGGCTACGCCACTGTGTCGCATGAATCACGAGTTATACCAAGTATACAAAGGAGTGGATATTGTCAAGCTAATAAAAAACGGCAGGCTGCGGTGGGCTGGTCATGTGGCACGGATGCCGGAAGAACGACAGGCGAAGATAATATCCAGTAGAGAACCGGGAGGAGGTCGTTGACTCGGTGGCAGACCGCGTACACGATGGCTATTTGCAGTGGAAGAGGACCGAAAGGCACTCAATGTCCAGGGTGACTGCAAGAGTTTGGCCCAGGACCGGGCCCAGTGGAGGAGAATTTTCCACTCGACGTAGTAAGCTAAAATATACCTATGAACAATTAAAATTATATGAATGATCTTAAATGTGATCTGTGCGGAACTTTTCGTAAAGATTCATGGCCTGGCTCATAATAGAAGTCGAAAAGGGCACCGCAACAATCCGAATAAATTGGCTCATTTTGAACATTCCCCACGTAGTTCGGAGGTTAAGCAGCACGTCTCAAAACTTTGATGAGTGTTTTGTACAATATGATTGTTTTGGAATAAAAATCTTTGTTTTTCAGCTTTTTCAAATCAAATCACCTTTTTGGTAAATGAGGCGCACTTTCCGCGACGTTTTACCATGCGGGACAAGACCTTGACATCCGGGAATGTCCCACCCAATAGGGGACATCTCGTCACATCACAGTGCTTCTAAAAAAAGCAAGGTTTGACGATACTGTATTCACCCAAAACTTTTGAAAAATTTGATTATGTCGGCCAATTGTCCAGAGTGCGGATTTAGTCTAAGAAGGTCATCGAATTTACATACTTTGTAAACATTTTTACGTTGTATGGAAATAGTCATTCTTATAACTGGTTGCCTCCCATTTCTACTGTCAATCATTTGCCATCATCATCATCAATGCCTAAAGGGCGAACACGAAATTATTACGACACATTCAACAGGGCATAACTTTTTTACCATTGGGTAAAAATCAACCAAATTTTGCACACTTTCTCATTGATGTGTATTGTTTACATGCTGTCAAACTCGAAGTCGTGTTTTTCGATTCAACGAAAATGGAGGTGAACCAACGCGAGTCGAGAGAACAAATTCTTTCCAAACACCTGGAATTTCCTGACCTGTCGCACCGGCAGTTGGGAAAAATGTTGAACATTCAACCGTCTCCAGAGTGTTGAAGCGGTTCCAGGAGCGGTTGACGATGGACCACGGCAAAGGAGCTGGAAGAAAACCGGGACCGGAGTACAAAAAGACGGAGGGAAAGGTGAAGCGGATGTTTAAAGCAAATCCCAACGTCTCAAGCCGTGATTTGGCTAAAAAGATCGGCATGTCGCAGAGCTTCGTCCAGAATGCAAAGAAAAGAGCTGGACTACATACATACAAGGTACAGAACTTCCCAAACAGCGATGAGCGGCAACAATTGACGGCTAAAACTCGGGCACGGAAGCTCTACGAAAAGATGCTGACAAAATATGGCTGCTGTGTGATGGACGGCGAAACGTATAGAAAAGCCGATTTTAAGCAAATTCCGGGGTTGGAGTTTTTCACCGGCAAGAGCAAGTTCTATGTGGACGACAAATTTAAGAAGAAGAAAATGTCGACGTTTGCCTCCAAATATCTCATTTGGCAGGCCATCTGCTCTTGCGGACTGAGGAGTGAGCCTTTCGTGACAAAGGGCACAGTAAAATGCGAAATATACAAATCTGAGTGCCTCGAGAAGCGCCTTTTGCCGTTCTTGTAGCACCACGACGAAGCTCCGCTATTTTGGCCAGATTTGGCATCATGCCACTATTCTAAAAGTGTCCTGATACCGGATGACACTGTAAAGACTTTGATGGAGGGCATCAAGCGAAAATGCGTTCAATTTTACACTCAAGGCTCCATCGATTAACTTTTCTTTTGATTTTTGAAGTAATTATATGTATAAAACTACCCCAAAATTTTGGTTTGATTTTAAACATTATATGAAAATTGGCATGACATTTTCGGTGTCGCAATAATTTCGTGTTCGCCCTTTATGATCTTTTGCCCTGTAGGCCAGAAAGGATTAATGGCCTTAAAAATTTTATCTACTTTGTAAAATCACTCGTGAAACACCATCCTGAACATTCCCCCATCAAATAAAAAGGATGCTCTCTTGTAACTAGGCAACAGTTTCACCATATCTTGAATAATATACAATTTGATGAAAATTGCCCAATATTTTCAAAGTAGTTTAAAATGCGAAATCGGCAACCTTCGGCATTTTTAAATTAAATTCATTTCAGATTCTCCTGAACTTTTGAATTGAACTTACAACATTTGAGGATAAAATGCAACGCAAAGAGAAGCCAAAATCAGTCGATTAGTACCTCTTGTAACGTGGATAAACACAACATTTAAAAACCTGTAACTTAATTTTAGATTTTTGACTTTTGATCAGGTTTTGAATTAATTTACTCCTCTGTGCACCGTAAAATAACTGGAACCCTACTAACGAACCTGTTTAACAGATCCTGTCAGAATTTGACCGAAAGCCATTGAGCGAGAAGATGGCGGGGATTACCTGCAATAGGTTATTGCTTTTTCCCTTAGGGATGGTAATTTGAATTGGGCATCTGCAAAGATTCAATACCCGTACTACTTGTGTGTAGGAACAGTTCTGTATTCAAACATGTACCATACTGCCGTTCTACGCATAATTGTCCCATGTATATAGGGAATCCCATACAACATGGGACAAATATGCTTATAACGGCAGCATAGCATAGGGTAGTTCGTTAGCACCGGAATAACTAAGGATGCTGGTTTCGAAACCCCACCATTTTAGTGGATATTTTAATCACGGCTTTTAATCTTCGCTATTTTAGTTGTTCATTTATCCCCGTTTCCCCGTTATCGCAGCCTTAGTAAAATTTAGTAAAATTAATTTAAATCATCATTATCGTGATTGTGACTTAATAATCCGGGTGGTCTGAATCATGACCAAATGTTTTGCAGAATTCCACACTTTTTATATCAACGACTAAAAGTTACATCCGAACGGAGATACACTTTTTGATTTTTGTTGAAAGTTTTCACATTTGACAGATATCAAAGCCTGTGTTTCATAACTCAAGGTTTTCCATTATGATAAGATACACATCATTTCTTTTTTAATTTTGAAAATTGTATCATTAGCTTTAAATAGAGTAATTTAATGTTCTTCTCTAATTTATGTACATTAATTCAACAGTGAAAATATAAAATTTAAATTTAATACAACAGTGAGAATATAAAATTTAAAAAGAAACGCTGAAAATTACTATTTTTTGGATGTATTTATTCGGTAAAAAATATATTTGCGGTATCATAACTCAAAATCTACTGGAACAATTGTTTCGAGTTTTTGCACAGTTCTTCCCTTTATGTGCCAGATAACTGGATGAGCTTTTATTTTTTGCTTGATTTTGGAATTTTATGTAACACTTTGAAGCCAGACTTCAGATTCTTGCTAAAAACCGTTAACCATCTGTTTCGGTTCAATATACCGTTTGCTACTACCGCAGTAGGTAGCTAAATGGCAAGAGGAAATGAACTGCATCCCAATGTGTGGGCGAAATGATGATATAACCCGTGTCAGCAGCGCTTTACTACTTTTAGAGATAATGATCTATTTTTACAAAAGCATGTTTGCTTCTATACATGTTATAAAGAGTTATTTCATGTTAGACAGTAGCTTTTTACTAGGCATTTCTTTTCAAAACCTTCAAAGTAACCAACAGTGTTCCTAGAATATTTTCGCTGTTTTTTTTATCGAAGTAGTCCCTTAAGGTTTTGTTTCAAATTTGATTTTGCTTACCAAATATTATTATGTATCTCATCTTATTATATTAAAACCCACTAGGGCTTATTACTAAGACATTTTATGACCAGTTGCGGATATTGCGGAATCCGGTTCCCAGATCCGAAAACAATTTTCTAATTCCTGTCATGAAGTGCGGCAAAACGACCAACTCGATTATCTATTAGGATTGAAATCTTATATGCTGATATTCGGATATCAAATAACATTAATAAGAAGAATGTATTCATATAGGCTGATTACGGTCTTCTTCAAACTTCGAATGGTTCAGGAGATTCCTATTTCCAAAAAGCAACACTACACTAAGAATCCTTCCTGATTGTGATTGGAATGTACGAGTACTGCATTGTGTAACCACTCACAGTCCATCTCATCCCATTTTTTACGGTTATAAAACATCTCTTTCGATAAATGTAGCTGTCAAAGGACATATTCGAAAAATGACTCGATCAGCTATGTATATGAACAAGCTATCATAATAACGTGCACAGCCAAGCCTGTACTCTATTTGCACTGGAATGGGCCATTGACCCAGTGCACTTGCAAAACATCGAGGTAGCGTCAGTATGATCAATCGAAATCCCCATTATTCCATACAATTGTCGAGCTCGACAAAATGAATTTGAATGAAAGATAGGTAACATTTTTGTGAATTGAGACAATTTGCAGAGGAATGATTGTACAAATATTTATTCCTATATCGGTTCAATATCATCCTATTCCCTTCATTGAAAAATCGCACATCAAAATTTAAAAATCGCTGCAACCATCATTAAAAAATCGCCCCTGCAAAATTTCTACTAGAATTTCAATACAAATATTAATCGAAGCGTAATATGTTTCGATTTTGCGCTTTTCGCATTACCCCAAATTGTGATTCGAAACAGGTATAAATCTCCAATTCAAGGAAGTGATGTTTCACACCTCTCGGACCATGAACCACGAGAGCTGTTGCGTAAATCTAGCACATTCTGCTGAAAAGTGAATTTATTGTAGATAGAGTATTGTGCCTATTATGACAATAGAGCCTATTGAGAGATTCCATCAGAAACCGGTCGACCGCAAAATATAGGGTTGCGATCTCTGGAGTGTCTTTTATCCCTGGAGATTTTTACTGACCTGGGGTAGACTTTAAGAGAAATATACGTTAAAAACAGAGAGAAACTTATTTCAAATGATTCTTTGACTTTTTACAATGCAGAGAGCACTCAAAGAAGTTATTCCAGAATAATTATTGATGTTCCGTAATTTCCCTTTTATGAATTGGAAAAATGTTCGCGAATTTCTAGTACGACAAAAATGATAGCAGCCAGAGTTTGGTCCACAACTGGAATCATTACGTTTTGTTCGACTGCCAAATTTCCTTGAAAACGGACTATAGATCATTCATGCGCTATGTACATACGACCACCTCGTACTTTTTTTTCAATTTCCATGTAAGAGAAGAAAGTTGGGAGATTAAAAACGCTTTTAATCCACCTAACAGTGTGATGAGACATTTCTTATAACTCTTATCACTCTCTTCTGATATTATATCGTATGAGAACATTTAAAACTTGATGCTTCGCGATGTTTTTGATAACACATACTACATGTGATAGTGGCAGGACTCAGAGAATCGCTCAAATCAGCATAGGACAACATCAGTGCTAGAAATCTCAAACCAAATCAATGGGAAAGCGAAAAAATGGCCCATAAAATAGACATACAAACGAATTATTGCTAATGCTCTGTTAATAAAATATCTAAATTCCTCAATCAATGCATTGTGGTGGGAAAACTGAATTTTCCTAAAGGGGTTATGTATATTGTACTGAGCCAAAAAATTAATTTTTTTTTCGAATCGAAATGAAGTTTATACTTTACTCAAATTTCCAACGCGACTGAGACCTAAAAATCAACGCTTTTTCTGGAAAAAAGCGACACTAGCAGTGACACCATTCAAAGAAAATCAACAGTGAATATTTCCAGACTTGGTTTTATTTCCTATTTAAGAACTATTGTGTTTTTTATATCCAAGATTGCATGATTCAGTGATCGAAACCCAAAACTTCATGAAGTATTTGAAATTATTAAATTAAAATTTGTGTTTGCTATTGAAATTGACAAAATGATAGTATCGCCCCTTTGACGATTGTTTACTTTTTCGGTCCCACCTATCAGCATTGAAGTATCGTCCTTACGTTTTTTTTACAATACCAATTTTACAATTGGTGGGGGTTTGGTGAAAATCGATCTAACTGTCCAAACGGCATAATTCCGAAACCGTAATTTTTGAAGTTTTAAAATTATGCAGAATTAATTTTTCAGAAAATAGTAACAGAGTTCGTGTTTTTAGCGAATTTGTTGAGACTTTATTGTAGTCAACCTGAGAAAATTCACCATAAATATTTCTTGGACGATATACCGCCAAAATTATTTTATCAAATGATGCGCTGTTTAACGTTTGTAAAACTCATCGAAGATACTAAACCTCCGAAATTGGCGGCTTAAAAATGATGTTATCTTGACCTTAAATTACTGTTTTTGAACATTTGACCTATACATATAATTGGTCATACAACAAAAATCAATTTCTCATTAAAATCGATCAGGACCTGCTAGAATCGAATGGAAATCGTCATTTTTCATAAATTTCTCTCTACATTCGGAAAGTGTTATCCTCGTTATTAATCATATTACGTTTGCGTCTCAACTCGACGCATTCCCAACATATAAACCGGTTTTAATCCACCTAGTGGTGCAATTGTGCTTGTCTCACTTGTCCAGACTACTATGGTTATGTTCAATAAAATGGTGGAAATGAATATTTCATGTTCAGTACGATTTGCACATACATACAATGGATCGACAGCCACGATCTTGAGATACTATGTGATACTGAAACATCGCTTGACCGCCGCTGGTTTCAAGCGATGTTTCAGTATCACATAGTAAGATCCGGGAGGTCCGGGTCCTGCCGAAAATTTTCAACTTGTTAAGAAATTTTAAACTAGTTTTATTTTTAAAGTAGCAACCCCTCACTGCATACTCCCTCCGGGCCGGTATGATTGACGATTTTTAGAGTGATTGCATAACCTTTCTGTATGAGAAAGGCAAAAGGGGGTGGGCGTGGCGTAGTTGGTAAATCGATTGCCTTGTACGCAGCGCACCTGGGTTCGAGTCCCGACCCCGCACATAGGGTTAGAAATTTTTCACAAGAGATTTTTCTAACCCGAAGAGGCGAATGACCTTAAGGTTAAAACCTCTATAATCGAAATAAAAAAAAAGAAAGGCAAAAATGGTACCAAAGTCCAAAAAAATCAATTTTTGTCAAACATTATTTTTTTTCGAGTTTACATCAAATCTCGATGTTTCATGCATTATAAAGTCATTTGGCATCAAAAATACAAATTTGATTTAGAAAATTTTTCATTTCAGTTTATATGGGAATTTGCTGTGTGATTGCACTCTTCAACTCGTAACTCCGGAACCGGAAGTCCAATCAATAAAAAATCAATTGCAGCCGATGGAAAGGTTGTACCTTTCATTTGAGACTAACTTTGTGCAAATCGATCCAGCCACCTCTGAGAAACAGAAGTCACATATTTTTCCACATACACACAGACATTTTCCGATCTCGATGAACTGAGTCGAGTGGCATATGACACTCGGCCCTCCCGGTTGGGATTAGATTGACGAATTTTAGAGTGAATGAGAAAGGCAAAAACATTTTTGGCAAATGTTGAAAGTTATGCATTTTTTGGTGCGCAGTTCTATGTTTCATAGACATTAAATCAATTTTTACTTCGCTTCCTATTAAATAAAGACCCTTATTACAGTACATCTCTACAAAAACGAGCTCAATTTGAAAAGAAATCTGAGGATCATGATTGAAAACAGAACTCTGGAATTTTCTATTGGAATGTTTTCAGGCAGGATTTTGATATTGATGCAATTAGACAACTGTGAAATCAAGACCAAAAGATCAGTTACATATCAGGACCCCATTCCGACAATTTATCAAAAGTCCTCATGATGTTTGCAACAACAGAATATCAATGTACGGATCAGATAATTGTTATTGTAATATTGAATTAAATCAGTCTGCATCAATAAATTTTCAACTTCAATCCAATTTTTTTGTGGGTGTGGTGGGGGGGGGGGGGGGGGCGTTGTATGGTGTTAAACCCCAAAACCTTCCCTTGGCTACGCCGTTGCTTGGAGTTAGTTATTTCGCTTTTCATTTTCCAATATGTTTCAGATCGATCCGATGGTCATGAATTAGAAAAATTGCAGTCAGAAGGTTCGCACAAATGAACATTTTTGCACTGATAAGTTATCAAGTTCCTTCCAGACAACTTGGAAGTGTTCGGTGATTATTTCTAGCGGTTGTAGATAGAAAAATGAAATACAAAATTCGTTTTATCGAAATAATGTTTGGCTTATTTCAATGTATTATTACTATATTGAACAATAAATAGGCGACAAAGAGTAATCCACAAACAACAAGCCATAACTTTTAAAGTATTCAAAGTAGATATTTGAAGTCTTCAGTAAAGTTATTTGCAAATGTAAGAGCTACAAATTTGCTGAAGGCATCATTTCGATATAATCACTTCCAAGAAAATTTGGGAAAATATCTCACTCATAGGGGGATTAATCAGCAAAATCACAATACCAAAACAAAGGGCATATTGCCTCCATTAAATTCACCGAAGATACTATTGACCTAAAATAAGCCGTTTTGGCGTTAAAAATAGATTACATGTTTTTGGTCATATTTCTGGCAATGGGAAATGATAAAAATCTTTCGTCCGCATTTAATGTTAAATATCTCTTTTGATAATAGTCCGATTTCAACAATCTATAGCTTGTTCGAAAGGTATTCGTTAAAGCTGTTTAAAAACATATAAATTGCTATTCTATATGGTCAATTTCGGCAGATAATTCAAAAAAACTGCAAAAAACGCCATTTTTACGCATTCAAACATTCATATCTTGGAAACTAAACATCAGAATCAAAAACAAATTAATAGCGTTCATACTGTTTTTTAGTTCTTTCATTTAAATTTGGTTTGGATAAGATCGGTTCAGCCATTGCTGAGAAACACGAATGAGAATTTGTCCGTTACATACACACACACACAGACACACACACACACACAGACATTGTCCCAAATCGTCGAGCTGAGTCGATTGGTATATAAGACTCGGCCCTCCGGGCCTCGGAAAAAATCTTGAAAGTTTGAGCGAATTCTATACATTTCTTTTATAAGAAATGTAAAAAGACATCAGATGGTACACTTGAAGGATTTGAGTGTATACAATTTTGTTTGTCGTATTCGTTGCAATTATGGTTGCGATCGGTCGTAACTGCGATCTGAACCAGAGGAAATAAAGCGAAAACTCAATGAAGAATATTTTTAGGACAAAAACCAGGACAAATCAGCTGTTTTCCCCGACTTCCCAGAACACCAGCACAGCTAGTGAAAAACCAGGCCATGTCCTGGGAAACCAGGACGTATGGTAACCCTACATGTAATGTCTGGTAGATTATTTTCGGTTTCTTTATCGCGACAGGGTAATCTTCTGTATTATTGCATTTTGCAATAGAAAAGAAGTTGTCGTGCTTTGCTCCACTTCAATGGTAAGAGCATATTATTTTTATCTCTTACGTACAGATCGTATATGCAATAGTAAACGTTACTGTTTGTTTGATACATGTTTGTCTAGCCTTTCAAATATACCCAGATAACGATTTGACAATGTTAACTACCCATGTGGGGTAACATGCAACAGTATTTATTCTTATTACTATTATGCCTTGAGCCAGCCGGTTGATCGAGCGTTTCATTTAACAGTCTGTATAGCATTTTAAATCACATTTTAAAGGTTTAATCCAAGAGAAGAGACGACAACAGGCTTCTTGCACTTCTTAATTTTCTCTACTACACACTGAAATCAGCTCGGTAATTTCCCAACAGCTGTGTGGTTAGCAAACTTAGAAAAGATGCGAAAAAAGCTGAGATTCGGCAGAAAAAAATAAGAGTGTAGGTCCTACCATAAATCTATAGACAACAAGCGTTCATCGTTGCCAGATTCCTTTTGCATACTTTTCCGAATTGTTGAAAATAATTGTACATTCAAGGTTTCTCCATTTAAAAATAAAATTTTATTTTTATTCACGTTTCTCTTAAAAATACACGTAGCTATATCGTCATTCAGGATTTTTATTCAATTTGTTGATGTGTATAAAAAGTAGTCAATAAGCACTGTTTTTCTTCTCCTTTGTAAATATCATGAACGTTCTTGACTGGTAAAATAACCAATCAGAAGCTGGTTCAATATTAAGGTTAGGACTGGATCAAATTAGCTACGCGATTGTCCTGTTCCTTAAATACAGAACAGTACAAGGAAGTTGTCATTACGCGAACTTGCTGCGCTAGCAGTACTATAAAATGCTCAATTTCTATCTATATCTATACCTATACTCAACTAGATTTTTCTAGTATTCACAGTAGTCCGATTCTACGAAAAAGACAGTGTAAATTAATAGGTTTTATTTGTTTTCGATAATATTTTAAGACGACAAAGATACAGTACAATTTAGTTTTCGCGGTTCACTGAAACTATCCCTGGCAGCACTGTTCCAGTGGAATCTAATCACGTTAGTTGCGATATCCTCTGTTCTGTAGATAATACTTGCAAATATTAGTTCTGAAATGAAGGGGTACGCCCCAATAGTTAGTTTTTCCTACGAATTCCTGGAATAAATCGAATGTTAAAGCTGTTCAAAAAAGTTTTCGTTTCTGAACAACATGGGCATGCGTTATAAATTAAATTAAATAAAATAAATACAATTAAATTAAATTAAACGTCCAAATTACAGTAGTGGAGACCGACGAATTTTTTGTTTTTATAAGTTAAATTGTCAAAAATTTCCATTCGATGATTGCTTATTTTTAAATTTCATGCTTCTGTTTATGCTTTATCAAAATACGTTAGAATAACTGGTACAAATTAATAACAAATCATCAATATGTTGATTTTTGTAACGGGGTTCTCTGTGTTTCAACTCTCCCCATGTCGAGGTAAGTTGAAACAGTAATCAATGTGAGTTGAAACAAGTTACCAATTATTTTAAATATTATCAAAATGTTTTCTAAAGCATCAAATGTGACAATTGTGTAATTTTTATTCGTTCACACTAACATAATTCCTTAAAATGACATGCATCCTTATCACTATTTTTCACAATGTATATCTACGTATAAACTGACACTGGTTTTGAAAATTTATGTTAGATTTTGGTTACAAGTGCAGTAATTTCTGCACTGATCTCAACAGTAATAATAGTAAGATACTTTAACACACCACTAATTAACTATAACTGTAAAGTCAAGAAATTTCATACCCATTTTTCAAATATATATTTAGTTATTTTTCGGCTACCAGTCATTGAAATATTCATTTATCATTACTTTTCATCCGACGTTTCGGCGGCATGACGTTTCGGCGGCAAAACAAAAGTGGAATTAGAAACAGCAAACACTAAATAGATTTCTTCTTTACGGACCGTTTTCGGATAATTATTAAACCGCCACGTACATGAGTCAGTGGCAATACGCAAAAACAGCTAAATATGACAATTGCACCAATATACGAAGGTGTGATTGACGATAACACGGTAACTAGCTTAATTCCTTGAGAAAGGCGCAATACATGCCGCCGAAACATCGGATGAAAAGTAAATATTCCATTTGTTAAACATTTCAATGACTGGAAGCCGAACATAATCCCTAAAAAGAACTCCACCAACAGTCGTTAGTTTTCTCATATATTTAGTTATGTATTATTGTCTAACCACTTCCCCTAGTACATTCTGCATTCATCAAAATGGTTGATATGGCCAGTGATACTAATTATGAATACAAGTTATACGGTTTTGTCGCGTTTGTTAAGTGTTGTATGTCACGTTCCCACCTAACCACAATGAATCCAAAAGCACCAGTCACGCTCGCTGCGGAGGACAATCCAAATGAGCATTGCACTAATCTGTAGCTTACGACAGATGAAGAGTGTAATAGGGAGGATAGTGGCATTTAAAAAATGGGTGAAATGCAATCTTTCAGTTTTAGTAAAAAGCGAAATATTCTTCTTTTAGGCTATAATAGAGTTGCATTGTATATTAGCAATGAATCAATTAAATTCAGTACTAACGAATTTATATATTCCGTCGTCGGGCCAGACCTGGAGGAATTGATGTAAAACGCAATGAGGTGACAATTGATTTATTTCAGTTATGTAGAAAATTGAATTATTTTTGACTAAATATGTGGTATATAGATTAGAAAATACTACGCTCATACTTTACTCTTTGAAAGGTTATAGAAAATACTGCGTCACTTCAAAGATGTTCAATTCACGGTACCCTCCCTAATAGGGCCAAAGTAGGCTCATTTTTTATTATGAATATAGAGGTTTTCGACTTAGGATAATTCACCGCATTTAATCGGGTTAGAAGAATCTCTTTTAGAAAAATCTCTAACCCTATGTGCGGTGTTGGGAATCGAACCCAAATGAACTACATACTAGGCAATCGATTTACCAACTACGCTATGCCTACCCCAAATAGGCTCATTGCCCTACTTTGATTATACATATATCCACTCGAGACAGGAACCACGGAAATCATACCCAACTGCAAAATAAGTTGGCGAGAGGTTGTTAGCTGTTCGAAACAATGTTGAAATTGCATCCGAAATTGCTCATATCATCGCAGTGAAATATCACCAAGGAAACCGTTCTGCGATTTGAATGTTTTTGAGCTACACTCCAAATCAGTGCACTGGTTCAACGGCACTCGGTTGGTACTTCATGATGCTCCTGAAATTATTCGCACTTTTTATTCTGGGTTCTTTAAGTGGAAAACATTCGAGCCAATTTCACGAATCCATAAATAAGGATAAATAAAAAAATATGGTTGAGGCGGGAGCAGAGGGGAATGAGATTTCAGTGCATATTTCCCCAGATCCAAGGCTCCGGATTTTTCGCTGTATCGATTTTCACAAAACCCACTAACAACTGCGGGCTGTTGCGACCGACCGCAACCGATTTCGCGTGGAACCTACAATTTATTGCTGTGGGAAAACTGAGCTCTTGTTTTATGCATTGCGCGTCTGTGGAGATATGCAAAATTCGCGAGTGTGTTTGTGAGTATTTTTTTCTTTTGTTAGGAAAGCCTGTCTACCGGTTCCCAAATTAAAATGATAATCGTTGTGGATGCTGTTTTCAAACGGTAATGCATACGTAAATTGGAGTATTAGATAATACTACGGGTATTGTCAATTCTGCAAGAGTAAGACAAAACAAAGGAAAAGTTTGTTCATTAAAACTGAAGAACATTTTGGAACGGATATACAAATGTTTTGGTTTTGCCCTCAACACAAAATAACCTACACTACACCATACACCACTAAAAAATTGTCTTGAAATACACTGAGCAATGTTCCTTTCTCGCTTGAACAGTAATGAGGAAACGCTCCAATAAAAAAATACGACTTTGGGAAAATGTAAATATTAATAATTAAACCGAAGTACGCTCGTGGGATGCAAAATATTGTCATCCTCTGTCGTACACGGGTACACGGGAATCCCTCTGCAGAAGAAACGTGATTTACAATGGACCGCCCAAAAGCTTCATTGCGCCGCACCGGCAATCTTTCTTCTCCCCACAAAGCTATTTCGGTAGGAGGACGAGGGGGACCAAATGTACGCTCAATGAGAAGTTTTCCAGCCAGCTCGTGTCATCAGTGGAAACATATTAAAAAGTATAAAAAGAAGCATAATTTATAGAAGTTTAAATTAAATTTTTCCACTCTGCGTACTCGTAACATCATCATTATCATGTCAGGGATTTGAGCTCGGTACTGCACACATATATGCAAAAAAAGTGTAGGAAAGTGTTTCGGAACAAAATCCGGCTGAGGATGACGACAAATATGGCGACGACGACGACGACACGTGCTTACCTGCACTGTTTCCTCATATCCTGACCAATTGAAAGACGGTCTTCGCGAAGGAAGGGAACCTCTGAAAGAAAACCGTTTGTTCGTTCCAAACGGCGTTGTTGTCGCTGTCGAACGGGATACAAACCAAATTATGAAGAATTTCCATATGGTAATAATTTTGAAGAAATGGTACCGCATGAAGGAGGGAAGGTGAGGTGGAACATAAGAGGAACTTTGATGGTGTAGAATTATGATTCAAATTATGGCGTGAAAGTGGCGTAATTAATGAGTAATTTGATTCATTCGCGCAAGTTGAGAATAACAAAGTCTTTGCGAGGGAACGGCTTTCTAGTGAAAATATCTTGTCGGGTGAGACATTTTCAATGATAACAAAGCGTAAAGTCGTTAAACGAATTGGAACAATTTACCCGCTTGCTAAATTTTAATGCGAATGTTCTCTAAAGTGTAAAAAGAGAATAAATGTTATGCAATATTAATTCCCATAAGGGAAAATTGGATTAAACCACTCTGCGCGTTAAGGGCACAAAACCTAACTTAAATAAATTTTTTTTTGTGTGTTTCGAATTCATCTCGTCAGTAACTAGCACCATCTGGGTGTCTAGTTAGACGATGTATCTAAACTAGTACCCAAATTAGCACTAGTTAGACACAAAAAAATTCCAAACAGTTCACACGACCCATATAAACGTTCAAAGCAACTGACTTGCCCCGAGTGAAAAGACAAGAGTTCGTTTTTGCTTTCTCGTCAGCCAATTTGAGCCTCTGTGCTTGCTTCCCGGGACATCACTAGGGACAACTCAGTTGCTTTTAACGTTCACATGTATCGTTGAACTGTTTATAATTTTTTTGTGTCTAACTAGTGCTAATTTGGGTACTAGTTTAGATACATCGTCTAACTAGACACCCAGATGGTGCTAGTTACTGACGAGATGAATTCGAAACACAAAAAATAAAACTTAATTTAGAATAAATGGATACAATGTTCCGTACAACGTATACAGGCTATGAGAGCTTTTCGTTGTTTACTTTCTCTTTTCTCTTACACCGAAAAATCCGTTGACGAATCTTTTTGCCTTTCTCAACTACATAAGTAATTGCTCCATAACATAAGTAATCGCTCCAAACATCGACTTTTAGCCAAAACTCGAAGGACCGAATCTTATATTCTCAACCTTGCTTACAACCGAACATGCATGACTAATCCACGTGTTATTCCTCGTGCACGCATTTTTTGCAAATAAGGCTATTGACGCGTATCACATATCGGAGCTTTAAACTGGCGATAACTGTGCTGTCATAGTTACTCTGACGGTTGGTAACATAGACAGGGAGTATATTAACTGTTCGGCATATCAGCCGCATAACGAGTTATCACCTTCTGATTATTTGAGAAGCGTTTTATCAAATTTTAGTAGAAATGAACTTCGGCTCATTATAGGCAGTGATGCAAATGCTCATTATAACAATTTGGGCACCTCAGACATCAATCTGAGAGGCTCTGAACCGATGGAGTACATAAGCAGTACCATGTGGAAACATCGTAATCCTAAATTTACAAAATGGGACCTCTTTTTGGAAAACGGCGATTAAAACTCATGGATAGTTGCCAACAATTAGTTACCTAGACGATTTGGATAACGTCGTGGATACGACTTGTCCGCCTCGTACTGCTAAATTTACTAGGGTATTCCCCGGTTAGAGGGTTGAGCTTGAAACAACGTAGAGAAATATGAGAAGAGCTTGGAATAGGCGTCAGCTTGATGACTCCAAGGTTATCAGGTCAGCTCGTAGTGCATATAAGAAATGTCACTATAGACTAACTGAACCTCAAGTTGCAGTAGACAACGCTGAATGTTTTGTGATTTCGCTTTTGAGGCGAACGAGTATCATTGTCACCAACGACATGGTCCACAAAAACTTACGTCAGTACATTGGGCCGAAAGCTCTTTCCGCTTAACTCAATACTTTGATCTTCTACCCGTTGGACATTACCAAAAAGCCACAAAAATGTTTTGCTTACCCTATTTTTATGCATGATTTCAAAACCATTGACTGGTCAAATATTCCAATTATGAAAGACGCCGTCTCTCGATAACACAACTTCATAGTGATTCATGATTATTTTAAGTACTTTAAAATTTTGGCGTTAGATCCACTTTAAAATTTTGGCATTATATCTGGAATATTAATATATTGGAAATCACTGCCGTAAATATTATCTAATTCCTTTCGGTTGCCTAGCATTACCCACAAATCATATTATGCAGGAGATTCGTAACGTGGAATACAACTTAGCAAAAAAACTTGTGTGTGTGTGTAATACGTCGTATTAGTTGTATAAGTGACTAGGGTTCGTCGCGGTTGCGGTAATTACCGCAACCGCGCGGTATTTACCGCACCCGCACCGCAAAATCTGCGGTGCGGTGAGACACTTTTTCCCGCAGATGCGGTGCGGGAAAGAGCTTTTCCCGCGCGGTTTTACCGCAACCGCACCGCAAAAAAAATAATTGATAAAGTGATAATTTTGATTATTCTAAATTGATAAACAGACTGCTATTACAAAAGAAAATCTAGCTGTGTCCGAAATATTTTGACGCTATTATTTTTACGACATATTTTGGACTAGTTATTTGACACTTCTAAGTAAAAATTCACAAACTAACCATTTCAAATACATAAAATGCAAGATCCAAATAGAGACAAAATTATTCGATCATTTAAAAACAAATTTGTGCTCTTAAATCCAATTTAAAAGTGCATCACTTCTCCCGACTTCTGTTGGTAATCGTGGAATTGTGAATTGTTTTCGATATCAATTTTTCAATTGCGAATTTTGACTAATTTAAAGGAATTAGAGATGAACTAATTATGCTGGGACTTAAACACAACCCAAAGAATATAATTATCTTCGTCAAACCAAACGAATTTACAATAATTGGCAGTAAAGGATACAAATGTATGAAAGCGTCCAAAATAAGGAGGGGTCCAAATATTGATGATTATTCTACCATTCGTTCATCGGCATCGTATTTCTATCTTCTTTGATTGCTGTGTAAATTCAATGTGAATTTTTCTACAGTCAATTTTAATGGACTCTTTCTCAAAAAGTATGCTACATAACTTTTCAGTTAAGACTATTTTGAAGCTTTTTTGAAGCTTTTTTTTGCCAAATACCACATAGTTTGACTCCCGTTCACTGCAATTCAAGTTTTTGCCTTTGGCTTATTGG
This sequence comes from Topomyia yanbarensis, assembly GCF_030247195.1. Lineage (NCBI taxonomy): Eukaryota > Metazoa > Arthropoda > Insecta > Diptera > Culicidae > Topomyia > Topomyia yanbarensis. Next base: position 67,099,268 of record NC_080670.1, read on the forward strand.
CAAAATATTAGAGGAAAATACATTAAATGCTAGAACTTTCGAACTAGCCTTAGGAAAATCACACTTCATACATTTTCAAAGGGAGCAATCTTAGTTGTTGGATGAGAATACATCTGTTTCTTGAAGAATGCGGAAGTTAGAATTTTGAGATATATTGTCCGTAAAACCCCCTATTTTTAAAAATCATTTCTGTTGTATGCTACAAATCATACATTTTTTGCAGTTTTTCTAATGTTCAATAATTCTGTACCGGTTGAGACCGGACACCTGATTAGATATAATGTATAGAGCAATTTTTTCGTCAAATATGGCGCCGTTCTTATTGATGAAATACAATATGTTTTTATTTCACTGTATTGGAATATATGCGCTACTATATAGAAGTACTGGTATTTCGACTTTAAATTTTTGTTGGTGAAATTCCTTTAGAATGAAAGGTAGTTTTACTACGTAAATGCGAAAATCATACATTTTATTTTCATATGTCAAAAGCATTGAAAATATGAAAATTTAAAGAAAAAAATATGCAACTTCATTTCTTATTACATTTTTATTCCCCTTTTCAATTAACTGAAGGGTTGCTAAAATAAAAGTTTTCCTATTACTGCAGTAGAACGTTTTTGAATGTATAATGTTTGCCTTAAAATGAACGGAATTTTATTAATAGAAAATGAAAAGGTTGATTTTTCATAAACAATACATTCTGAGGAGTCTCTTAAAGTTAAATTTCGTGTGAATAAAAATAACATTTTATTATATACTGTTACACAAATGAACAATTTTCCAACACTATCTTTTAAAAATATAAAAATTTCATCGCATTTACCGCATTACCGCGCGGTGCGGTGCGGTAAATAAAGTGCGGTTGCGGTAAGCGGTGCGGTTTTATTATTTTTTTGCGGTTGCGGTGCGGACAGTCCATTTACCGCCCACATCCGCACCGCGACGAACCCTATAAGTGACTGTATCAAACAAAAACGATTCCAGCTTGTTCATCACAAATCAGTTTATCATCTCAAGTAGAATTCTAATGAAGAAGAGAGCTCTTCCATTGGAGACGTTGCACATGAAGCGTATATAGATTCGTAAAATTTACGTATTCAATCAATTCAATTGAGCTGCACTAAATCATGTGATGGACATTTGATAAATGCGGATACAGGATGGAAACTCAGTTCTACTTGAGTTACTGTACAGTCCTTTTCGAACTATCTGTAGGTGATAATTCGATATACGTCCTGGTAATTTCATTGCTGGGAGACTAACGCCTGCTAATTAAAAATTTAATTGTCTCTCGAACGCGAATGGTCACAAGCAGCAAATACAATTTTCTCATTTATTTGCAAGCAACTTAGCAATCCTGCATAAGAGTTCCACGAGCATATTGAAGAGAAATTTGACAAGTTAAAATTTGTGTCATTTGATGATTATCCAAGCCTAAAACAAAAACTATTCCATCCTGTAATGAAAATTTCTCGTGCATATACTCCAGAGACCCTTCATTAAACTTTCAAGCCATCTACTTTTTTACAACGAGCGAACTTTTGACATGGCGGAAGTTAGGGAAGAGGCTCCGAAAAGTGGCATAAATCATTTTATCGCTGTAGTTTATTTGCGGACCTTTTTTTTTCCTAGAGAGGGAGCATGTCAGCTATCAGTAGTCGTACCGGTCGCTGCTGGGTGGTGCGGGATTCTGTTGGGTCGCAGTGCGCACGGGACACAAACTTTAGACATGCCACATGTGTAGCATCGGGACCGGTAGACCATATCTGGCAGCATTTAAGTATGAGCATATATCGGCAAAGCGAAGAAAAAAAGTGAATCGTCCTGGGATTTATGGGCGAGTAAGCAGGATATATGATTTTAGCACAAACATTCCGCATGCCAGCTCACTACACAATTTCAGCGATGATTTGCTGGCATGGTCATGGAAGTATTTTAGCATACTTTACCAGACATCGGCGTAGCACCAGGAAAAGCCAGGCAAAGCGCAGATACCATTCGCTGGAGTGAATTTAGGACAGACAAGTTGTGTACTTTCATCATCTGGTCTCTCGCTTCGCATTTGTGTGTGTTTGTGTAGGTAGGTGCCTAGCCGGTCGTGTGAGTGTTTATGAAGTCCCGTGTGACACAAATGTGGATCAATAGGCAATAGCCGTCTGCAAGTTATTGATGGTTTCCGTTTGAATCAGGATATTGTGCACGGGAAATAGTTCCGCCTTCGGAAGCAATGCTCGACTAGTCTTACATTTTTTTCGAGTATTCTGCCATCGTCGACGTGCTGGTCACGATATGTGGATTCGACAGATCACGTAATTGTTGCTGAGTTACGTTCCATTTTCGTAAATTTGTTCGTGTGTGAAGTTTGCTGTGCAAATATTTCTTTCTTACACTAAAAGTGGGATTATTTTTGGTTGTTTCAATCGGTAATCGAAATTCCTGAATATTTAAGTAATATAGAGCTTAACCAGGAGCGGATCCAGAAAAAAAATTTCGGAGAGGGTTCGAAATTTTCGATTTTGAAATGTTCATTGTAAAATAAGTAATATGTAATACCCTCATTTAATTAAAATCAGCTTTGGTGAACGAATCTGATTTGGAATGTTTTAGAATTTAGAATGAATTTAAAATAGAAACTACTTTAAAAATTTCTCATGAAGTTAAAAAATTTCGGGGGGGGTCCGGACCCCCAAGACCCTCCCTCTGTATCCGCCACTGAGCTTAACAAATAATTTAAATTCTGAAAATACCGTTCAACCAAAGCTAAACATGGTTAAATAAGATGATACCGTAATTCGATTCATAATCATTACAGTTTTACATTTCTTACAAAAGAAATGTATAGGATTCACTCAAACTTTGAAAACTTTTTCCGAGGCCCGGAGGGCCGAGTTTCATATACCAATCGACTCAGCTCGACAAATTGAGACAATGTCTGTATGTGTGTGTATGTGTGTATGTGCGTATGTATGTATGTACAAAATGTCATGTAATTATCTCAGCAATGGCTGAACCGATCTTAATGAAACTAGTTTCAAATGAAAGGCCTAACGCTCCCATTTGACACTATTATTTTTGTTTTTCGATATGTTGTTTACTTTCTGAGATATGGGTAATTCTGTCAAAACAGGGCTGGTTTGAAGCGAATAACTTTCGAACAAGGCAACTATATCGCGTGAAATAAACAGAAACAAAAAGCTTATGAAAATACCTTTCGAACAAGCTATAGATTGTCAAAATCCGTTAACGAGCAGCGGAGATATTAAACATTTTGTATTTTCATTCTTCGCTTACCAATTTCCACTATCTAAAAATGAGACCGTTCCATACAGAGTATTGCTTTACTGGTTTTTTAGGGTCAAAACTAAACCGATTTTGAATATTCGGGTATGCAAAGGTGGTATACGTGATTCAAGGATTTTGATTCCGAAAACATTTTGTGAATTTACTTAATAATCAATTACCTATTTCTCAAAAATTAATAAGCAAGTTCATTTCAAAGACAAAATAATGTGTAAATTCACTTCAATGTGCAAATTTGTCCAGAGTTTTTTAATTTCGATTATAGAGGTTTTAACGTTAAGGTCATTCGCCTCTTCGGGTTAGAAAAATCTCTTATGAAAAATTTCTAACCCTATGTGCGGGGTCGGGACTCGAACCGAGGTGCGCTGTGTACAAGGCAATCGATTTACCATATACGCTACATCCACCCTCATTGTCCAGAGTTGATGAATTTACCCGTGGATTGAGCAATGCGTTCACTCGTGAGATAAACGTTGGATGGTATATGAATACATCAAGTAATCCTCCTAGTAGTGAGAAAATAGATTTCTAATATAATTCATATTCATATTATACTCGTAGCATCACCAAGAGCAACTGTATTTTTGAATAACAAAATTGTAGTGAAAATTTATCAGTTGCATTATTGAAAATAAAGATTTAAGGAATCGAAATTTCGCACTATAAACAAAAATAATGTCACAGCTCTAACCATCATTTACCATTCCTCACAACTGACACTGAGTTGTACTGAAAACCCCAATATACATTTTTCATGATCAATGTGACTAAAAGCATATTTATTTGCGAAAAAATACGACATGTAATTTCAAGAATGTTCGTGTCTCAAAGCAGTCCAGAAGCACTTTCAATACTAAGTGGCTTTTCGATGAATTTAAGTACTTTTTCTGGTAGTTTGAACCATTTCTTTGCAATGGTATTGCTTTGTATAGGACTCATTAACCCATATCTCCAGAACGAGAGTTCCGAACGAAACAATTCGCAAGTAATAAGGATGGGTGGAAAAAGACTGCATTGTAATCGACTGCATGTACGAGTTTTATGCCATCGACAATAATATAATTGCCAACATAGCCTGGACACTTGACACTCTTTTCTAGATATTTCAATGCGAATGAATACTATTTACGGGTGGCCTTTTCTCAGTTTACTATTTCTAATTACGCGTTAAAATACTGGACCTGAAAATTCCATTCTATACAAAATCATTTCTCAGATGTCTGTAACCAAAAAGATATCTTTTAATTCCAAAACAAATTCCTGATTTCTAGATTTTCTGATGACTAATTAAGGACCAACAATAAAGTAGAAACACCAGATAATCCTAAAAATTCCGCCAAGAAAAGAAGAACGAAAACGTGCTCTTTGCAATGGGATTTTTACAAACATTTCAGAATATTCTGAAACAATGATTTTGGAATTCGTGAAATTCATTTTATTCATTTACTTCATTTCAACAACTTTCTTAAAATATTATATATTCTCATTTTTCCAGCTCATTCCTTTAATGTATTATATTCGTTTGGTTTATTTTTTGCATTTTAAATATTTGACTAATAATAAATATATGATCACTTCATTTTAAAAATATTTTTCATTTAGCATTGTTTTTATTTATTTTGTTTTTGTTACCTAATTTTATCTATTGTATTCATTTAATTCTTTGTATGCATTCCGATCAGTTCATTATCTTATGTATCTTATTCGAATTATTCATTTAATTTATTATATACACTTTTTTCTAATATTCTGATATTTTTCCGGTTCACACTTTTATTCATTTTAATAATCTGACTAATTTTGTTCAGTCATTCACTTTATTCATTTCATCTAGAACATTAGTTAGATACAATATAATTTCTTCTATTAATTCTATTACTTTTTAATATCGCTGATTTTTTCATTTTAATAATTTAACTGCTTAAAAACAAACAAAATGAAAAAAAAAATGATAAAAAGACAGAAAACATTTTTATTGTGATAAAAATTCTTTATTTTGTTTATATTATTCATTCCATTCATTTTATTGATTTCATTAACTCTCTGTTTATCCTGTTATTTATGAACAACATTTTCAAATAGCTTTACTGCCCATACTCGCAAATCAGTCCCATAAAGATAGAAAACGGGACAAATATGCGTTCATGGGCAGTATAACTTTGGGCTTGGACAAGCTTTCTTCACAAAAAAGTAAAACTAATAATTGTGACAATCACCGCTTGTTTGAGCGCTAATAGTTAAAGTAAGATCCGTAGAACTCAAGTTATTGCAATTGCTTTGATTGGATTTCACTAGAGCAGTGCTGCCAGAGACGTTTTCAGTTATCGGTGAAAAATTATATTTTGATATATCTTCGTTTTCTTCAAATATTTTTGAAAACTGATAAATCTTATTAATTTGGACTGCTTTTTGCTACCTTTTCTGCCCAAACTATTGAAAACTTTGCAGGAGATGTGTATTAAGGATTAGTATGTAAAAATTCAGCAGCTTCTAACTCTGCTAGAGAAGCATCTATCTTGATCAAAACAGGTTTTTCGTGTTTCTTTACTCTAACACTTTTAAGAAAAACGATTTCGGAACCCTATATATGCGACAAAATAATTAGGTATGAAAGAGTTAATTTAATCCATATTATTCATATTAGGGTAAGGTGGGGCAAATCCGACCGTTGGGTAAACCCGACCCCCCTTTGTTATCGACAATCGAAAGCACTAAGCGAACTAATATCAATGTTGTCGTGTAGAGCATCGAAAATAATTATAATGGTGGTATGACAGAATTTTATTAGTCTACATTGAGATGATCAAACCTTATTATTGTTTTTACAACTTTTGATTTGATTTTTGTGTATCATTGACTACAGGATATTTCTTATTGTTAAAGTGAAAGCATAAAAAGTGTAAGTGGATTTAAATTCTTTGATAAAAGACCTACAAAGTGCATACATGAATTTAGTCCAACTTTTTCATCATTTCATTCATTTTTTTAATTGCATCGTAATGAAAAATGACGCGGTGGGGCAAATCCGATCTCTAAATAGTAGGGTAAATCCGACCGCTTTTTTGCTAAGAAAATGATTATTTATAAAATTGGAATATATTTTTATTGTTATTTTTATTATTTTTTCACAATGGTTCATAATTACAATCAAAGATAGAAAAACGTTATGAATATAGTATTCGTCCAGTAATTGCTCCGAGAAAAATGGGAATATCTTTACGTACTACTGCTCGTGATTTTGACATTCCAAGATTGACATTGAATTCCATTTTCTTCATGCTACAATTCAATAACATAACATTCATTGATTTATTTTCAATGATAAATCCATATAATTTGGGTAGTATCTATACTAAATCAACCAAAAACATAGGCGGTCGGGTTTACCCCACCATTTTTGAAAACAGCAAAAATGAACGTTTTCGTAAAGCACTTGTATCTCAAAGTTTTCCCAAGATAGGAATAAAATACTATACATTGAAAGTTGTCCAGAAGTCTAACCTTTAATTTGGTATATAAAACGACTTGATCCGATGAAAAATGAGTATTTTACAGCCAAAACCATTTAGTAGGTCGGATTTGCCACACCTTACCCTATTTATTTTATTAGGCCATTACAAATCTTTTTTAAAAATTATGTCCAAGTACAAATTTTTTTCTGAAGGGGGGGGGGGCAAACAAAAAATAAATATTTATTTTAATAAACTCTTTTTTTTTGCATTTTCTTTCGATTGTTCTCGTGGACGTTTCCGCAGGGTGATTTCGTATAGCGGGGTTGAGCTATTTGTTTTACTAGAAAAATTCTAGCAAACATTACTGAATCAATCAAAAGTTCACATAGGAAAGGGATGCTAAAGTTTTCGTTTTAAAAATTTTTCCCAGCAGTGCAATTTTTAAATTCCCAATAAAAGCTTGAAAGTTCTCTAAGAACTTAATGTAAACATTTAAGAGTACTTTAAGGTATTAACTTTTGGTTGCTTGAATAGTTTTCGTTCCGTTGTGGCGGCACATGGACCGATTGTACACACAAATGGTAAATCGATTGCCTTGTACGCAGCGCACCTGGGTTCGAGTCCCCCGACCCCGCACATAGGGTTAGAAATTTTTCCTAAGAGATTTTTCTAACCCGAAGAGGCGAATGACCTTAAGGTTAAAACCTCTATAATTGAAATAAAAAAAAAGGATTGCAACATTTCACTTATGGACTTTTGGAAAACATTCTGGAATGAATCCAAAGGTAAAGTGTGCGTCAATGGAATTATTCATCTCAGATATGGTTTTCTCTGATATTTTTTTCTATTGCGTATTTCGTATACAGTAGCCTGGCGAACGTACATCCTGTGCATACTATACTTTTTCGAACTCTAGTGGAAACATCAGCTTTGGTTTATCGCTTGTGCTTGAAGACTTGTAGATTTGTTTGTTTGGTACATGATAGTAATTCGGCTCGGTTCCGTGTACACCTTCGAAATCTTTGCATTTTTCTCCATCTTGTTGCGCAGTAGGTAACCACATCAGATAAATTCATTTGATAGTCGTGCGGATTTATGAAATGTATAGCAATCATCAGTTCATTTTTTGTCTTTTTCATATAAGGAAGACTGTGCAATCACTCTGAAATTCGACTTTTTAAGCTACACCCGGAGTGTCGAGTGTCATATACCACTAGATTCAGTTCGTCGATATCTGAAAATGTCTGTATGTTTTATAGTATGGTTAAATAGCTTCAAAAGTGCTTTGGCTCTAGGTGGGATTCACTTTTGTGCGTAACCGCTACTAATAGTCCTTACTTCTCTTCCTTCCTTTTGTTCCACGAGACTGCATCGAAGTGTTATATCGTGGGGAGGCTGATTCAGTCTTAAGACAAAATGATACATTAGAGCGATTTAGCTCCGAACACATATCCGGCTAATCGCAGTGGGGAACTTCCGTTAGCCATTTGGCTACCGTTTCTGTGAACCATTTATTTCCTGTTTTCGCGAACCATCTCAATTCCTCGTCGGAAGTTCTCCCGATACCGATGCCAGTTGCGTGAGTCATTTAGCTCCCAGTTTTGTCGCAATCTTCTCGCATAGTCCATAAATCCTACTCAAAGGGCCAACCAGTACTTGGCGAGGACGGTTCGGCGATACCGGATGGAGCGTAGCTTCTGGTTCGCTGCTTCCGGTTCGTTGAAAACTCGACGACCCACCGCTGGTGCTTCACTCGACCTACTCGATCTTGTCCCTGACAGTGAAACTAGTCTGCTCACATGCGTCGGTCCGGCGATTCCAGCTGGTTCGTGGTGCCCAGTACACTGGCGCCTCAAGCAAAGCTGTGGTTGCTCTCACAGCCTTCCCCTTAACATAATCATCGTAACTTTAAAAGTTCAAATCGATGATATATTTTCCGACCGCGCTGTCTTTCAGCTGCTAGTCATCCCCACATCTGTTTTATGATGGGCAATCGTCTCCGTGTCGAGTATCTCCTCTTCTAGCGATTGTCCGATTACTTGGAACACCACATCATCCGTGAAGCCGAAAATCGTTGTATCTCTGGGAAGGTTCAGCTTCAATACTCCATCGTACACTGCGTTCCACAGCGTCGAGTCGAGGAACGTCAGTTGTAGTTGTGATTCTCCCTTGTCTGTCTCGTAGATCAGTGTTCGGTACTGAAAGCAGCTCTATAATATCCTGGAGAGTTACTCATGCTGTACAGCGAATGGGCGATTGCTTCCCAGCTAGTACTATTGAAGCATTCTTCACGTCTAAGGGAACCACCACGCAAAAACGATATCCTTATCTCTGCTGTCTCCAAAGCTCACACAACCGTTTGGATGGATTTCACTGTAGACCTGCCTATAAGGAAGCCGAATTACATGAGGTGCCGTTCTCACGGTCCGCGTACTTCGTTAGCTTGTTCAGGATTACTCCTTCTCTCTAACATTACCAAGGGATATATTGACTACGCTGAAAGATCTCCATGTTGTCCCGGCATCAGAAGCAACATCAGCTTTTGTCGCTTCCAATTATCGGATCGTTTTGAACATATCCGGGCTCTCATGTATCACTTCACTTTTATGACTTTCGCCATCTCAGTAAGCTGTTTGTTGGTAAATCGATCTTCATCTTTGTGATCATCCTCCTCACTATACGGCGAAAATAGATTCATGTTGTGGGGAAAACCTTTCGATAGTGACCTCCATCGTTTCCGGGCACCTTTCAGGTGGTGCAGCTGTGCCTTTTATCTTTGTTATGCCAACTTTGTAGGTCTCTCCTAAGGAAATTCGCGTTGGCTTCGTGGCAAGGCTTTCTTGTACAGCTTGACTGCTTTGTTGAGAGCGGTTCTTGCAGCTCGCTTCCCTTGAGCTTTCTGACTTCTGTTTTAATTTTAAATATATTTAACACGGCTCAATGCGTTAGCACAACTGAGCCGTGGAGTGCACCTTGGGGGTCATTTGGTCCGTCTTCTCTCGCGTTTTCGTTTACGTCCATGTCATTATTGGTACTGCATTCATCTTGCTCATCGTCGGATGTTCTTATTTGTTGTTTGTGCTTACGGGTCGCTATTGTAAATTCTTCTTCATCGGTATTAGATTCCTTATTGGTGGTGTTGGTTGTTGGTTTGGAAACATTTGCTGTAATCGTTGTTACTTCGATGTTGGTAATGGCAGTTGTTTTGGTGGTACTGGGGCCGATCGTTGTTGAGCTGGTGTTTGTGAATGTCCGGTCTGCAGTCGTTGGTTTACCAACTGGTTGGGGTTTAACATACGATGATTGTATACCGGCTTTGGTCGTATCAGGTGTAATTTCTTTAGCAGTCTCTGCGCAAGGTTTCCCGTGGTGTACCGGATGATCACAATATTGACAGGTAGGAATCTGTCCTGGGTGCGTGACTAGTGTTCGTTGAGAATATTCAACACCATGAGGTGATTTGCATGTGAAAGTCAAGTAAGAGGGAACAGGTTTTGTCGGACGCATTCTCACCACACGAACTCCGTTGCGGAGTCTTGGGAAGCAGTTCCTCCAACTATCTTCCTTAACACTATTCACCTCTCCGTATTTTGACAGGATTTGTTTGATAGCGAAGGAACTAGTACGTGGTGCCAGGTCATGTATCTTTATTTCAATACTGTCAACATCTATATACGTTGGGATACTGTATAAAATGTCATTACATTCGATGACGTGTTTCATGTTGTTCTGGGAAGCGAATGATTCTGCTTGACTAATATTTTTTAACATATTCAGTACCGCATGACGCAAATGGTGGAATTGCACCGCATAAAGTACCGCAAGCTACATTGAACTTCAAGTTCACCTTCAACATTTGCTCCCCTTCATGAATTGATGGTATTACCGGATATTTCGTGTAGTCAACAGCAACACAGTTTGCCCGCATCGTGATATACTTTTGCTTGGCATTGTCACTCATTGTTTGTTCACGTATCACACACTAGGCAGAAGGAATCAATTTTTGCCAAACGTCGCGCGGGTAAATTTGATTACTTGCCCTGCTATTGCAGCGGAGCGATTTCTAGCTTCTGAACTGAGCGAGATGAGAAACCGAAGTGATCTCCGACTTCTTCTCCAAGCTCGGAGGCAACTTATACGTAGATCGATAATCGTCGTATTGCACTCGGCGACCGTTTCTCAGTTTCCCATCCCTTGGTATGGTCGCATTACACGCCTTTGTTAGTAGTGCCGTGAACTTGTTCGCATTTAGGTTGAAGAGGATACCCTCAAATTCAAGTTCTTCGACGGACACGTTCCTGTGAAAAATCGCTGTTTTCCATCTTCCCTCGTTTATATATCTCCTACATATTCATATTCATGTGTAGTTCATAGTCCTGTTATCAACGCTGTACCAAATCGCTTGGTGGCCGCTGTGGATATATCCTCGCACACTTTTCAGTCCATCTTTCCGGTTACTCCAAGGCTACAAAAATTAACATCGATAATGGATTCCCGGTTCTTCCTGCGGTAAGTGCCGATGATACCACTATTTGTAAGATCTATATTTAGCATTGCTAGAGCATTCTTCATCGCTGATGGCCAGACAAAGTTCTTTTGATTCCAGCGTCTTTCTCGAAAATTTCGCATGCTTCTGGTTCTTGGAATATTTCAGAATTAATGTTTCTTCGGCTTCTTGGAAAACGGCTTATTCGATTTTCACAAGCTTAGCCTTAAATGGAAGGTTTGGTAGCAGATTTTGATCTGATCAAGTTCATAAGAATCGCACATATGGCTGCGGAAATACGGTATGAATACTACGATCCCATATGAAATCTTTAAATGTCAAAAACCTTTCGGTAAAGCTCATGTATATTGAATATTGAACCACATATAAATCTCCAGGAGTCTGATTTGAATTCAGATTGTTTCTTTATCGAAATTATTTTCGAATGCAACGATCGATTATGTCTCTATCGACTGTTGCGTTTAAAATGGAATCGATTCAGAAGTCGGTCTGTATTAGCCTTTCCATGAGATGTTTGTTTGATAATACACAGATGGGTCCTACCTTCCGCGACCAGCAAACGTTTCATTTGATGTTGGACTGGATCGATGATCTCATTTAAACATCACATTTACCCGAGAATGGTCAAAATAAAAATTATCATGGGATGGTAATTTCTAAAACTACCATAATAGTTTTCAGTTACGAAAAGCAAAACTCTATGGAAGTTATTTTTGTTCTATAAAACGTTAAAATTTTTTGAATTTTGGTTATTTTAAAAAATTTATTTGCCCCCTGATTTTTTTCAGCGATTTTGAAGGGGGGGGGGGTGACATAATTTTTAAAAAAGATTTGCAATGGCCTTATTCCATTTTTTTATGGTTTTATTCATATCATTTATTTCAATCATTTTATTAAATGGTTAGTTCTTCCCAGTTCTCTTATTTTATTCAGTTTCTTAATTTTATCAATTCGGTTCAGCCAGTCCTTTATGTTATTGTATGATAACTTGTTATCCTGAAACAATTTAATTTACTCTTTTAATTTCATTACGTTTTAATATCGACTAATTTTAATTTGAGCTAATTTGATTTAATTATTTTTTTAATTTGATTTATGTTAATCATTCTATCCATTTTATGAATAACTTTTTTATTTTAAATTTTGTTTTGTTTTATTATTTTTCTTTAATTTATTCAGTTAATTCGAAGCGTTATTCGTGCACATCTCAGATCTAGTTGCTTGTAAATTTAGCGTGTGATCGGCAAGCTAATGGATAATACAACAGTGATATGTGTAAGAAATGTCTCATCTCACTGATAGGTGGATTAAATCGGTTTTTTATCCAATTTTGCAATCCTATCGAATTCGACAAAATTTAAAGTATGGAAACTTTTCGATTGATTTAATAACGACAGGTTTTGGAAAATCGTGGAATATTTTAAAGAATATGTTGAGAAGAGATGCAATCAATTGACATGCATTATTGCAATCATAACTCAATTAGCACTCCATTTATTAAAAAAAATGCGCATTCCTTTGCAAGAATTCACATAAAACTATCAACGCTAGGAAAATTTCAAACATAATTTATACGCTCTCAATGCTTCATATTTTAATGTTTTGATTACTTAATAGAATTACAGTACTAATGGTACTTAGTTTAGATTTTGTCGGATCGATAAAATTGAGTTTTTCTTCAGGATAAAACAAACAGTTTTTTAATTTTAATGTAGAATACATTTAAGCTTTCAATATAGGGGTCCCGTTTCAAAATATCGGCTGCGGCGCTGCGTCAGATTTTGAACGTTAATAACTTTTATCATACTTAACAGAATGATTTGATTTTTAGGCCAATTTGTTGAAAATATGTTCCTCTATGCTGTATTAAAATTTGAAGTATGTATAACATGCACTAATAACAAAAAATTGTGTTTTGAAAAATCTTTCGAAAACGACTCGGAAAAATGAAAATTTTCAGCCTATCCCGCACAGAGCCTCACTTTGGTAGACCAACCGAACAATAAAATAATGAAAAGTTTATATATAGGTCCACTACATGTTTGTTCCTATGATTATTCGCATTGGGTTGCTTGACGAGAGCAGTTGGTGGGGGAAAGACGGCATATTCCTTTGGTTAGGCCATTAGAAGCCGGACGGAAAGGAAAGGCTCATGCACGGCACGAGAACGAGCGAGAAAGCGATAGTAGTTAGGGTTACCAACCGTCCTTATTTGAAAGGACATGTCCTTATTTTCGAGGTTTTTGGAAAGCGTCCTTATTGTACTTCAAATGTCCTTAATTTTAGTCTCAAACCTTGGCATATACAGGGTGGTTCAATATGAAGTTTTTTAACAGGGTATTTTTTAGTAGTTAACGGGCACTAACTGCAAACTGTCAAGCTATTGTAGTTTAGTATTGTTTGCCATTTCATAATCGAAAGACTTACACTGGCTCACCATCTTCCATTTATTCAACTATATTTCGAAAATCAGCGATCTGTGGAAATGTGTTTAGTGAACTCCAATCATAATATGGTCGACATCTTCGGCAAACTGACTCAACTATTCGCCATACAACCAAGAAATAAGCGTTGTAGTTCTTGTTATTGGATGATTAGCGTACAAATCGACCACATCCAGGACGCAGTGAAGAAAACATAGCGGCGGTCACATCCTCAAGCATTGGCAACCAACATTACTCGGGTAATTAGCCAGATATCACTTGAAATCCTTGAATCCGTCATCAAAAATTGGACCAATTCAGATAAACTTTTTTCCAAGAGAATCAATTTCAATTCCTTCCAGCGATTTATTTTTGTGAATGCATACTCTCTGCGACTCATGGCGACCAAAATTTGTTTTACTCAGAAGTAACCATAATTTGTTGGATAGCTCAATATAAGGTTTGGCCAAAGTGGTATCTTCGTTTGGTATTGGCACTACATCATTCTAATTTGTCTCGATTGAGATTCAACATCCCAGTTCAACCACTGGAAAAGTAGTCACAATTCCGACTGTTTTTTCAGCATTCTGGCTCAAGTGACATAACTGGCATAACATTTGTCAGGGATGTCCTTAATTGCCTCTCAGTCCATTTGGTAACCCTAATAGTAGTGCATATTAGCGCGATTATAAAAATATCTGTCGGTCGGTTTTTCTCATCATTCGTGTTCGTTCAAGTTCAAGCACTAGCAAGCAGCCAGTCCACCGAAGGAAAGCAGTTGGCGATGACGACGATCCGAAAAAGTGCCCCAGCTACTGGTGACTCATCGCAACCCGATCAGGAACTGTCGCCCTGCAAGAATTTCGCCCCAACTAAAGGGCAACAGAGAAATTAATCTGTGTTCTAATAAGAGTTAAACTGGCTCACCGTGTCCGCGGGGAGTGCGTCTGAATTATGCTCCCGCAGTAAAACAATAAACGGTTCTTTACAGGACCAATTAATTGTGTTCTAATAAGTGTTAAACTGAAATTTACATTTTATGGTGTATAACAAATAATTTTCAGAAAGCTATATAAGAAATACGATGTGTGGAAAGAAAGAAAGAGAATTTAAATTATCCTCTCTCGCTCGTTTTTGTGCACTGCTTTTCCATTCCTTTCTGCTGCTAATACCATCATAACAAACGAATGTGGGTGTTCCTCCACCATCCCATGGCCAGTATCAGCGCTAACAAATAAGACAAAAGAATTTAAATTTGTGAAAATCTTTTCCTTCTTTCTTTTCAAATCTGCAACATTCTTTGAAAATATTGTTGGAATGTTGTTATTGAAAAACTGAACATGCAAGTTTGCTAGCACTGGCCACTAGATTGAAGGCGATGGAAAGAGAATATTCGTTTTGGTTATGCTAGTATTGGTAGCCGAACGGAAAGGAAAGGCACAGGAATGGCACGAAAACGAGCGAGAGAGCGATAGTAGTGCTTTCTCGTGTTTTCATATATGAATATTGGTCGGTCGGTTTTTCTAATCATTCGTATTCGTTCAAGCACTAGCAAGCAGCCAGTCCGCCGGAGGAAAGCAGTTGGCAATGATGACGGTCCGCAAAAGTGCCCCAGCTACTGGTGACTCATCGCAACCCGATCAGGAACTGTCGCCCTGCAAGAATTTCGCCCCAACTAACGGGCAACAGAGAAACTAATCTGTGTTCTAATAAGAGGCTCACCGTGTCCGCGGGGAGTGCGTCTGAATTATGCTCCCGCAATAAAACAATAAACGGTTCTTTGCAGGACCAATTAATTGTGTTCTAATAAACGTTAAACTGAAATTTACATTTTATGGTGTATAACAAATAATACACACTAAAAAAATCTGAATTTTATCGTTGACGTAATTGCAAACGTGACACAATTCAACAACTCGTAATTCACGAAATGACGGAACATTACCGTTTTCCGTTGATTTTACATGATACATTTACTTTACATGCGCAATGACATAAAATTACACTTCCTACCATTCGTTTTCGAGCTCTCCATCGAGACAGAGGTTGTTTTTTCTAGTCCGTAGTGCTGTGTGAGGCGATAAAGAATAGTTTTAATCCGCATTCAAGGTTATTGTGCCAGTTCGGTTCGGTCCTCAGTCTTTTGTTCGCGTGTAAGGATTAAACAATAGCCAGCTGTATAAGCTGGATCGGTTCGTCGTTGGACACCAGTTTAAAGCTAAGTGGTTTTTGTCTTTTGTAACACATTTATTGCTTTCTTCCGTCTGCACGGGCGCTGACCCCGTGCGTTGACGTTTTCTATGGTCCCCTCTCCGGTTGGTCAAATGGAAGTTGAATCGGGTTCAACTTCTAAGGCTCCCCCCCGGCCCAAATGCTATCCAGAACTCTCAACTGGTCCATTTGTGGTCTTCTTTCGGCCCAAGACTAAATCACTGAATCTTCTTCAGATTTCTAGAGACCTGACGGATCGGTTCTCGGCTGTGACTGAAATTTCAAAGGTCCGCTCTGACAAGATAAGGGTGTTGCTAGCCAACTCAAAGCAGGCAAACGATATTGCTTGCTGTGAGCACTTTACGCGGGATTATAACGTGTATATTTCGGCTGTAAGAGTACAATCCGAAGGCGTCGTAACCGATGAGAGTTTGACGTGCGAGGATCTGCTGAAGTACGGGGTTGGCCGATTCAGAGACCGCTTACTTCAGCCAGTTAAAATACTTGAGTGCAAACGTTTGCACTCAGTAGTAGTTGCGGGGGATGGTTCAAAAACGTACCCCCAATCAAACTCTTATCGGGTGACCTTCGCTGGTACCGCTTTGCCAAATTTCGTCCTCTTGCACAAGGTTCGTCTGCCTGTGCGTCTGTTTGTGCCGCGGGTCATGAATTGCACAAAGTGTAAACAACTGGGTCACACAGCCACCCATTGTAGCAATAAGGCCCGCTGTGGAAAATGCGGGGAGGATCATCTAGATGATTCGTGCAGTAGGCAAGCCGAAAAGTGTCCTTACTGTGCGGAGAGTCTGCATGATATCTCGGCATGTCCCGCGTACAAACTACGCGGGGATAAACTGAAACGTTCCCTTGCGGGACGATCCAAACATTCTTTCGCAGAAATGTTAAAGAATGCTACGCCACCATCCTCAGCAAACATCTATACTCACTTGCCCCCTGACGAGGGCGAGGCTGGTAACCCACAAGAGGGAACATCTACTAGGGTGCCTAGAATTTATAGGAAGAGGAGGAACATTTCCTCTCGTAAAGTTCCTTGTAAAGGCCAGATTGTGTCCCTTGAGGGGGCTCCGAAAGTCACATCTATTGGAAGTGTTGCAACCAAACCGAAGCAATTAACTCCTGGTCTCGGAGGATTAAGCTCAGAGAAGGAGTTCCCAGCACTTCCAGGAACATCAAAAATCCCAAGTGTTCCTTTGTTTCAGTTCGAGAGTAATCACAGCACTGGAATTATAAAACTCTCGGACATAGTGGACTGGATAATAAAAACTTTCAATATTACTGATCCTATTAAAAGTCTTATGTTAGCTTTTCTCCCTACAGTGAGAACATTTTTGAAACAGTTGACTGCTAAATGGCCCCTCCTCTCAGCGATTGTATCCTTCGATGGCTAACTCATCGAACGAGGTCACGGATTTGATCAGTGTTCTACAGTGGAATTGCAGAAGTATCATCCCGAAAATCGATTCCTTCAAAATTTTAATAAATAATTTGAGCTGCGATGCATTTGCATTATGTGAAACTTGGTTAACTTCCGACATAGATCTCAACTTCCACGACTTTAATATTATTCGCCTGGATCGAGACACCCCCTATGGAGGAGTGCTCTTGGGGATCAAAAAGTGCTATTCCTTCTACAGAATTAACCTTCCCTCGATAACAGGTATTGAAGTTGTCGCTTGTCAAGTAACAACCAAAGGCAAAAGCCTTTGCATAGCTTCCATATATATTCCCCCCAACACCGCGGTTGGGCACCGACGCCTACAAGACATCTTAGAATCCCTGCCAGCACCGCGACTAGTTTTAGGAGACTTTAACTCTCACGGTACAGCATGGGGTTGCCTCTATGATGATAACCGGTCTTCCTTAATTCAGGATCTTTGCGATAACTTCAATTTGACAATTTTAAACACGGGTGAAATGACACGGATTCCTGCTCCTCCAGCGCGCCCGAGCGCCTTAGACTTGTCCCTTTGCTCAACATCGCTGCGGTTAAATTGCACGTGGAAGGTAATTCCTGATCCCCACGGCAGCGACCATCTGCCGATTGTAGTCTCAATCAATAACGGTTCAAGGCCATTGAAATCAATCAATATTTCGTATGACCTCACACGAAATATCGATTGGAAGAGCTATGCTGCCGCGATATCCGACAACATCGAATCTACCCAAGAACTTCCTCCGGAGGAAGAGTACAGCTTTTTGGCTGGCTTGATTCTCGACAGCGCGAATCAAGCTCAGACTAAGCCAGTACCCGGCGCGAACATACAAAAACGCTCTCCTAATCCCTGGTGGGACAAAGAGTGTTCAGACGTGTACGCGGAGAAGGCCGCCGCGTATAAGACCTTCCGGGACGACGGGTTACCCGCTATCTATCGACAATATGCGACGTTAGAAACGCGAATGAAGAGTTTGATGAAAGCCAAGAAACGTAGTTACTGGCGCCGGTTCGTTGACGGATTAACGAGAGAAACCTCGATGAGCACTCTTTGGGGCACGGCCCGGCGTTTGCGAAACCGAAACAGTACTAATGAGAGCGTGGAATATTCAAACCGTTGGATATTCGATTTCGCCAAGAAGGTTTGTCCGGATTCCGCCCCGGCACAGAAGATTTACCGCGCCGCGTCTCCTCACGATAGCGCGAACGAAACACCTTTTTCGATGGTGGAGTTCTCACTTGCTCTCTTGTCGTGTAACAATAAAGCTCCGGGGCCAGACAGAATCAAATTCAACTTGTTGAAGAATCTGCCTGACTCTGCCAAGAGACGCTTGTTGAACTTATTTAATAAGTTTCTCGAGGCTAACATTGTCCCACTCGATTGGAGACAAGTGAAGGTCATCGCCATCCAAAAACCAGGGAAACCAGCCTCCGACCACAATTCGTACCGTCCGATCGTAATGCTATCCTGTATCCGGAAGTTGTTCGAGAAAATGATCCTATCCCGCCTCGACAATCGGGTTGAAGCAAATGGCTTACTGTCAGATACACAATTTGGCTTTCGCAAAGGCAAAGGGACGAACGATTGTCTTGCGTTGCTCTCAACTGAAATTCAAATGGCCTATGCTAGCAAAGAGCAGATGGCATCAGTGTTCCTAGATATAAAGGGGGCTTTTGATTCAGTTTCGATCAACATTCTTTCAGAGAAGCTGCACCAGCATGGTCTTTCAGCGACTTTAAACAACTTTTTACTAAACTTGTTGTCGGAAAAGCACATGCATTTTTCGCATGGTGACTTATCGACATCACGATTTAGCTACATGGGCCTTCCCCAGGACTCATGTCTAAGCCCCCTTTTATACAATTTCTACGTCAACGACATTGATGAATGTCTTGACAATTCCTGCATGTTAAGGCAACTTGCAGACGATGGCGTGGTGTCTGTTACGGGAACCAAAGCTGTCGATCTACAAGGACCATTACAGAATACCTTGGACAATTTGTCTGCTTGGGTTATTAAGCTGGGTATCGAATTCTCCACGGAGAAAACTGAGCTAGTTGTATTTTCAAGGAAGCGTGAACCAGCACAACTACAGCTTCTATTAATGGGTCAAACTATCGCTCAGGTCTTCACAGTAAAATATCTAGGGGTCTGGTTCGACTCGAAAGGTACTTGGGGATGCCATATTCGGTATCTGAAACAGAAATGCCAACAAAGGATCAACTTTCTTCGTACAATAACCGGAACATGGTGGGGTGCCCACCCAGGAGACCTAATTAGGTTGTATCAAACAACGATACTGTCGGTAATGGAATACGGATGCTTCTGCTTTCGCTCCGCCGCGAACATACATTTCATCAAACTCGAAAGAATTCAGTATCGTTGTTTGCGTATCGCCTTAGGGTGCATGCAGTCGACCCATACGATGAGTCTCGAAGTGCTGTCGGGCGTTCTCCCGTTGAAAAATCGATTTTGGGAACTCTCATATCGATTGCTCATTCGATGCGATATCTTGAACCCGGTCGTGATTGAAAATTTCGAAAGGCTTGTTGAGCTCAATTCTCAGACCCGTTTCATGTCCCTGTACTTTGACTACATGGCGCAGAATATTAACCCTTCTTCTTACAATCCCAACCGTGTGCATTTCATAAAGCACAAAGAGTGTGTCTCAGATATCCAAAAATGCATTAATTGTCACAATGCAAATGTGACAAGAAATCCTGAATCATACGTCTCCCAACCTTTGAACGGAACGGATCGTTATATTTCACAGTGGTGCTCGGTGTGTAAATTTTAGTGAGTCAAGGTCATCCTTTGTTCGTTCGTTAGCAGCCGTTCTGCTGGTGCCGACAGTAAATCCAGTACATTGTTTTCGCTGGTGCGGAACAATCGACGTTGTTTGCAGATAAGTTTTGCTTTATTTTTTTTCCTCGTTTGCTTTCTTTCCTTTTCCCTACTTTTACTCTACCTTGTAATCAAATAATAAGACACATTCCCGTTTATATAACGCTCTGCCCTCGTGCTTAAATGGCCGAGGGCGAAATACCATCTGATGCAATCATGGAAGTCCCTGATCCCCCTAATACTCGCATTGCTCCCCGTATAAAGCAGTACCCAGAAGGTTCCTCTGGGCCATGGGTGGTATATTTTCGGACCGGAGAGAAACCGGTTAATATATTAAAACTTTCTCGAGATCTGACTGCTAATTACCCGGCCGTAACTCAGATAACACGTGTTCGGGCAAACAAGATACGTGTTCTAGTGAGTGATCTCGGCCAGGCAAACGCGATTGCTTGCTGTGAGCGCTTTACGCGGGAATTTAAAGCGTACGTGCCTTGTGTGGCCTGTGAAATCGATGGGGTAGTGTCCGAACCGGGCCTGAAATGCGAAGAACTGTTGGAGCACGGGGTTGGCTGCTTTAAGGACCCCTCTCTTGAACAGATTAAGATCTTAGAATGCAAACAATTGTATACCGCAAACACCGAGGGAGGTAAGACTACCTACTCTCTATCAGGCTCGCTTCGGGTGACATTCGCCGGGTCCTCTCTTCCCAACTACATCCTCCTTGACAGGGTTCGCCTACCAGTTCGCCTGTTTGTACCGCGGGTCATGAGCTGCAGCAATTGCAAGCAGTTGGGCCACACAGCCACATATTGTGGAAATAAGAAACGATGCGGCAAATGCGAAGGAGAGCATGAGGATGACTCTTGCGACAAAGAAACTGAAAAGTGTATTTGCTGCGGGGGCCCTTCACATGCTCTTAAATCATGCCCTGCGTACAAGCAGCGCGGGGATAAAATTAAGCGCTCCCTTAAGGAACGCTCAAGGCGTTCTTATGCAGAAATGCTAAAGAATGCTTCGCCATCTGTCCTGTCCGAAAATCCCTATGCTGGTTTGGCTAACGTTGAGCAAGAATCTGACGACCCACGAGAGGGAACATCTTTGGTTAACCCAGGGGAATCCAGGAAGAGGAGAAATCCAGCCTCCCCTACATTGCCTCGTAAGGGTGCCAAGGTGTCGTCCACTCAGAGTGCGCCATCTACAACCAATAAATCCAACGGAAGTGATGCACAAAAGCCGAAGCAATTTGCTCCAGGACTTGGAAATATTAATTCTAACAAGGAGTACCCACCACTTCCAGGGACATCCAAAACCCCAAGTGTCCCCTTTTTTCAAACAGATACTCAGTCCAGTAGCGGACTAATGAAATTTTCTGACATAGTGGACTTAATTTTCACAGCTTTCAATGTTACTGATCCTCTTAAAAGCCTTCTGATACGTTTTCTCCCTATAGTGCAAACATTTTTGAAGCAGTTGACTACTAAATGGCCCCTCCTTGCAGCGATCGTATCCTTCGATGGCTAAGTCATCGAACGAGGTCACCGATTCGATCACTGTTCTACAGTGGAACAGCAGAAGTATCCTCCCGAAAATCGATTCCTTTAAATTTTTACTAAATAGTTTAAAATGTGATGCTTTCGCATTATGTGAAACTTGGTTAACTTCCGATATAAATCTCAACTTCCACGACTTTAATATAATTCGTCTGGATCGAGAAAACCCCTATGGAGGAGTACTTTTGGGGATCAAAAAGTGCTATTCTTTCAACCGAATTAACCTCCCTTCGACACCAGGCATTGAAATTGTCGCTTGTCAAGTTTTAATCAAAGGTAAAGACCTTTGCATTGCTTCCATCTACATTCCTCCTAGAGCCTCGGTAGGGCACCGAACGCTTTGTAATATCACGGAATCCTTACCGGCACCGCGGCTAGTTCTGGGAGACTTTAACTCGCACGGTACGGTATGGGGCTGTCTTCATGATGATAATAGATCAACATTAATCCAAGATCTTTGCGATAATTTCAACATGACCATCTTAAACACGGGAGAAATGACGCGGATTCCTACACCACCAGCACGCGCAAGCGCGTTGGATTTATCGCTTTGCTCGACATCGCTACAGTTAGATTGCATGTGGAAGGTGATCCCTGATCCCCACGGTAGCGATCATTTGCCTATCGTGATTTCAATTGCTAACGGTTCAAGACCATCGGAAACAATCAATGTATCGTATGACCTCACACGGAACATTGATTGGAAGAGTTACGCGACCGCGATATCCGTTAAAATCGAATCCACTCAAGAACTTCCTCCGGAGGAAGAGTACAGGTTTTTGGCTGGCTTGATTCTCGACAGTGCGAATCAAGCTCAGACTAAACCAGTACCCAGCGCGAATACCCATAGACGGTCTCCCACCCTGTGGTGGGATAAAGAGTGCTCAGAGCTGTACGCGGAAAAGTCCACTGCATATAAGGCCTTCCGGGAAGACGGGTTACCCGCTAGCTATCAACAGTACGCGTCGTTAGAAAGGCGAATGAAGAGTCTAATGAAAGCCAAAAAACGCAGTTATTGGCGCCGGTTCGTCGACGGGTTAACGAGAGAAACAGCGATGAGCACTCTTTGGGGTACGGCTCGACGTATGCGTAATCATAATAGTACCAACGAGAACGTGGAATATTCAAACCGTTGGATATTCGCTTTCGCCAAGAAGATCTGTCCGGACTCTGTCCCGGTACAGAAAACGTACCGCGCCGCGTCTTCTCACGATACCGCGAACGAAACACCGTTTTCGATGGTGGAGTTCTCACTTGCTCTCTTATCGTGCAACAATAACGCCCCAGGGTTAGACAGAATCAAATTCAACTTGCTGAAGAATCTGCCTGACACTGCAAAAAGGCGCCTGTTGAATTTATTTAACAAGTTTCTTGAGGGTAACATTGTCCCTTATGAATGGAGGCAAGTGAAGGTCATCGCCATCCAAAAACCAGGAAAACCAGCCTCCGACCACAACTCATATCGGCCGATTGCAATGCTGTCCTGTATTCGGAAGTTATTCGAGAAAATGATCTTGTTTCGCCTCGACAATTGGGTTGAAGCAAATGGCTTACTGTCAGATACACAATTTGGCTTCCGCAAAGGCAAAGGGACGAACGATTGCCTTGCGTTGCTTTCTACAGAAATCCGAATGGCCTATGCTAACAAAGAGCAGATGGCATCAGTCTTCTTGGATATTAAGGGGGCTTTTGTCTCAGTTTCTATCAACACTCTGTCAGAGAAGCTGCACCAGCATGGTCTTTCGCCAATTTTAAATAACTTTTTGCTAAACCTGTTGTCTGAAAAGCACATGCACTTTTCGCATGGCGATTTAACAACATCGCGATTTAGCTACATGGGTCTTCCCCAGGGCTCATGTCTAAGTCCCCTGCTCTACAATTTCTACGTGAATGACATTGACGATTGTCTTGCCAATTCATGCACGCTAAGGCAACTTGCAGACGACGGGGTGGTCTCTGTTACAGGGCCCAAAGCTGCCGACTTGCAAGGACCATTACAAAATACCTTGGACAATTTGTCTGCTTGGGCTCTTCAGCTGGGTATTGAGTTCTCCACGGAGAAAACTGAGTTGGTTGTTTTTTCTAGGAAACGTGAGCCGGCGCAACTCCAGCTTTTAATAATGGGTGCAACGATCAACCAGGTTTTCACATTTAAATATCTCGGGGTCTGGTTCGACTCTAAAGGTACCTGGGGATGTCACATTAGGTATCTGAAACAGAAATGCCAACAAAGGATCAATTTTCTCCGAACAATAACTGGAACATGGTGGGGTGCTCACCCAGGAGACCTGATCAGGTTGTACCAAACAACGATATTGTCGGTGATGGAGTACGGGTGTTTCTGTTTCCGCTCCGCTGCGAACATACACTTCATCAAACTAGAGAGAATCCAGTATCGTTGCTTGCGCATTGCCTTGGGTTGCATGCACTCGACCCATACGATGAGTCTCGAAGTGCTGGCGGGCGTTCTTCCGCTAAAAAAATCGATTTTGGGAGCTCTCATATCGATTGCTCATCCGATGCGACATTCTGAACCCGTTGGTAATTGAAAACTTCGAGAGGCTCGTCGAGCTTAATTCTCAAACCCGATTTATGGCCTTGTACTTCGACTACATGGCACAGAGCATTAATCCTTCTGCATATACTCCCAACCGTGTTCGTTTGCTAGATACTTCTGATTCTACTGTATTCTTCGACACATCCATGAAGGAAGAGATTCGTGGAATCCCGGACCATATACGCCCGCAGGTGATCCCCAATATATTTTATAATAAATTCCGAGAAGTCGACTGCGACAAAATGTTTTACACTGACGGATCAAATCTCGATGGGTCCACTGGCTTCGGTATCTTCAACAATACTATCACCGCTTCATTCAAGCTCAATGATCCCGCTTCAGTTTACGTCGCAGAGTTAGCTGCAATTCAGTACACCCTTGGGATCATCGACACTCTGCCCACAGATCACTACTTCATCGTTTCGGACAGCCTCAGCTCTATCGAGGCTCTTCGTGCGGTGAAGCCTAAAAAGCAATTACCGTATTTTCTGGGGAAGATACAGGAGTCCTTGTGTACGTTATCTGAAAAATCTTATAAGATTACCTTTGTTTGGGTCCCCTCTCATTGTTCTATCCCGGGCAATGAAAAGGCCGACTCATTAGCAAAGGTGGGCGCATTAAATGGTGACATATACGAAAGACCAATCTGCTTCAATGAATTTTTTAGTATTTGTCGTCAGAGGACGCTCAACAGTTGGCAAACCTCGTGGAGCAATGGGGAACTTGGACGATGGCTACATTCGATTATCCCAAAGGTATCAACGAAGCCTTGGTTCGGGGGGATGGATGTGGGTCGGGATTTTATTCGTGTAGTGTCCCGACTTATGTCCAATCACTACACCATGGATGCGCATTTGCGGCGTATTGGGCTTGCGGAGAGTAGTCTGTGCGCTTGTGACGAGGGCTATCACGACATCGAACACGTTGTCTGGGTGTGCGCCGGGTATTGTGACGCCAGGTCTCAGTTAAAGGAATCCCTTCGGGCCCGAGGTAGACCACCCAATGTACCAGTCCGAGATATGCTGGCAACTCGTGATTTCCCCTATATGTCCCTTATTTATACCTTCATAAAAACGATAAATATCCCAATTTAGCCCCTCTCTTTTATTTCTCGTTTTTAGAGTTTCCTCCTGCCTTGTGGAACCGATCAGCTCCAGAGTGCCACTATGTAACCGCCGTCGCCCTTACCACTACGCCTGCATAGAAGGAAACTGAAGCGAGAGCGACTCGAGGTCCGATGACTTTTGAAGGATTCCCCGCGGGTCCGAAGAATACCATCCGCCAATCCGGTACTCGACGACTTACTAGACTGAGGCGCAAATTTGATACGCTGATCTCCCCCCCCCCCCCCCCCGCCGTTCGAGCGAAAGTTGCAAGTTTTGCTCTTCTTTCCCTGTCTCTCCCCTGTCTTTGATACAACTGCTGCTACACTGATGCGGAAATAAGCCACCCTTTGAATATCTTGACCAAGCATAAGTTTTAGTTAAAAAATTCAAATTAGTATTCTGTATTCCTAGTTTTAAGATAGCTATAATTTTTACTCTTTATTGAAACTCTTGTCCTCCATCTTGTAAATAGAATTGAATCCCTAGTTTTAAGATTTCTGTGAAATTTCTCATAAATATTTGTTCCCCCTTTTGTGTACTAAACTATATTGTTAGTTTTAAGATAACCGTAAAATATTTCGTAAAATACTATTACTCCCCCTCTTGTATATCAAAGTGAATCCCTTGTTTTAAATTTTTTTCATAAAAAAATCTTTTGGCCCTCTTTTGTGTATTGAATCTTATTTCTAGTCTTAAGATAGCTGTAAACTTTCTTTTCCTTTGTAAAAAAAAATATTTCAACATTGTAACCTCCTAGTTTTAAGATATCCAAAATGTAAAAACAAAAGCATTTGGCACCGCCAAGCTAACGCATTTGTGCCTATCAAATAAACGAAATGAATAAAAAAAAAAAAAAAGAAATCCTGAAGATCGAACGCCAACTGATCATGCTTCCTGGAGTTCTGAGTGCCCCCTGTATCAAACTCGACTTAGAATGTCACGCCGTATTATTGACTACAGTACATAGCAACTAGCGCAACACGGCGAACCCGCCCAGTTTTCCGACCGATGTAATCAGCAAGAATCTGCCACCGACGCTCATATGATTGACACGGAACATAGATGTTATAGCAGCGACCTTTCCCGGTCAGGTAAAGCTAAGGAGGGTATATGTCCTCCCGAAGCTATTCGAGATACTGCGCGCCCTGAATCTGGTCTACAATTGCAGTTTGCCAACGAGCGGAAACAGCTTGACTCCATCAACGACTCCCATCTGTTTGCCATGGAATTTGGATGTTATGGCGGCGACCTTTTCCGGTCAGGTAAAGCTAAGGAGGGTATATGTCCTCCCGAAGCTATTCGAGATGCTGCGCGCCCTGAATCTGGTCTACAATTGCAGTTTGCCAACGAACGGAATCAGCTTGACTTCATCACCGACTCCCATCGGTTTGCCATGGAAGTTGGATGTTATGGCGGCGACCTTTCCCGGTCAGGTAAAGCTAAGGAGGGTATATGTCCTCCCGAAGCTATTCGAGATACTGCGCGCCCTGAATCTGGTCTACAATTGCAGTTTACCAACGAACGGAATCAGCTTGACTCCATCACCGACTCCCATCTGTTTGCCATGGAATTTGGATGTTATGGCGGCGACCTTTCCCGGTCAGGTAAAGCTAAGGAGGGTATATGTCCTCCCGAAGCTATTCGAGATACTGCGCGCCCTGAATCTGGTCTACAATTGCAGTTTACCAACGAACGGAATCAGCTTGACTCCATCACCGACTCCCATCTGTTTGCCATGGAATTTGGATGTTATGGCGGCGACCTTTCCCGGTCAGGTAAAGCTAAGGAGGGTATATGTCCTCCCGAAGCTACTCGAGATACTGCGTGCCCTGAATTTGGTCTACAATTGCAGCTTGCCAACGAACGAAATCAGCTTGACTCCATCACCGACTCCCATCTGTTTGCCATGGAACTTGGATGTTATGGCGGAGACCTTTCCCGGTCAGGTAAAGCTAAAGAGGGTATATGTCCTCCCGAAGCTACTCGAGATACTGCGCACCCTGAGTTTGATCCACCATTGCAGCCTGCCAACATACGTAATCAGGTCAACTCTATCACCGACACCCACCCGTCTACCACAGAACTTGAAGGACACGACATCAACCTTTTCCGGTCAGATAACAACGCTCTAAACAAGTCAGACCAACTCGAAGGACATGGAATTCCTGTATCCGTTTCCTCAGGTAAATACAATGAATGTATATGTCCTTCCGAAGTAGGACATACAGATGCTGCTCCCGTTGAAAGCCCACCCCATTTACAGGCATTTGCTTCCACAATCACTCGATCTACCACCGTTCAACCGTCAGGACAAAACTTGCAGGGACATCTTAAAATCTACTATCAGAACGTGAGAGGGCTACGCACAAAAATTGATGAGCTGTTCGTCGCTGCTTTGGATGTTGATCATGATGTTATTGTTCTGACCGAAACGTGGCTGAATGATCAAATCAACTCGCTCCAATTATTTGGCTCAAGGTACTCTGTATATCGTAACGATCGCGATCCTAATAGTGCAGGGAAGAAACGTGGTGGTGGGGTGCTCATTGCAGTTTCCAACCGACTCTCATCCAAACACAAAAATGACACTCACAATCTCGAACAACTCTGGGTAAATATCCGCGGCCCCTATACTAATCTCTGTGTCGGTGTTGTATATATTGCCCCCGATTCCGCAAGTGATGTAGAAATTATTCAGAAGCACATAGACTCCGCACTTGACATTGCAACTTCCATTGAACCCAACACGGCACATCTACTATTTGGTGATTACAACCAGCCTGGACTTCTTTGGAAGAGCACTCCTTCCGGGTATGCTTTCCCAGACCCTTCTGAATCAACCTTTTCGAGGGCGAGTACTATCTTACTGGACGGAATGTCTGTACTGAACATGCGACAAATGTCTACAGTGAATAATAGGCGAAATCGAATCCTGGACCTCCTGTTTATAAATGAAGAAGCTTCAATGAACTGTACCGTATCAGAGGCACTTGAGCCTTTAGTTGCTGTAGACGCACATCATCCTCCACTTCTGATAACGCAGATTTGTCCGCAGCTGGTTCTCTATGACGAGATGGAGGATGTCAGGGAGTTCAACTTTTCGAAGACTGACTTCTCTAGGCTTCATAACTCACTACAAACAATCGACTGGGAGACTTTCTTGAATTTCGCGATCGATGTAGATGCTGCCGTAGAAAAACTCTCACTGGTGTTAAAACAACTTTTCAGTATACATGTGCCTGCACCTCGTCCCCGAACAAAACCACCATGGTCCAACAACCGGCTACGTAAACTGAAAAGATTGCGAGCTGCTGCGCTTCGACATTACACTATTCGAAGAAACCCAATCACAAAAAGGGAGTTCACTATAGCCAGTAACAGCTACAAAACATATAACCGCTTCCTCTACTCAAGACACGTAGCACAAACCCAATCGAACCTAAAACGAAACCCTTTTCTTCTTTTGTGAATGGGAAGCGTAAAGAAAATGGGCTTCCTTCCAGTATGTTCCTCGCAGGTGAAACGTCCAATACTCCCAGCGGTATCTGTAATTTGTTCGCAAAACATTTCTCGAGTGTGTTTAAAAATGAATCGGCTAGCTCAACTCAGGTGGACTGTGGCCTTCAAGATGTCCCTCGCGATGTAATCAATTTTGGAAACATTCAATTTACTGACGAAGACATTATGGCTGCCATAAGCAAGTTAAAGTCATCTACATCGGTGGGGCCAGATGGGATTCCTTCCATTATACTGAAAAAATGCGCAAGCGCATTGTGTACACCTTTTCGACTAATCTTCAACCAATCACTGTCGCAATCAGTATTTCCCGTGTGTTGGAAAAAATCAGTAATGTTTCCCGTTTTTAAAAAAGGTGATAAGCAAAATGTTGCGAACTATCGTGGTATAACCTCGCTCTGCGCTGGATCAAAGTTGTTTGAGATCCTAGTAGGAAATATGCTCTTTCGTGAGACCAAAGCATACATATCGAAGGACCAACATGGTTTTTTTGCAGGCAGGTCAACAACCACCAATCTAGCCCAATTTACATCGTACTGTATTAAAAACATCGAAGATGGATCACAAGTAGACACTATATACACTGATCTTAAAGCTGCCTTCGATCGTGTAGACCACTCTCTTCTTCTGGCAAAGATCGAGCGACTGGGTGCTCCATCAAATTTTACAGGATGGCTTAAATCATATCTCGTAGATCGTTCTCTGTCCGTGAAATTAGGAAGTAACGTGTCATATAGCTTCATCAACTTGTCGGGTGTACCTCAAGGGAGCAATCTCGGACCGTTGCTTTTTTTCTTTATTCTTCAACGACGTCTGCTATGTTATACCCCCAGGGTGCAAACTCATATATGCTGATGATCTCAAACTCTTTCTCATTGTGCGGTCAATAGAGGACTGCATCGAACTTCAGCGACATCTAGATGCTTTCTGTAACTGGTGTAATCGCAACTTGTTGGCTCTCAGTGTGTCCAAATGCTCTATAATATCTTTCACGCGCAGAAAAAATCCAATTCTCTGGAGCTACAACATCGCCGGCCAATTGCTAGAGAGAGTGTCAGTTATCAGAGACCTTGGTGTACTCCTGGACTCGCAACTGACATTCAGAAACCATTACTCTCACGTTATAGCACAGGGAAATAGAAACCTTGGCTTCATAATAAGAATCGCCAACGAGTTTACTGATCCATATTGTCTGCGGGCATTGTATTTTTCACTTGTTCGGTCTGTCCTGGAAGCTTCCGCAGCCATTTGGTGTCCTTATACGAGCATTTGGACTAACAGAATTGAAGCAGTACAAGCAAGATTCCTCCGCTTTGCTCTTAGAAATTTGCCGTGGCGTAACCCAACAGAGCTACCACCATACATTGATCGCTGTCGTCTGCTCGATATGGAAACTCTGGCAAAAAGGCGAACTACATCCAGAGCGATATTTGTTGGGAAAATATTGACTGGCCAAATGGATGCCCCAGATATTCTCTCACAAATCAACATTAACGTACCCCCCAGAAACCTTAGATCACGTAACTTTTTAAGACTGGACTTTCAGCGCACCGAGTACGGTCAGAACGAACCCATAAGGGCGATGTGTAATGTTTTCAATAGTGTGTATGACCATTTCGATTTTTATGTTTCTAGTGATGTTTTCAAGAATAGACTTAGGAGATTGACTTAGCTTATAAGATTACGTGAAAATATTTCTGTAATGTTATTGAAATGCTGTATACCTTGTATGTAATTTTGTTAATTTGTAGTGTCAGTTCATTGTTATTGTAGGAAAAACATGCGAAAAGATTATGGGTTTTTACGCGCATTCGAGGTCTGCTTCTGAAGTGAACCTTGAAATGGGCTTTTCCCATACAACAACATTAAATTTCATGTACACCAACATGGGTCAGATGAAAAATGGAAATAAATAAATAAATAAAAAAAATAAATAAATACTTCAGAATCTACTGTTTTCTTCGACACATCCATGAAAAACGAGATTAGTGGAATTCCGGACCACATACACCCACAAGTGGTTCCAAACATTTTTTATAATAAATTCCGAGAAGTCGACTGTTCTAAGATGTTCTATACTGACGGATCAAACCTCGAAGGATCCACTGGCTTCGGTATTTTCAATCAAAAGTTCACCGCCTCCTACAAACTCAGTGACCCTGCTTCAGTTTACGCCGCAGAACTAGCTGCCATTCAGTATACCCTTGGAGTCATTGAAACATTACCCGCAGGCCATTACTTCATCGTTTCGGATAGCCTCAGTTCCATTGACGCTATTCGCTCGATGAAACATGGAAAGCACTCCTCGTATTTTTTGGGGAAAATACGAGAGCTACTGAGTGCTTTATCTGACAACTCTTTCCAGATTACCTTGGTATGGGTCCCTTCTCATTGCTCCATTCCGGGCAATGAGAAGGCAGACTCCTTAGCTAAGGTGGGTGCCTTAGAAGGAGACGTTTACGAAAGACCAATTTGCTTCAGCGAATTTTTCAGTATTACTCATCAGAGAACCCTCGAAAGTTGGCAAACTTCGTGGAGCAGTGGAGAGCTGGGAAGGTGGCTACATTCGATAATCCCTAAGGTATCGACGAAACCTTGGTTCAAGGGGATGGATGTGGGTCGTGACTTCATTCGTGTGATGTCCCGACTCATGGCAAACCATTACACGCTGGATGCACATCTCCGGCGTATTGGGCTCGTGGATAGTGGTATCTGCGCTTGTGGCGACGGCTATCACGACATCGAGCACATCGTCTGGGCGTGCACCGAGTACAGTTCCGCTAGGTCTCGGCTAATGGATACCCTGCGGGCCCGAGGAAGACCAACCAACGTCCCGGTTCGAGATGTGCTGGCAAGCCGCGATGTTCTCTATATGTCCCTTATATACACCTTTGTGAAAACCATCAATATACAAGTCTAACTGCCCCTTGTTATCTTCTTATCATTCTCAGAACGCTCTTCCACCTGTATCAAACCATCTGTATCGAATGAGCCAACAAACACGGGACCTACGGCACGAACATAACACGCTTAACTCGAAATGTAGCCGATCCACATCTGAGCCGTACTACGAAATCGTCTGGAAAAACCCCTGCCATCTTGAGGAGGACCACCCGGCGTCCCAGTACATGATTCCCCTGATGAAGGCCACCCGAGTTTGTAATCCATCCGTTGATCTCACGATGCCTGAAACTGAAATAATTTTCTCTCCCTGCCATCTTTGTCTACCCTCCCTCCCCTGACTCTTATACCCAGAAGTAACACCCCTACCCCCCCCCCCCCCCCAATATCATCACGAAGCATTTAGCTCTTCTTGTCTCTTTTAGTTTTAACTATTATATTATATAATCTCGTTGAAATTGCCCAACTCTACTACCCACAAAAATAACTATAATTACGAATCTTTACAAAATTCAATCATGCCCTCTAGTTATTCCTAGTTTAAGTTAGTCGTAAAAAATTGTCCCCCTTAATTAAACATTATTTGCTCCTATAATCTCACTGATAAAAATGTCAAACCATATTGCCACAAAAACTAAATGACCCCCCTAATCTTACGAAAATAATATTATCCCCTTGTGTAGATATATAAGATAGCTATAAAATCGCATTAGTTTCATTTTAAAAAAAATCAATATGTAATCCCCTAGTTTTAAGCAATTTAAAATGTAAAACAAAACAAAATTGGCACCTTTAAGCTAACGCAACGTGCCTTATCAAATAAACGATTTGAATAAAAAAAATACACTTCCTACCATTCAGAACAAACGCTATATGTGGAGTAAAATTAAATGATTCAGGTAGTTAAACGTCATGTAAAATTAAAATCAAGCGTAAAACTAAGTCATTTTCGATGCTCGTATATGTCAGGGTCAGGAGACCTAAATTTACACTATTTTTTTCTAGGTGTGTATATAAGAAATACGATGTGTGGAAAGAAAGAGAATTTAAATTATCCTCTCTCGCTCGTTTTCGTGCACTGCTTTTCCATTCCTTTCTGCTGCTAATACCATCATAACTAAAACGAATGTGCGTATTCTCCCACCATCCCATGGCCAGTGTTGCCACAATCGCATGTCGCTATTACAATTTGAATTATTTTATTGAACTATTTGGCAGCTTCCGTTGATTAACTGCATAAATCGATTTGTTTGTGCAGCTCCTTGCTAGTAGCAAACTAAATATCCTTTATCAGCGCTAACAAATAACACAAAAGAATTTAAATTTGTGAAAATCTTTTCCTTCCTTCTTTTCAAATCTGCAACATTCTTTGAAAATATTGTTGGAATGTTGTTATTGAAAAACTGAACATGCAAGTTTGCTAGCACTGGCCACTAGATTGAAGGCGATGGAAAGACAGAATATTCGTTTTGGTTATGCTAGTATTGGTAGCCGAACGGAAAGGAAAGGCACAGGAATGGCACGAAAACGAGCGAGAGAGCGATAGTAGTGCTTTCTCGTGTTTTCATATATGAATATTGGTCGGTCGGTTTTTCTAATCATTCGTATTCGTTCAAGCACTAGCAAGCAGCCAGTCCACCGGAGGAAAGCAGTTGGCAATGATGACGCTCCGCAAAAGTGCCCCAGCTACTGGTGGCCCATCGCAACCAACTACCGATCAGGAACTGTCGGCATGCCAGTATTTCGCCCCAAATAAAGGGCAACGGAGCAACTAATCCGCTGGCTAACATTCCAGCGTCTGGTTCGTAAGGTTGTGTATTACTTCAAAGTCGAGCTACGCTTACAAAGCTCAGCCGTAATGAAGCCAGTGATGCCTACTTGGTCGGTTTGTTTGAGGATACAAAATAGTGCGCCAAGTACGTAACTTTCTCGCAAAAGAAATCAAACTGGCTCACAGTGTCCGCTGGGAGTGGGCGTAAATTACAATAAAAGCAACGGTTCTTTTCAGGACCAATCAATTCTCGACAAACATATGATTACGGCCTAAAAGCCAACTGTCAAAATCCACTTTGAATGGAAATTCCAGACAAACCGTTACTAGTCGAACACAGTTCACAACAGTTTATGAAAGAGTAAACTTTTCTCTTTCGTTTATTATCAACATCTGTGATTGGCGTGTAACGGTTTGTCCGGAATTTCCATTCAAAGTGGATTTTGACAGTTGGCTTTTAGGCCGTAATCATATGTTTGTCGAGAATTGTGTTCTAGTGAGAGTTAAACTGAAACTTTCATTTTAAGGTGTGTAACAAATTTTCAACAATCAACATAATACGTTGTGTGGAAAGAAGTAGCTTGCACACGGAACAAAAATTTAAATTATCCTCTCGCTCGTTTCGTGCACTGCTTTTTCATTTCTTTCTACTGTTATTATCAGTATTACCAAAACGAATGTGTTGTTGCATGAGTTTAAGAGAAATGTTGAAGTCGCATGCTTCTATTCGAGCTTTTTGGCAGCCTCTGTGAACTAACTGCATTAAATGATTTTTTTGTGCAGCTCCGTGCTAGTAGCAAACAAAATGGCCCTAGCAGTGTCTGATTCGTGAGATTGTGCAGGATTTCGAAGTCGAGCTATGCTTATAAAGTTCGGCCGTAATGGTACCCGAAGAAGCCAGTCTTGTCGTTTTGTTCGAGGCTACAAAACAGTTCGCCAGGCACGTAACTATCATGCCAAATATATCCAGCGCATCACACATCAACACCAACGCCGATACCAAAGGTTCTTTTCAGAACCACCATTATTACCATAGAGAATTATTTGAAAATTTCCCATTCAAACGTGATTCTGTTGAATATTATTAGATTTAAATTAACGTCTCGAATTGAAATCACGACGCTCCGGTTATGTGACAGACATTACCCACCCATCTTTTTTTATTGTGACCACGACTAACGGTTTAATATAGACACCCCATTTCAATATTTCTGAAGGAACAGAAGGTCGAGTTTGGAAAGTTTGTAACTTTCATTGTACTTAACCAAATTACACAATGTTCGCACTAATGATTCAGAAATATGACCAGGAATCTTCTATTAGATTTGCAAGTATGTATAATTTACATGAATAAAGAAAAATTGATTTTCAGGAATCAATTATTATCTGTTCTTCCATTGGCCAGTACTACGCGACTTCCTCATGCTAACAATTAATTTCATCGTTAGCCATCTCCCTCACCAAGGCCAACAACGCCAACAAATCCGGTCCTTTTCAGGACCACCATCATTTTTGTAAAGAATAATTTGAAATATTCCTCGCCCAAATCACCTTTTGTCCGAAAATTCCAATGAGTATCAACATATTTGAAGAACGTGTTCCTTATGTATTCTACATCTCTCCGGTTATGTCGCAGACATTATCCACCCATCTTTTTTTTGTAACGATTGTAAGTGTGTTCATATATTCATTCAATTTCCATATAATATTACCTTAATTGAACAATATATTCTCAAATTTTCATTCCAAAATACCGAAAATTGAGCATGTGATAGTGAATCGCGGAAGACGTGACGTGGAAAACTTGCTTTCCGGTGTACATCATTACTCAAAATCTTCCGGACCAATCGCTTTTAAATTCTGCACAATGTTTCTTCCCATCATTTCCCAAGAGCTTTTATTTTTGATCTCGTTTTTTGAATTTTTCGTAGCTCCTTGACACCTAAAATACGATATTATTGCAAAAATAATAATAATTTTTAAGTACAAATATGAATACGACCGGATGATTTTAAATAATTTTGTTTTTTTTTTTGTTCTTCGGCTTTTCGATCTTGCAAATCAGAAACGGTTGTTGTATATTGCCCGACGTTACGGCCACTGGTTTTCGCCTTTTTGGAGTGCAATATATTTGAGCTAATATATTTCCCTATAAAAAGGCCAAAACCAGTGGCCGAAATACCGGACAGTATAAGTACAACACCCGTTTCTGATTTGCAAGACCGAAAAGCTTTAGAACAAAAAACCAAAATGAATAATAGTAATAATTTTGTAATAAGCTCCGTAGTTACCTAGGCAGTGACGTAAGAAGATCAATTGAGTGAACTCTCTGTATCGTTAAAACCTTAAATTACGAAAAAGTGCAAATCTGTAACCAATAAATCAATTTTATTCCTGAAAAATCAGCGAAAACTTCTATTAAAAACAAAAAGACAGAGAGGAGCATAAGGCAGCATTTCGGGAAACTAAAGCCGGTTTAAAACGGGAGATCAAGGATTGTAAGTCAGATTTCCACAACAAGCTGTGCCAATTCTTGATGGGGGAGGCGTACTGAATCGTGATGGCGAATATGATGGCTGCGTCGACGCTAGCTGGAATATGCCCGGGTAAGCTGAAGAAGCACAATCTGACTACCGGACCACCGACACCGTAGCATCTATGCAACTGAAATTAACTGACTGGTCCGGATGGCATACCAAACATGACGCTAAAACTCTGATCGTGGCATAACCTTCAAGCCGGTGATGCAGAATCGTTTTCATGAAGGTAACTTCTCAGAATTGCGGAAGGTACAGAATCTGATGTTTCTACCAAAATCAGAAAAGCCACCAGGTGATCCAGCCTCATGTAGGACTATATGCCTACTGGATACTCTCGGCAAACTGTGACATGTGAGAATCGGTAATTGGTAGGACACTTGAAGAAGTGGAGGTGTCGGTCACGGAGATAATAGACGCGATCGAGAGCTGGATGGACAACGTCCAGATGCAGATAGCTAACCACCAGCACGAGTCGCAAGCGCGCACAGAAAAATATCGTCGAAGGTGGTATGCATTGTCGCCTGAATGAGCCCCTTCTGCATCACCCTGGTGAAGAATGTCGGTAATGCATCAGAAAAGTGGGGCAGGTTGCAGCAGGACCACGGCATCCAACCGATTGGCCCGAGGGAAATATAAAGCAAATAGAAAAAATCGATATCGGTTGTCCTCGAATTCTCCATCGGTGTAAGCCAGCTTCACTGGCGGTGCCGCGGACTAGACTGAGTAGATCGTGACGAAACATCACCAGTTATGGGTTGTCGAGGCATCAGCAAACCGGACGACTTACTCCATCGGAATCGCTGAACTGACATCGGGACCTGGTAGGTTTGTTTCGGTTTCGGGAGAACTTCTTTCGACGGGTAATTCTCTGACGGAGTATGTAAGGTTCACCACCTCGGACTAGACCAAGTAGTTCGCGAACAAGTCGAGAGATGAATGGCTCAGCGAGGAAGTGGTACTAAATGGCACTTGCTGTTAATCGCATTATGATAGTGGAAGATGCCATTTCGAAAAGTCAAAACTAGAGGTTCTTCCAGGTAGATACAATCGTAAAAAGAGTGCACAACAAGGTATATATTTTGGTTATTAGCATCAACTACTTTACACCCAACACTACATATGAATTCAGCATCCTTGAAGAACAGCATGTACAGAAATGTATCCTGACTGCTTCCTTGTGTTACTTCTGATTTGTTACTAAATTGAGCTTCATCGTCGCAACGCAACGCACCAACAAAATCTGTCATTTGCTTTGTAATGACCAGATGTTGACATGTTTAGCATTTTCATGCATACATTAACAATGTGAAGTATATTCATGGTAATTTTGTTCAAAAACCTAGTCAGTACCCTAGTAGATAGATATTCGCAGCATCAATTAAATTTAAAATAAATGGAAAATGATGGATTGACTGGGATGTTTGAAAGAATGATGTAAACAACAGCCGTTTGAACATAGTAGGGCATAATCTGTGATGTTTTTCTCTTTCCAGTTCGAACAAACCTCTTGAAAATTAGCAACTCTGGGTGTCAGAAGCGGATCTAGAAAAAATTTCGGGAGTGGTCCGAAATTTTAATTTTAGAATGAACATTGTACAATACGATATGCGTCATAACCTCATTCAATGAAAATTTGGTTTAAACTAATATAAAATTTAAACTAATTCAAAATTTCTCAACTTACAAGACCCTCCCTCTCGATCCGTCACTGCTGGGTGTCATTGATTTAGGTTCAAATAATTAGTTTGTTTGTTTTTTCATTCGATTGTGTTGTAGCTATTACTTGTATACTGGGTAATTATCCTAAACCACTTTTCAAGAAACATTATCTATCCGGAGTGGATTGAGCACTTCTTCACAGCGCAAGATCGCAACACTGAAACCGCACACCAAAACCTCAAATCATCTGATGTCAATGTAAAAATTCCCTGATAACTCCGTTCAAAAAGAAATTCTAGTGCGCTCCTAAAGGATACTGAGGAGAGGCTAAAATTAGGCCACTATCGAACTATTTTACACACATATATGAACATGAGCTCATTCGTAATAGTTTGGTTAGTGAGAAGGACTTTTAAGGTATGACAAAGTTAGACATACGAAGTGGGGCGTCATACAATATAGAAAAATCTTCGGAGCTGGATAAGTGCATCCTAACATAACGTTGCGAACATCTACAACCACTTCCATCGCAGGAGCCCAAAGTTTCAGTCGAGTGGCCCGGGGTGTAAATAATGACTAAAAACACAACCCATTTTTGACCGGTCATATTCTGGTTGGCAAAGCTTTATTATCGTGCAACATGAGGCCAATCTATGTCGCCATTCACCACTGATACAGAACTCCTATCCCTTACATCCCGCGGTGCCAACCGGGGTACAGGCCACCTTTTGCCGTTTTTGTTTAAACTCGGGACTGGGTCGGGTTCTATCCCCAACCGCTGTCAGTTCGGTCACTTTGACAGGTAGACGGATTTGAGCATGTCTCAGTTTCGTTTCGAGCGGAAGTGGCATTAGTGAAGTTCGGTTAGGATCTGTGTTCGTATGCTGACAGAGAAGGGGGACAAACGACGTGCGCGTGAGACTGCTAGTGTATAGTCTCGCAAAGTGAATCTTTCGGTACAGTTCATGGTTATTTTGGGCAGCTTAAAATAATTTCATGGTTTTATTTTGTAGGTTCGGTTTGTATACAACCCTTGTTTAATATTTTTTTCTCAATAAATAGTTGTTCGGAAATCAGCCCCAATAAGACTTCAATACGACTATCGATGATCACGGTTCAATACGTACTGAGAATTCTCCGCGTCTGTTTTATGAATCTAATGTTAAGTTCCGTTATTGCTAAC
This sequence comes from Topomyia yanbarensis, assembly GCF_030247195.1. Classification (NCBI taxonomy): domain Eukaryota; kingdom Metazoa; phylum Arthropoda; class Insecta; order Diptera; family Culicidae; genus Topomyia; species Topomyia yanbarensis. The sequence goes on from NC_080670.1 coordinate 67,138,245, forward strand.
AAGTCCGTGCATCAGGTTAACGATCCTTTGTATTTCCCTTCAATGTTCGATATTATCGTTCGTATGCGTATATATCACAAACAATCCAATATGGAAAATAGGAAATACTTTACTTAATGTATAACATCTCGAGCTATCATATCACTTCGTCTGTACAACGTGTTATCACTCGGTAGTTTACAACCCAATAAATTAATCGTAGAGAAGGAATAGCAAAGTTTGGCTGTTGTAAATAGTGATCCGGCCTATTATGCAAATAAGATTAGCTTTTCTAGGTAGCCGGCTACCGAGTTGATCGTGTACTAGAAAACCAGCTAAATTACTACCTAATAAACCATGCTTTACAGGTCGCACCACTTACTTGAAGCAAATCCTAGAATTTACTCCGCGACACCTATTTAAGAGTCTGATGAGTCGTCTACCTTCCGTTAAGTAGGTGGAGCATTAACACTTTCCGTCTACCTTATCCTTTATCCTTCCCCGTGAACGATGGAGATGGGGTCGGCCATCAATGATGGCTATCATGCTGTTGAGGTTTCAATATGGGTCGGATTGATATGAATTCCTACTTACCACTTCCTAAGCAACTCTTATTAGATAATCAACAGTCAAACATGATGAAGTCCGTGTGCAATCCGCCAAAATCATCGCAACGCAACGCAACACAACACATTTTTGACTGCTTATTTTCATCAAATTATTATATTTAGCATCAGGCATTGAGATTTTTGGTGGACTTATTTAGATTTTCACAGAGAAAATAGAAACAAACATTGAGCTTCGTGTGCGTATCTTGCCCTATCCTACCCTACTACTCCATGCAGTCCCGTAGTGATCTCATGCATGCTACAAAAAATATGTCTTAAGAACTTCTCTTTTTACATGTCACATTAACGATTATATTCAACGGATTGTCAATTTTTGCAAGAAGGTCTCAGATTTTTAGATCTAAAATGCCCCAATGTTCTAAAGGTAAAACATTTTCGATTCGAATATATGTATACCTGCAATACATCTAAAAACTGCAAATCACTATTGACGGCGTAAGTTACTTCCTTCGAAAAATATCACGCGCTAAAACATATCCTGTCATCGCATCTGTCAACAGATAATGGACATCATTTAGCTTGCTATTTAATTGCGAAACGAATGCACTGTTCCAGAAGGCAATCTCGTTGCCTCATGATTCTAGAGTCTCTAGAAACATTGCAAAATTTGTGGAAAAACCCACACGATGCCTGCTAATAGTGGCAATCGTTATGTTCATGGCATATATTATACGATATAGACTTCATACCAAAACTGTCAATGCATTTTCGTTTTGTCAATGCAAACACATTTACTATAAAGGGTGAGTCGATAATTATTGTGATATTTTCACACTTGAGTAACTTTTTTCATACTTCACTAAATTAAACCAAATTTTGCCTGGTTCCGCTTGAGTGTATTGTTTTTATCCGCTTAGTTGTGCAGTTATCAGTGAGATTCCGGTCCAGATGGCAGAAAATCAGCAATATACTAACTAATACTAATACTAATACTTTTACTAATACTAATACTAATAAATATACATCCGTCTCAAAGGTCCTCGAAAAATTTCAGGAACGGTTTACAGTAGACAACAAGCCAGGAGCTGGACGAACCCCGAGAAAAACGATAAATTTTGATTCGGGAGTTCAATTTCGCGAAGCTTTGTTTCGACTCCAAAAAAATTCAATTTTGCCAAGTCTCGTCCAGTGACAAGAAACGATCCGGATTGGAAACATCAAATGTGTAGAACTTTTCAATTCGGACGAACGCACCGTCAGAGTTAAAAATAATCGAAGCTCTTTTTTGACGACTGATAATGAACCTGATGCGACTCGCGGTGAATAGAAAAAATATTCATTCAAATATCTATGCTATTCATTCAGTTGAATATCGTACAATATATTCATTTCACTAATTATCTAGGAAAATGTTTTCAAATGCCGGTAAAGCATATAAAACAACAATCATCATCGCTTACATTGTGCCACGGCCTACTTTGATGCGTTTGATTCGTTGTTGTACAGTCGCTTCGTGTAATAATCGGAGATGAATGAAAGTCTGCATGGATGAATGGGCGGTTTGTTCGTTTGACGTTTTCAGCTGCGTCACTGAATATTGAAAATGAATGCGGCTGAATATGATCAATTTTCATTCAATGAATTTGAATATTTTTAACTCTGCGCACCGTGGCACCTCTCCATACGAAATTGCGACAAAATTATAAAAATTGGTTTATGTGGCTAAAAGTTGGGTTTTTACCTTATTTTAGCGTAAAAGCGCTAAGGTTAATGCTTTTATATCTTGAAAGTATGTACACTAAATTTTGAGTTAAATTTGTGATAAGACCATCTCAAAAATTGTCAGACGTATTGCGGAAAATTACTGATATAACATTGAATTTCTAAATTGCATTTTCTTGATGCAGAACAAACGTAAATGATTCCTGCACGAAAAATTTACATTCATAGTTTAAGGCATTTATTCTCCTTTCCAAATACTCCAGACTAATCCAATCGAACGTGTACTTCTTGAGATATCGCTATATGAAGTTCGAAGTTACGAACAATTCATATGAATTGAATTGAACGGAAATCCTCGACAAAGAATTACAAGATTTTGATTTTTGGAGTTTTGTCACTCGTCGTGCCACTGTGGAACGCCAGCAGAGTGTTGCCAAAACTCGTGCCCGGAAACTTCACACCCACTTACACCACTGTGGATTTTTAGCAGAGGAATATTTTACAAGTTTGCTGTGGATGACTGTTGTAAACGTATGAAGGTACCGGAAGTTCGGAAAGATTGAGAAAAACGTACCGGAAACGGCTGTACTACCTCTAATGGAGGACGTCAATCGCAAATTTCAAGTATTTTACTCAAACTCATTCTAAAATTGAGCCAACGTATGTAAGCTAACATAAATACATATACCGAACTACTGCGAAACTTTTCTTTTATTTCGATAACTATAGCCGATTTGCCCATCATTCTAAAGTGTATCAATAATTATGGACCTACCCTTTAGGATGGCTATCTGCAGCGCATCAAGTTCTAACCCATGCACATGCTGCTTCAGGGAACTCTATCAAATGTCTGCATTATTATCGACAGTAATTGAACAACCAACCGGGCAAAGGACGCCTCTCACTTGCATTGTTCTGTGACCATTGTCCGTCTACACATTGCGTAGGTACACTCGATAGCAATCCTACTTGTAGGTACTGCGACACACGTCCGCATGTATGACATCGTGTGGCCACGTTCACTGCAACGATCTACTGCTGCATCTTTCGGAAGATGGCTGATGTTTGTGATCGTCGATAACAGTGGCAGCGCCACTGGAACCGACAGTCTAAATTCGTTCTATATTGCACTGTGTTGGTGTGTTGTATGCATGATGGAAACCAGATGATATTGAGATATGTGCAGTAGTCTTTTCATATTGGGTGATTTGACTATTTTTACCCTATTAGGAAATATAATGCATTACTTTTTTAATTACATGTCATGTAATCGATGGAATGTGTAAATGTACATTTATGCTCACAAATACCGTGTACCGAGGACAAATTACATTAACAAAAACAGGGCAAATATTGTGCAAAATTTAAATTTATGCTAAACGAAAACTCGAATCGAACTACACATTTCTATGTTCCATCGAAGACAATGCTTTAATGAATGTACTAGACACTACCCTAATGGGCTTCTAATAAACAGAGTGAAAATAAGAATAGGGCGAAAATGGGATCAATATCCTTTGTCTATATTATACATAGTTTCAATCCGGAAATGGGAATCGTTTTTCTTGTAGTACCATGAATAATGCAGTATTCAAGTGCAGTATTTGTAAAACCTCGGGATCCCTAAAAGCAATGCAAAATTTAGGTAGCTATTGCGTCGGTACAGCATCAAATGTCACGCATAAATACGAAATGGAATGGAGCATTAAGAAATACGTACAGTAGAAGAAATGCAGTATTGATCCAATCAATTATTATCCCGTTCTCGTATTATCATTTCCATAGGAACTAAAATTCATTGCATTGGATCAAAAGAACGCACAAGTTGATGTAAAAGTTTTTGACATGTCTTGTCGCTTGGTAAGGGTCAATCTGTATCAACTTTATGCTTTGAGCACTGTTACCTCAATGTTGACTACCTGGCAAACTGCATCAAAGTGCACTGGTATCAGCAGAAATAAGCTAGAATAATAAATTTCCCATGGACGCTCAAAGCTTCATCGTCCATGTTAAGCACATACTACCCGACTTACAGGACCGGCGGAAAGGATAGGAGATTGTGGGCAGCTTGTTTGCCCTCGTCTCAGTATCGGACAGTTCTGTCATCAGTGCACGGTGAATATGAACATTGGAAGGCAGAACCAGCAAACAAAGAACCTAGATTTCATGTTTGATGGTATGGGCTTGGATGGCAGAAAAACGGTCCCTTGCTTGTCAATAGAGGGATAATAATGGTGATAATAACGATAACAAACTGACGATGATGGTAATGTCCTCTGCCCTGAATGTGTATGTTTGTGTGAAACTAAATGTGGGAAAATTCTCTGGACAAAAAACCCTCCAATGCTTTGTTGCCAGCCCTTGTCTAAATAATAGATTATAGCATCCCATCAACATCGATTGTTCGCATTCATTCCACTCGTCAATAGAGGTATCAGAAAGAATCATTGTTTCGCCTCCATTATCTGTACCAGTCGTGCTTGTGGGTGGATGTTCAAAGCAAACGATTACCGCTGTAGTTCCGACTCCAAACGAAGCACTGCGAAGAGAGTCCTCCGTGCAGCTCTTCTCAAAAATGGGATTTTCCTGTTTGCGAAACGTCCGGTATCGTCCACCCACCACCCAGCACACCCGGAGCAGGTGTAGTTAAGTGAAATCTTCCAGCGGCAATCGAGGTAATTTTTCACAGCCATCTCACGGGTATCATCTTCGCTTGGTGAATTATTCAACGTTTCTGAGATGAAATAATTCGTATGTAAGCGAAATAATTTATTTGCTAAAGAGAAAATTCACGGGACTATAAGAAAGTATGAGCAATCTTGACGATGAAAGCAGGTGCACGTTCCCACAAAACTGAATAAAAAAATCCCCCAGCAGCATAAGAATAGTGTGCGAGATTGCTTTGAAGTTACAGACGGTATGGGCATATTTTTTAATAACTACTTTTCCTTGGAAAAAGTTGTTGGTGTATGTGCTGATTATAAAACAGAGTAATGGAAAAATGTTGTTGGCACAACCATATTAATGGTGTACGATGAACAACTTGCACGGGTCAACAAAACATAGTAAACCACACTAACCCTAGTTTAGATATAGTCGGGGAAAAGTGATTAAGAGAAAGCCGATTTATTGGCTCCAAATGAAATAAATAAGACTTCTGATTTTGCAGCGAAAATGCTTCTAGCGCGGTTTTTGCCGTTTCTTGAGACTGGAGTGATTCAACAGATGCTAGGTCAAATTGACTACAGGTTATTCAAAACTTTCGACATTAAGTGCTAAATTGAAGCTAAATGGATAATGAACTTATCAAATGTATTTTGAAAAAAAGTGATGGTAAATAATCAATCGCGAGTAAACAGATTTCTTCCGGCAAATCGTTCTTCCTGCATCGAGTATTTATACAGTCAATGTAATCAGAAGTAGTGCAGAAATGCTATCCATTATCCTATGAAATATCGAAGGGCTCGGAGTATTTTTTGTTATCAGTTGTTCAGTTGGATTCAGTTCTTATCTCCATCTGGATTAAGAAGCATTGTTCGAAACAGAAGGTTTTCACACGTTGCACCAGATTTCAATAAACCGTTCAAATTTCATGAAAACACTCAGTCATCATCGAGAGTAAAAGCTTAGTTTCATTAATATCAAATTTAAAAAGAAAATATTAACACTATTAAGCACATTTAAAACTATACTTCGATTTTTGAAATGAAAACCATAAACATTGCATGTTATCGATGAATGTGTTGTATGTGATTTGTCATGAAAAGATGGAGCTGCTTGTCGTAGTGCTCTTGAATATTTCATTTTATACCCCTACAATGGCATTTTGTTTTGAACATAACATTCGGGGAGAAGCGAGTCGACAAACAAATCTGCCACTATATGGAAGTAAAAAGCTAGTACTTTCAGTATCTTATGATGTTGTTTGCTCCTTTTTGCTCCCTAACGGATTATTTAAGATGAAGTTATCCTAAAAATATTGCAAAATTTAGAATATCTTTTTAAATACAACAGATAGGAAGTTACTTTGGTCCGCAAAAATATGTGATTCGACACCGCAAACAACTTTGTGGAACATTCCAAGAACGTAGGAGAGTGTCTGAAAAAATTATCACGAAAAAGCTAATTTTAATGGGTCTTTCATATAACATGCTCCATAACTCGAAAACTATTGAAGTTAGATATATGGTGTCTTCAACCATTTATTTTATAGTAATACTTTACTGAAGACAAAAAGTTTATATCTTAATTGGTTCAGGAAATAAATTTTGTATATAATTTATAGGTGAATTAATCACTGAACAATATATTCCTGTAGATGCGCAATAAGAAAGCCAAGAACTTCAAACTATACTCATAAAGTTAACAATTTAGACGCTATTAATTTTGAGCACGAAAACGGTGTTTTAAAACACTGTGGAAAGCAGAAAAATAGATCTTTCCAACGGTATTTTGTAAGAAGCATTGTGCAATTTTGGGTCAACAATGCGAAAAATGCCACTTTTTTGTATTTTTGTTTTGAAACATACACTCAAGTTTTTTTACGCAGTGAATACAGGTCTCGTAAATGAAAACAACGTAAATTCAAAAAACCGCGTAAATGAAAACCGTCTATTTAAAATTTCGCGTAAATTAAAAAATCCGTGTTAATTAAAAAATCCGCTTAAATTTGAAAATCCGCATAAATGAAGACCGCGTAACTTAAAGAATCTGCGTTAATAGGAACCGCGTAAATTCAAAAACCCACGTAAATGAAAACCGCGTAAATTCAAAAAATCCGCGTAAAAATACCGCGCAAAAACTTGAGTGTATACAAAAATGATCATTTTTTCCAAATGTTCATCCTGCTTTTAATAATAAATCGAAAGAATGTTCAATTCTACGTTCAATGACATTATGATCATAAAAATCGGTTGACAAATGGCGGCGAGATTCAATTTTTACCAAATTATGTATTCGTGCGCATGAACACTTAAGGGCAGAGTTGCTAGTTTTTAATAGGATTGTTTGAACTTGAAGGAGGATCCAATCTCAAATCATGCCCTACTATGTTCAATTCTCAGTTGTTAGTTGCATCATTTTGTACAATTATTTTCCATTCATTTTCAATTTCATTGACCCTATGAATATCCCTCTACTGGCACATGGACGAGATTTTTCAAGCAAAGCTGCTCTGAACATACACAGAAAAATTTGTAATTTTAAATTTATTTTCATGCACATATTTGGAGCATGAATATAAATGTAAAATTAAGTTCCAGCACAAATACACACAAATTGTCTTGCTTTTTTCAGCGATATTCATTGTAATTTTACATGTTGATTGAAAATTACAGTTTCATTAAACGGCAAACCAATGCTCTTGAATGTATTTTTAATCCCATATTGCTGTCAAATAAATGACATATAATATTACACGAACGAAAGTGTAAAATCATATGCTTTCTGATGCTCTCATTGAGTGCATCGAATTCAACTTAATTTTCAATCAAATTTTTGATTCAAGCTTTTCATGTTTACATTCATATTGATTTACATGTCGTTTAATTTTCATTATTTTTTATGTATAATTCTTATTGTTTATGTATACTTGAACGTGTAAAACATGTCAACATTTAACCTAAACTGATATCTATAGAGCAGATAACAGCGTCGGTTGGTGAATAAAAAGGCATCAATTTGAAATGAAGGTGCTTCGTTTAGTCATGAAAATCCCGCCAACTTGAAGGTGAATGATTAAGAGAGGCTTTGAGTTTGAATCATGGTTGAGGTGGATTGAACTGAAAGTTGGCATTTGAAAATCACTGCTTGAGGGGGAACCCTCATCAGTTAGTTTCAAAAAATCGGTTATCGTTTCTTTTTACCAATTGATAGAATTATTATCTGAGAATATTTTTTCAAAGTTTCAGGGTATAGCTGATTAACATCTCATGCCCGTAAGCATTCTTTACGAAATTAATTACAAAAAAACTATAAAAACTATGTATACAACTAAAACACTGTTTTTTAGAGAATTTTATTGTGCACTGAACTTACTGCTAAAAAGTTCAAAAATTCGAGTGTGTACTTTATTTAAAAAATGATTGAAATATCGAAAATTTCAACTTACAATCACCATAATAGCCTTTTCTATGATGATTATTTTTTTTGTTCGTTTTCAATATTTAAAAAAAATATTTGGATTCACATTGAATATCTTGAAATTACTTTTAGTTTGACATCAATATTATGAAAATCGATCAAGCCGTTATCTTGCAATTTGGGACGCCAACTGAAAAAACGTGCCTCCCAAATGAACAAATCTATTTTAGCGAAAAATTACTTGATTATAATAAAGTCTTCAAAATAAGAGAAAACTTAAGCCTTTAACATAGAAACTTTATTTAACCCCGCGCAGAGATTCAGAATGATTTTGATCGTTTATTTGATAATCCCCCCTTAATGTACATGAATTCCGTTTAAATCATGCTTCGAATTTTCAGGTGTGGAATTCAACACGAAAGTTTTCCAGGTGTGATAAAATGATATGTCATTTACGTGTAGAAGGGAGTAAACTAACTGGTTGATAACTGAAAGACTGCTAGGTGTTGAACTATAGCTTCAACCTCAGCTTTGCCATCTTTCGAGAAAGTATGCTAATTCCACACTATTATCATATCTTTCGACCAAGTACCTCAGAATGATTTAAGGGATGGTTTTAAGCAGAATGTTAAAACTTCCAATACCAGGGTTTTTTTTAACTTTTATATGCGTTTCACCACGGTCTTCTCCCTACGTGGAGCAGAGCAGAACGACGCTAATTTTAGATGCTTAACAAACACTATTTGTGTTTGACATGCAAACAGAAGCACAGTAGTGCGGATTTGCTAATGAAACAAAACGATATCAGAACCTGAATTGGCTAACGACGCGATGCACTATGGCATATTTTTGTGTGTTTAATTTAGTGCGCTTCGATTCGTTTCGTCAGTATCTGTTACTAACCCAGAACCTGATAGACGCAAAATACGTTATCAGCAAATTAGATCTGCTGTGCCACTGGTATCAAAACCGGGACTAGTTGTCGGAGCACTGCCACAAAAATTGAATTTATGATTTCCGTCACAATTAACGGTAAACGAGTTTGGTAGGGTGACGAGCCCATTTTTGCCATGTTTCTATTGTCACCATACCCATTTGAAACCGTTGGTTAGAGCAGTGTCTGCCATCTTTGTTCAACGCATTGAGTCAAATGGTAGCGCAACAATAGGGGCACTTGATTCGAGTTTTTGTTGCGCCCAAACACGAGAATTTCATTGTTTTCAGCGTATTTGTGTTATTATATTCGTTCTTAACAAAAAAGCACAGCTGTTGATGTCAATTTTTAAGCATTTCATTGATTGTAGGCCGAGAAATTAATGAATTAGTGAGGCACCCTGCTTAGTATGGTGAAAATAGGCACTTTACCCTATATAAATAAATATATCCGTCCTTCCACAGCAAAAAATACATGAACACCAAAAAGAAAACTTCTACGTTCGAATGTTACTTAACCTTATCGTCGATGCTTTCAACAAAAAACGGAATAGCGAATCAACATGAAATGGATTTTTCGATTAGTATCATATTTATATAATGGACAGATTTTGTTGAAATGTTAAATATGACATTACGAATTACGGTGGATGTATGTTGTACTTAGTTCTACGGGTGTACCCCATTAGGCATAAATACGTTAGGCATACGGACGTTTGGCATACGTACGTTAGGCATAAAGACGTTAAGCATAATAGACGTTAGGCACAATATACGTTATGCATAATGGACGATTGGTATAATGGACGATAGGCATAAATTATCTTCGAAGAATCATTCCGAGAAACTTATTTTTTAAGGTGATGGCCTCGGGTGGTTGCATGAATGTTTAAACTTTTTTGATGTTGTAGAAATACTCTGGAAGCTGATCCAACTTTATTAATATTTTTTCTGCTGTATATACTTGAAGAAATACTTTGCTCAAATAAAGGCAGCAGATTGAATACTCGGCATGAGGAAAGTAAAATAGAATTGCAAAGATTCCATTGTTAAGGCCCAAATACAATAATACAATGTGACAGCGGCATGTGAAAATTTCCAGTGTATGGGAATACATTTGGCATACCACAATGAGTACGTTGCGGCAAAAGCGGTATTGTACTAAAAGTTGGAACTAACTCAGATTGCATTTATTTTTTCGACATACAGCCGATAAATTGCATATGACTAAAATAGGCTCAAACAGCTTGTTTAAAAACAATCTCATTTGTATTAAGGCATGAATAACGCACATTAACTTAGATTAGTTCTTAAATTCATGCATGGTGCGATAGAATGGGACAAAAATTAGATTCCCGCTCCGAGCAACTTTGTAGATACTATTTCGGTCCTAGAACAACTGTACAAATCCTAGCTCGATATCTGAAACTATATTTTTGCGCCCACTGTTTAAAGTTTACATGCGATTTTGTATGGGAAAGTTAACTTTCACAAAACAATTCCTCCAGAAGTCGAGCATTGCTTCCGAAAAATAAATATATGGCTTTTACAGGACATTTAACAAAGAAACAAAGTCTCGAAGACCTCGAAACAATCTGACGCTTGAGAAAAAAGTCATTAAGAAGAAACCGATTGATGATCTGACGATTGATTAAACATTCATTTTTTCTAGCACCACTGTTGTTGGTTGTCCAATTATATACAATTTTGTTTTGATCTTCTCTTAATGTGTCTAAATCAATTATCTGTACCATTTGGTAACTTCACAAGAGTTTTGAGGAATAAATTGGGGCTTCTTTTGTACATAATAAGTGACAATTTAACAAATTGTACATAATTCGACCGTCAGTAGCAGTGATGCTATGAAATTTGAAATTTTCAACAATCTTCAGAGCATCAGTCGGGTTTTTCTTAATAACTTTTTTCACAAGGGTCAAATCGTTTCGCTGTTTTCGAGACTTTATTTCCTTGACAAATTTTCTACAAAGTTAAGATATCTATTTATTTTTAAGAGGTAACGGGCGACTCTTGTAAGAATTATTTTGCAAAAGACGATTTCTCCATACGGAACCTCATGTAAACTTTAAAGCCTGGGCGCAAAAATATAGTTTCACCGATCGAGCTAAAAATTTGCAGAGTTGTTCTGGGAGCTAAATGGGACCCAAAAATTTACTCGGAGCAAATTTTTATTTTCTTCATATAACCGTGTCTCACTCTAATGGTGCAATTTTCCAAGAAGAAAATATATGTCTTTAAGAACAGCTCATGAAAGAAAGAATGATGCATTTTATAATTCATTCAACGAATATATTAATATTGCTGTTTTTATATTATTTAATATGGGAGACAATATAGAAGCAGCCATATTCATATATTCATTGAACTGTATAATTTGGGATACAGTTCAAAGATTATATTCTTGAGGTCATCAAAGGTAGAACTACGGAAACTGTCTGATACGAGAGAGTTTTTTCGTATACTGTGACGAGTTACCGAAAAAGAGGTATCGTCACTAAAGTAACAACCTTAGCCTAATGCGGATGCTATCCATAATACTGCAAGTTTCCATAGCTCCAAAATTTAATTTTTGATTATTTTGACTTATTTTTAAATACTTGATTACTGTTATATTGGTAATACATCCAATAGACTTGAAATATGTTGAAATCAAAACTCTTGACTTAAATGAGGAAAGAAATAGACTTAAATGAGGAAAGAAATGGAAAAAAAAAAATCGGCGCTTGTAAGGGATAAATATCTCGCATTGTTATTTTTATATCATGGTCTCTCGTTAAAGTCATACGAAGCTATGGTATATCAAGGCGTAGTTTTTTCTAACCCGAAAACGGGGGTAAGGTGAAAATATCTACAATAAATAAAGGCTTGCGATTACTTTTATATTTTTGTGAATTATCGTCCATTATGCCTAACGTATATTATACCAATCGTCCATTATGCCTAACGTCCATTATGCCTAACGTACTTATGCCTAACGTATGTATGCCTAACGTACTTATGCCTAACGTATTTATGCCGAACGTCGCGCACCCTAGTTCTACGTAGTTTGAAAAAGACCTTACCTTAAAACTTGAAGCAATTTGCTTATATTCCTTGTAGTTGAAAATAGGTAAATACCCCACAGAAAAAGGTTTCACTTTTTAACGTCGGTTATGCTTGCTTACTGGAAGCTCATCTTCGCATCCCACTGGTACGAAGCGAAACAACAGGACGGACGGATTTTCTTCGTATATGTGGTCGGGGTGCACAAGTATCAACACTCTTCAAAGCCAGCGGGGGCTATTGTCTTTTTCACTGACTCCCATACTCGAGAGATACTCCTGCTCGGCGTTTTATTCTTCAACTTCAGAAAGCTAAGACCCATTCAGTGGCGTCAATTTCTGCCTGTGAGTGTTTGTGTACATGCTTGACCGTTGTGTGAATGAGGACTGCCGAATGGGGCGCTTTGTATTGCAGAATAGATTATTTCAGACGGGACTCAAACTTTCAATATTTTTGTTATGTTCTCTTGAAATTCATAAGGCTAGAAACTGGAAACATTACTTCTCCTAAGCTACGTTCACTGTCCTAATGCGAAAAATGTGAACGAAGGTTGTGTGGTTTATTGGAATGATACATACGCTCCGATATGCACTCTTTTGTTCTTATGTTTGAATGATGCACCGTTTCACAGGAAATATTGCTTATCCATAACAACGGTTCGAACGAAAAGCAGCTGAATAGCAGAATCGACTAGCAAGCGTGAGGAATTCTCGGTTCTAGAAGGTGCCAGCGTTCTTCAAATGCGATTTTGATTCACTTCGACCGGAAAGAAACAAAGGAAGGAAACACTCTCATCGTAGAACTGTGGAAGCTGCTTCTATGGCTGATAACCAGCAACAACAGTGACGCCTGAAGTGAAAAAACTTGCCTCTGGTATAGGGATTCATACAAAGAACGAGCTGAAGATCTGTTTCAGTTGGTAGAAGTGCAATGATTGGAGTTTTTTAAGCATGGATTTCTATCAATTTCAATATTCCTAGTCAAAACCAAATCACAAATGCGGTTTTGTTGTCGGCACCCTTTGATGGCTAGATAACCCAACCGTTGGATATTAAGTACAGTACTTCGGGAAATTATGCGAATTTAGGTTTCCTGAATCCTACATATACGATCGAAGAAGTTTTACCATTTATTCAACACAATAATTCGAGTCTTAACATCTGTTATTTGTGGTTATAAGATCGATTTTCATCTCTCACGACGTTGAATTTAGTGAAAAAGCTTTCAACATAGCAGTTTTAAGAAATAGATGGACTACATAAAGCATTCCACGTGAAAGTGAACCATATCATCGCTACACCTACAACAGTTTAATTAGTTTCAAGGCATATTGTGTGTGTTTCTCTCCATAGTTTGTATGTATGTATGTATGATTGTAGAGTAAAAATCCAGAGTGAGCAAACATTTATTCGTCAGTACAGCTTTTCTTGTTAATTTTTTATCGATTCACAACCATAAATAAAAAGTCAATTTCAACAATTCTTTGAAATTTGAATTATTTTCATTGTAATGCTGATTTCGTTTTCACGTGAGTTTGGATTTGCAGGTCGAATACAGCCTTCAAGGTGTTATTAATTTAGGTAATAACAAATTTACTGACGAAGTCCAACTAACTGCTATGAGATAGCTAAAAACTTCAACATCGGCAGGACCAGATGGCATTACTTCTATTATACTGAAAAAATGCATAAGCGCATTGCATACGCCTTTAAGATTAGTTTCGACAATTTTAGACCGCTAGAGTGCATCTTATGGCGTGCAGCTCCAGGAGAGGAGGTTGAGGTTTACGAGTTAAATACCGTCACGTATGGAACCAAGCCAGCGCCGTTTCTAGCCACCAGAACGCTGAAACAGTTGGCAACGGAGGAGGAAGGACGATTTCCACTTGCAGCAAGGGCTGCTAACGAGGATACGTATATGGACGATGTCATCACAGGATCAGACGACGTTGAAACGGCGCTGGAAATGCGATTTCAACTGGACAAGATGATGTCGAGGGGAGGTTTCAAACTAAGAAAATGGGCTTCCAATTGCTCCAAGGTGCTGGACGATATCTCACCCGAAGATTTGGCAATTAGAGATTCCGAGGAGGTTTCTCTGGATACAACGGCTTCCGTAAAAACTCTAGGCCTAACATGGCTGCCAAAACCCGATGTGCTAAGGTTCCAATTCAACATTCCGGAGTTGGAAGAGGATACCAAGCTTTCGAAGCGTCAGATCTTGTCAGTTATTGCTACATTATTTGACCCATTGGGGTTGCTAGGAGCAGCTATCACTACGGCAAAAATATTTATGCAGCGTCTGTGGAAACTTCAAGATGAAAATGGTGGAAAACTGGAATGGGAACAGCCACTACCTTCCACGGTGGGTGAGGTTTGGAAGAAGTACCATGCTCAACTACCGTTATTCAACACGATTAGTATCGAACGCTGCGTGATCATACCAGGAGCAACATCGGTTGAAATACACTGCTTTTCTGACGCTTCAGAGAAGGCTTTTGGAGCATGCCTGTATCTGCGGAGCCAGATACTCAAGGAAAGAAGTTTTGGTACGGCTTCTCACCTCAAAATCGAAGGTTTCCCCGCTCAAATGCCAAACTATCCCACGGCTAGAGCTTTGCGGTGCACTCTTAGCAGCTCAGCTTTACGAAAAGGTCCTAGATTCCATCAAAATGAAGCTAAAAACCTACTTCTGGACGGATTCCACGTGTGTACTACGTTGGCTTCGAGTCACTCCAACAATATGGGTCACCTACGTTGCCAATCGTGTGGCAAAAATACAAACCATCATCGAAGGATGCTTCTGGAGACACGTGCCTGGAGTCGAAAATCCAGCAGACCTGATTTCCAGGGGAATATCGCCAGAAAACATCTTGGAAAATAATTTCTGGTGGAATGGACCGAATTGGTTGGAAGCGGACCCGACGAGATATCCAAAACACCCGGAGAACTCAGCCGAAATCGGAGAAGAAGAAAGACGACACACTATCGTAGCGAATTCTGCTGCATCACTGGCCGCGTTCAACGAGGACTACTTTAAACGGTTTGCATCTTACACCGACGTGATTCGCCGGACTGCGTATTGGCTGCGGTTGATTCTTCGTAAACCCAGGCACGAGCGAAGGGATGGTTCCTTCCTCTCTACCGCTCAACTTCGAGAAGCAGAATACACGCTAGTCAGACGAGTACAAGAGGAAATGTTCGCCGAAGAGTGGAAGGCGTTGCGGAAAGGCCAGCATATGCCAGCGAAATCTCCGTTACGATGGTATAACCCATATTTATCCAATTATCAGAGTAGGTGGTCGAATCAGCAAATCCGAAGAACCTGACGATGCCAAACATCCAATTCCTTTATGTTTTCACTCGTATGCTATTGAAGCATTACCACGAGCGCCTTCTACACGCAGGTCCCCAGCTTCTATTGGGTACGGTAAGGTTGCGTTATTGGCCTTTAGGAGGGAGAGATGTCGTTAGACAGATCGTCCACAAATGTCTACGATGTTTTCGTGCTAAGCCAACCAGAATTCAGCAATTCATGGGGGAGCTGCCAGCATCCAGAGTTAGAGTATCACGTCCATTCTCCCGAGCTGGCGTCAATTATTTCGGTCCAGTTTATCTTCGACCAGCGACGGCCCGCTGTGAAAGCCTATGTCGCACTTTTCATTTGCCTGTGTACCAAGGCCGTTCATCTAGAGCTTGTTTCGGATTTGTCGACTGATCTGTTCCTTCAAGCTCTACGTCGATTTGTCGCGAGATGAGGGAAATGTACCGACATATTTTCGGATAACGGCACTAACTTCGTCGGGGCTAGGAATAAACTGCGAGAGTTCCTTATACTATTAAAGGACAAAACCCACCGAGAAGCGGTGTCTACGGCTTGTGCTACAGAAGGCATTCAATGGCATTTTTCTCCCCACATTTCGGAGGCATCTGGGAGGCAGCAGTTCGATCTGCTAAAAAACACCTACTGAAGGTCATCGGTGAAAATCCGGTATCACCGGAAGATTTTACAACACTACTCGTGCAGGTGGAAGGATGCCTCAATTCCCGACCGCTAACGTCCATATCAGAAGATCCCAATGATCTAGAACCGTTGACGCCATCGCACTTCCTTGTCGGAGCCTCGCTTCAAGCCCTTCCTGAACCCAATCTTGAAAATGTCAGCTCAACCGTCTGAATAAATGGCAGTTAATGCAACGTAAGCTTCAAGATTTTTGGGGCAGATGGCGCCGGGAATACCTGTGCCAACTCCAAGCTAGGACCAAACGCTGGAAACCACCAGTTCAAATCGAGGTGGGCAAGCTGGTCGTGATCCAAGACGACAATCTGCCCCCAATGCGATGGAGAATGGGACGGATACACAAACTCCATCCTGGCGACGATCAGGTAGTACGCGTCGTTACCGTCAAAACAGCTGGTGGAATGCTAACACGCCCTGTAGAAAAATTATGCATTCTACCGCTACCAGACTCCGATGATGACGTCGAAGCAGAAGACAACCCATCCAACAGTCTGGTGTAATCATCGTTCCTTTCCCCCTGTCGAATAGGATATTTCTGTTTCTTTACTTTTCAGAAATCAACAATTTCTGGGTGGGTGAGGATGTTTGCGACTAACAATGATCCACCCTACACTACATCCCTGGTCAGCAGCAAAACCAATCGTGATCACATCACCGTCGAGAGCACCAAGATACCGGTCCGGCCTATGCACTGGTAATTGCGATATGACTACAACCACTATCATCACCGAAAATGCCGAATTGATAACGGGCGATTAGAGAGTGAGATCCCATCATCTCTCACATATCGTCAGCCGAACCTAGGCCTCTCGATCATCGCTTTCCTAGCTATCTAAATATGATCGGGATAGCAGTCGAAATTAAGTCACCACCAAGATCGGGCAACAGACCCGCAAGATTTTAATGTGTTTAGTATTAAGTCGAATATAGAATTTAAGTTCAATTTGCATGTCGTTTTTTTACCCGTCAAATAAATTTGTGTCATTAAGATGTTTCAATTCTAACCCGCGAGTTTTTGTGCCTGAGTAAGCTTGACCTGATATTGGTCATTACCAAGGTTTCCTCCTGTTGGTCCGCCAATTTTGGATTTGGTACCCCTTGGAACATTACCCCTTCACCACCTAATCAACGGTCGATGTTGGACCTGGCTGCACCACTGCTATCACCGCTATCGAAGACCCAGGAAGGTAAGCGGTCAGTCCCCAACAGGGAGGCTCAAACTATTCCTCATTGTGCGGTCAATAGAAAGTTGCATGGAACTACAGCAACATTTATATGCTTTTTGTAGTTGGTGAAATCACAACTTGCTGGCTCCCAACGTGTATAAGTGATCCATAATACCTTTTACAGGTAGAAACAAATTAATAAACTGGAACTACATCATCTCCGAGGAATCGCTAGAGAGAATGACAGTTCTCACAGACCTCAGAGTACTCCTGGATTCTAAACGGACATTCAGGAAACATTACTTCTATGTTATAGCACAAGGCAAATAGAAATCTCGGCTTCATTATAGGAATCGCCAAAGAGTTCACTGATCCATACTGTTTGTGGGCACTTAATTTTTCACTTGTTCGGTCTGTCCTGGAAACTTCAGCACCCATTTGGTGTACTTATACGAGCATTTGGATCAACCGAATAGAAGTAGTGCAGGCAAGATTCCTCCGTTTTGCTGTTAGAACTCTGCCGTGGCGTAACCCAGCAGAGCTATCGTCGGCCCAATGGGGAAACCCTAGGCAAAAGGCGGAACACATTTAGAGCAAAATTTAGTAATTAACTGGCCAAATAGATGCTCCAAATATTCTCTCACAAATAAATGTCAATGTGCCCCGGAGAAATCTCAGATCGCGCAACTTTTTAAGATTCGAGTTCCAGCCCACCGAGTACGGTCAGAAGGAAGCCATCAGGACGATGTGTAATATTTTTAATAGTGTTTATGACCATTTTTCCTGTATCTTGTGATGTTTTCAAAACTAGATTAAAAAGGTTCACTTAGCTTTTAAGATCCGTTTTTATAATGTTTGTAATTTTTGTTCTTGTAATGCTGTGTACTATGTGATTATATTTAATTGTAGTGTGAGCCCATTGTAATCAGAGGAATTCGGCAAGAAATCCACCAAACACTCGATTTAACAGCAACCATTTTTTCCGGTGATCGAACAGCATCCAAAAGATCATTCTATGAATGCACAATGATTATTAAATAGAAATATCTCAGTCGTCGTCTAACTACATCTATGAAACAGAGCAAATGCTTTTGATTTATTCATCTGAATGTATCAATTCGGTAAAACAAAAAAAAACACGATGTTATTTCACCATGAAATCTAACTACCATTGCCCATTGGTACACTGTAAGTGTTGTCAAAAACTGAGAATTGGTATTTTATTGGAACCATCGAACTTTGAACATCCATAACATTTTTCAGACTCATTTTAGCAACAGACTTCCATCAGTAAAATTTATTGGCATGTCTTAAATGTATGTTATTATGCTGTTTATTGAACGGTTCAAGAAAATCTAAGTTGTAGTAGTCGTAGGGGTGGGGGTGCTTGCTCCACCACGCGTTATCTGCCACAACGCCCATTTTTCTCATATACGAAATCGAAACTAGAAAGGGAAAAAGAAAGATCTATTTTCAGGGGGACCCGGGGCTATGAAGACCGTGGCGGTAATTTGGAACCCCTCGACATATCAAAAAATCAAGACTTTCTAAATGTCGTACAAACTCGTGGAACCGCTATTCTAAAACATTAATTTTGACAAATGAATCCTAGATTGCAGTTTTTTAGAAAGGAGATACAACGTGTTCCCGGCAGTCGCGCCATTGTATTTTGTGTAACACCTTCCGAACCTCTAGCGAAATCTTCTTCCAGCACCAGCGGCTGCTCATTCAGGAAGCCATTCGCGCGAGTTCCGGAGGGTTAAAGCAATAAATAAAAGTGAAATTAATAACAGGTAAGTGTTTTGGAAAACTTGAGGCTCCTATTTTAAAGAATAATTTTTGTTTGGGTGAAAACACAGATATTTTCAGGACACTCACAACTTTTGTGCGAAATGAGCGTAAGGGGTTATACGGACCCCCAATTCCATCAACCACCATTCAGCGGCTTGCGGATACGCACATGATTGCACACTCCACAACAAAGAACAATACATGATGCGCCAAACGACAACTGTAACTAACCAGATTCAGTTTTTGTAACACAATTTATTTCTTAAGGAGTTGCTCCAATTAACTTTGCTTAGATAAACATAATTCCATTGCAAAAAACGATGGTCTGATATACCCCTCAATTTTGAAAGGATGTAAAAACGTAAAGTTTTGCAAATCGTCGCCTAGTACTGCTACGGACTGGTGCAAATGAACTTTTATGGCACCAAAATAAAGCTGAGGTTTCAAACTAGCAATTGGGAGCTTTGAGCGATAAATTCTTTCACATCTATCCACCTTAAAGGGCGATTTGCTTGGGAAGGTCCGAATAGCACTGGATTCCCCTACAGTTTATAATGCGTTCACAGTTTATTTATTGTTTTGAAAAACGATATTCAAGCAACTTTTAATATAGGGCGATTCGCCTTATTTTCGATACAATATACAATTCAGGATATAATAAATTAAAATTCATCAAAAGTAACAGAAATAAAAATCCTATTTTATTGTTGCCTTCTCTCATTAATTTTCTTTCTTGGTGGTGACCAATGGTTACCTTTTGTCACTGGCTGATCATTCCATCTCCTTTCTCCCTCGCTCGTGTTTGTGTCTATGTCTTCGTCGCTGGTGTTTTGGTTTTCGCTGTATCTAACTTTGGTAATTTTTGTATTTTCGAGTGACTTTGGTACAGACGTCTTTATTAGGCATGCTAACTATTGCCTTGAGGATACCGTGGAATATTTTTTGTCCGGTATTTATTTTTTAGCCTGCTATTTGTGGTGTATCAGCAGATATCGAAGGCTGTTTGATGGTGTTGGTTATAGTAGATGAATTTCTTTAGTTGTTTTGGTGCATGGCTTACCGTAGTATGCTGTCTGGTTACAGAACTGGCATGTTTTCGTCTGCATAGGGAATGTGGATAGGTTTATTTGTATGTAGTTGGCACATGAGATAATGAGCCTTCGACAAGTAAGACGGTATCGGTCTGTTCAGCCGCATTCGTACCACCCGAAAACCGTCGAACATTCTTAGGAAAAAGTTTCTCGTAGTGTCATTTGTAACAGATTCCACTTCTCCATACTTCGACATGCACACTGAGAGAATATATTCGTAAAACGATAAGAATTAGTTTCGTACACACAATTTTCATAAAATATACGAATTTTACGTAAATATGATGAATCATTCGGAACTTATTTATTTTCATTACTAGTTCTTCGTAAAAACCACGAAACGACTTGCGTTGGTTTATTACGAATCAGTTTCATTAGACAAACGAATTGTTCGATGGAATATACGAAAGTCGAAACACTTACAAGTACCTTTCGTAATAAGAACAATGAAAATAAATAAATAAAAAAGGAGCTTCAATAGAGGTTGAATACGGTGTCCTTGTGGTTGTTGTGCGTCTGATAATTGTTGAGCATCACGACGACCATATAGTCAGTAATTTCGTCCGTGTATGCCGGTTTCAGAATGATTTCCTGAACCTCTTTCGCTTCCAGTTGTGCCAGAATTTGGTGCAGTACGGACACAGTCAGGTTCAATAGAGCCATCACGAGCTGTTCGTCGGTTTTTATGGATAAGCTTAAGTGTTTCTCTCTACCGGGATAATCCACAAAGAAGCCGAACGCGTTTCATATTCTACCGGAGCAATGCCATAATTTCAACAATTCAATTTTTTCTTGGAGGTTGGGTGAGCCATCGTTTTTTATGACCTCTCGGACCTCTCTGCCTTTTTGCACTGAAGGTGCCACAGTCCAATAGGCAATTACCCGCTGGAAAATTTGCGAATTCTTTTTAATATTTACCAGATCCAATTTCCTGCACTTGTTCGAATTTCATTTCATTTCATTTTATTTGTTTATCTTTTTACCTCGAAAAATCGATCGATATACAAGCAGATCTTGCTTTCCACTTTCTGTCTCGTCAAAGGAGATGAATGTTATTAGTACTACTTGTCTCGTATGATGTTGCTGTATGTGTGAAACTTCTGTAAGACCAAGTTCCATTTTCACCTTGATCAACTGGTTCATCTCGCGCACAGAAGGTCTAAGACGGATCTGCAGAAAGTCAATCGCGATTATGCTCTCCCGTAACAGGAGATATTTATTTTATGGTTAGCTCATTTCAATCGCAGTTGGGGACAACGGGATTTTGCTGTGTCTATATGTTACACGTACTTAGAGCGGCGCGGCCCGTATTTTATGCATGCTGTTCGCAAGCGGCGTGGTTTTGGCTGCTGACCTCTACGAGTTAACCGTTGTGTGTCCGACGCGGTACCCGGGTACCTTTTTAAGGTTCATTTAATTAAATTCCTATATTTTATCCATAGCTGGAAATTGAAACTTTGTGACATCTTAGAACTTCACTAAGTCAAGCTTTTGGGTTAATAATATTGTTGTAGTAAGGGTGGGAGTGGGAGTGAGGAGGGGCTCCTGAATTTTTTTACTACGTAACAGGCCGATGTGGGTACCCGGGTACCCACAAAACTAAAATGCCCGTAACTAAGGTAATATCTAACCGATTTCGATACTTTTGGCCGTTTTGGATTCAGGAACTCATCCACTTTTGGACTATCCTAGTACTGGAACATTACTCCGGAAAATCCGAATTACCAAAAGCCAGATTTATTATTCCGGTTCTATTATACAGAATTAAAAAGTGGACGAATTCCTGAATCCAAAATATCTAAACGTGTCCAAATCGGTTGAGGGAGGCCATAGTTATGAGCATTTCAATTTATGGGTACCCGGGTACCCTCGTTGGCCTGTTAAAGGTGTTTTTTTGTTGGACACATAGCTGTTAAGGAAGCAGACTCAAAAAGAAATTTGTTATCAGACCACCTAAAATAAATTTGTGAACATGAATCATAGTTCGAATCAAATGTGGCGAACTTGTTAAAATGATAAAGTTCTTTGTTCCGTAGTTGTGCTCAAATCAGATCAAAATTGTACAATGTATTTGAAGTGAACATAAATGCAATAGATCTAAAAACAGGTCACAGTGGTTCGTCTCCTACAAAAAGATACACAGATAGATCAAAGATACATAGGGAATTTCCAGTTTTTAAGGAATAATTTCAGTTTATGTTTAAACAATACTATTAGAATTTCGACTCTAAGATGATGAAGGTACTACAACAGTTTAAAACACCTGAAATACGGTTCTAAATTTTGTGATGTCCCTTTTAGTTACAGTTCCCTTGTGTTTCTTATTGATTCTTGCATGTTTCGGTTGAATTATTGTAAATTGTAATTGCTTGTCCTCAAGTAGTCAGTTTCAGATCGAAGTTTTGTCAGGCTACGCACTCTTTGGGCAAAACTTTGTTATATATTGTTTGATATTTAGTAAAGTGGTCGGTGAGAAATGAACGTACAAACGAACATGACACATACCACAGGTAAAGAACTACGTTTGCACACCTCGTGAAACTGTTAATAGTTTATCGATAAAAAATTTTTTTCGATGTTTTTGAATTAGGATGTCGAATTTATTTTTGACATAAATTTTTTTGAAAAAATTACTGTTGATATAAAAATAATAATTTGGATGTTTTAGTTTGAATAGTATCTTTTTACGCAATTGAGATTGGAAATAAATAAAAATGCACTTTTATGTTAATTAGGCGAGTCTAAAATAAGTATGGATTTGAAAACGCTGAAAAGATTAATTAATTGAATTATTGACAGCATATAAAATTAAATGATACTCTCGCTTTAGGTTTTTTCACTTTCCTTTCTGGACAAGCTGACGGCGTATGGCGTGGTATCTACTTTAAATTTATTCTTATCCCGTTTTCAATATTGAAATACACATTTTAATCTATTTAGCAGTGAGATAAGACATTTTTAAATTATTATTTGCTTCTTCATTATTTTGCAAATCGCATGAACATATTTCGCTACTTGTGAGTTACCCATTTTGCATATGACAATTTTCCAACAATGCTATTTTTGAAAATAAACAAGCACGGGCAAATAATTAGATTATGTTCAATTATATCTTATTGCGAAAATACATAGCAATGATCAAGCAATAGTGATTGTTCGCAGATTTGAGGAAACTGCAGAGTGACACAATAAGGTGCACATATTTTTGGTTCCCAAAACATATACACAATAAACGAATTTTGAAAAAAAAAACATGCTGAAATAATATTTGAAAATACATGTTTTTGAAAAAAAAGAAATGCTTTAGTTATTTCGAATTTATCTCATCAGTAACCGACACCATCTTGGGTTTGCAGCGAATAGTTTCTGTTCTGCCTTCACGAGACATAACTCGGTATCAGCCTGTTGTTTTGGCTTTAGTATATGTTAGTGTCTTACGGGTGCCAATTTGATGCTACTTTGGATTTATCGTCTAACTGGCCTCAATTGGGTGCCAGTTACTGATGATATGAATTCGAAATAACTAAGTCTAACTTTTTATATTGGGCTTTGCGCGCTCAGGCACAATTTGGCTCATTATTTTTTTTCCCTAATGGGAACGAAAAATATTTTTATCGATATTTCAACTCAATGTCAACATGCAAATCATTTTGCAAATGACGTTGAATTGTTCGAAACATAATTTAATGACTGCGCTGCTGCACCAAAGGAATGAATAATGAGGCCGAAATACGATCTTGAATACAAAAGGCCTTTTGTATTGAACTTCGTTCCACTTCCATGCTCATCCCCAAATGTAAATATTTCGACGCTCTGATTAAAACATGTTGAATTATGAAATATATATATAATAAAATCAATTCCGAAACAATATTATATTCGTCAATCGTATTGAAGCTTTTCCTCAATCGATAAGATGCTGAACAGCTTTGTGACCCGAATATCTTTGTCAAACACTATTATGAATCATCACTGATTTATGCAAATCAAACCAATTTTGCAAGATTATTTTTTTATAGTTATTATGTAAAATTAAGTGCGCGAACAATTCAAGCTTCGATAAACCAAATAGATGCAACGCCTTGGACTACCTTCTCACCCCCTTGGTATTTAGCACAGAATGATCTGCTTGTCTGATAGATCCGAGCCGAACAGAGTGAGCCGGAAGTAATCGAGACACGACATGCGTCAAACCATCCGTATAAGCTCCAGCTTCGGAACAAAGAAAGTATTTTCTAGAGCTTCACTCCATAATTTCGTTCCCCTTCCGTGCTTCTGGGAACGTTAATGCATGAAGAAGCATTCGGGATTTGTACCATCGACTTCCGCTCCACAATACGAGTTGGGACTGATCAATTTGCTGTCGTAAGTGATGAGCTAATGAATAAGTCGGACTTTTCCGCAGATTCGAGAGGAGACTTTATTCGGCTTAGCATGCAGAAAGAGCAAGGAAAATTATTTTCAATTGGATTGGCACGTAAATGAGTGTTACCCGAGAGCAATTTACTAATGAAGATTTGTAAACTTGGCCACCATCCCGGAGCTGTGTCAATAAACATGACTACAGAATCTGTGTACAGCTACTGAAAAATGTAATCAGTTTTAATAAGATCATTTCGTTTGTATTTTAAAAAACTTTAGTAAATATCTGTTGCTTGAATCAGCCAAGTAGCTGAAGTAATAAACCCTTAAGCCAAATGCAAACGTTGGAAGACGAATAAGAAAGATATAAACGATGATATAAAATAAATAAATACATAAAATATGAATATCCAAATCCACCGAATCCAGCGTAGTGGGAGCGGTGGAAAGACCTTGGCAGTCGGTAGCAAGCGAGAAGACACAGCGGATGAAAGCAGCTGCGAGACAAATGAAAATATAAATAAATGAATAAATATTTATCCGATAATGGCAGTTGCTTGGAAAATAGCATTTTAAAGCGCTCGTAACAAAAGGAAAACATATCCCTGCAGAGTGGGGTCTGAGCGTTTGTGAGGACACTTGTTTCGTAAGGCAGCAAAAAGAAACTTGAAAAGCTGGAATGAAATTCTCATTCCCATCCTCGACGACGTTTGCCCAAGTTATTCATCCAAAAATAACTTTTTCTCAAGCAATGCATACAACAGAGAGAATGAAATGAAAAACATTTGGACGATGCGACGGCGATGATGACGATGATTGTTTGCCAGGGAAGCGAAAAAAAGCTCTGTCGTTTAAATAACGCAGATGAACTCGGAGTGTGAGCGCCACCGTCTGTGAAGTAAAGTTTGGGACTCTAACTGGTACTGCAGCATCTCAGTTATTGCAGCATGGCCCCTCCGGAGGAAGATCAGACAAAACGAAATTCGAAACGGAAGCGAATTAAGCCTCAACAAATAAAAACGCCTTTTCCAAACGCTGGATGGAGAAAAAAGCATTTAACGGAAGAATTCTCCGAATGAGAAACTTTTCAAATAATGTCTCTCGCGTTATCGCGTTCTTTGGAGTTTACGGTTTCGAATTTCGACCGGACTATCCACCACGGATGTTCCATTTCTATTTCATTTCAGCATGAATTCATCGTCAAATTTTTAGTCGGGCAGAGGCATTTAAAGCCTTACATCAGGGGGACGAGTTCCACCAAGTTTCTAATTTTTTCGAGCGATTGGAAAAAAAATATGATTTTTTTTTAAAAGCAAGCGAAAGAAGGCGCTCCATGGACTCTAAATGTTCGATTCGATTTAATGTTTTAAAGAGTTATAGCGCATCGATATGACATTCAAATGTTTGTCGTTTCAAAGACGTGAAAGAAACATTTCAGTGTATTTGGATCATGGAGAAGCTTTCAATAAAAAAGTTTTCCTAACAACAACTTTTGACATATTTTTATAATTCATACTATTCGCAGTCAAAAATGCAATTATCGCATTTTGGAAGATTTTTATTAAAATCATATTGATTTATAATGATACTTAGATTTATGTTCTGTAATAGAATTACAGTTTTGTATGATAATTAGTATGAAAATTAAAAAGATTGCATAAAGTTATTGTTAGAAAACTTTTTCACCAATAAGTTCTCCATCATGCAATTTCATTCAGGATGTTTCTTTTCTCTTTAAAATATTGTTGACAAAATACAAAAAAATAACAAAAATGGGTTTTTTTGCAATTTAAATTTTTAGCATGATTTTTGTGGTGAAAAACGCCACAACATTTTTGCAGTGTATTTTTTTTTTGTACGGAAGTATTCGTTCCTTGTAACTCGCTCTCAGATAGTTTAGTTGTATAAAATATGGTAATCGAAGAACATTTTTTCGAAAATGCTAGAAACTTTTACACCGTTTTAAAAAATGAGTCCAAATAATCTTATTGACTGGAAATGTTTAGTCTTCTATGCCGGTGAAACGTGTAAATCTAAAATGGTCGGTCACGATTTTGAAGATTTTTGCCAAATCTTCATGGAATTTCTCTTTGATCATAAGAAAATTTGTAAGGAATGTGAAATGACCTGAGAATGATGAAATTTTTCTTTTTGAGCACATTATAAATTCGAATCGAATACCAAATTATTGCGTTTCCAGTTGAGCCAATACGTTGAACAAAAATAGTAGATGCTGCTCTAACTAGCGGCTTCGTGTGAACAGGTTGATGATAGAAAGAGCGCAAAAAATACGATACCCTAGAAGGTATCATGTATGTTCTAATTTTGTAATGTTCAAAAAGACAGATGCTCTTAGTGATGCCACGAGTAGAATCTGCATATGAACTATATGAAAAAAGCTATAACCTCACTATTATTAATTTTGAGAGCTGAATTTGATTCTTTGTTCTTTGTAGAAAGGAAATACAACGTGTTTCGTTTTTTTTTGGAAAACCGTGATTAAAGCAACAAATAAAATTGAAAAAATATAAGGTAAGTGTTTTGGAAAGCTTGAGGCTCCTATTTTATGGAATTATTTTTGTTTGGGTGAAAACACAAATATTTTCGAGACGCTCACCACATTTGTGCGAAATGAACGAACGGAGCTATTCGGACTCCCTATTCCGTCAACCACCGTTCAGCGGCTTGCGGCTGCGAATTTCACACGCTACAGCATAAGAAATATATGGGTCGCCAAACGACAGCTGTGACATACCAGATTAAATTTTTGTAAAGGAATTTTTTTTGCTTCTTAAGGATTGTCTCTTATAAATATTTTATAGGTAAACATAATTCCATTGCAAAAAAATTAAAGAAAAATCACGGTCTGAATAGCCCCGTAGGGAGGTCCGAATTACTCCTACATTGTAAAAGGATGGAAAAACTTAGAGGTTTGCAAATCGTCGCCTAGCGCTGCCATTGAGTGGTGAAAATGAATCTTTTATGGTATCAAAATGTAGCTGAGGTTTCAAACTAACAATTAGGACCTTTGACCGGTAAATTTTTTCACATCTATTGACCTAAAAAGGCGATTTGCTTAAGTAGGTCCGAATAGCCCCGGATTCCCCTACTATATGACGTCTTTGTATTCATATACCATCAACCATCAAACTCACGGTTGAACGCAATGCCTAATGCATGGGTCAAACACCTTAAGTATGTAAAAATTGCTATTTTTCTCTGTAGTGAGCTTTCATATTAGTTGAGAAAATATTAATTAAGTAAATTCACACCTTGCTTTCATAATCAAATTCTTTGCATCACGTAGATGTGTTTTCATACCCCGATATTTAAAATCTGTTTAGTTTTGCCCCTAAAACACCAGCAGACCAATACTCTTCTTGCAACGATCTCATTTTAGTTATTGAAAATTGGCAAGTTAGGAATAAAAATATATAATGTTCACTGTTTACTTACTCTACTATCTGCCATTAGCTATACAGTCTACCCGAGCGTCGTTGTTCTCATCATTTGTAGATTTGCTCACCTCTTCCATAGGTACAACTACTTGTGTTAAGATAAATATGCACTACGCTCCGACACACCATCTCCTAATGGCAACGTGCAAAACTTTGTTATGTGTGTTTGCATGACGAGCAGAACAGCAACTATAAAGATATCTAGCCCCGCAATGCTTAGCAGCTTATGATCGAGGAGACGATGATGCAGTGTTGCAGTTGGGTCCGTATGCTGCGCTGAAATCTAAATTCTCTTCTTCATTATTTAGTCCGAAAACGACGGATATGTTGAGCATGTTGCAAATAATGGGGCTAGAGAAACTGTCGCTTCAAAAGAGCACTCGAAAGATTGCGACCGCCGCTGATGTTCTAGTAGCACTGCCAACCAAACTCATTTCCCAATCTCTACATCCATGCATGTTTCAGTTTATATTTTCTTTCTACATCACATCGCAGTATGTTGTTTTTGTTCATTCATTTGTTCTCCTCACGAACGCCGGTGAAAGCATCAGACGAAACTGTTCGATCTGATGCAACGTTCGAAGACATTCCCAGGCAGCAATTGAACATTTCCTTCCGACTTTCTATTGACATTCATGAGGGAATTCATTTTCTCCGATAGGGACCTGCTCACTCCCTACCACACGTACATATATTTTGCACAACGTCGAAGAGAGCTTTCAGTTCCAATAGCAATGCCGTACCATCATCTGCAGCATAATCAAACGACTTTCCGTATTTTCGTTTGTTCAAAACTTCTTGCCAAAATGCATGCCATTTTTTATCATCATCTGTGTTGGAAAACACGGAGAAAATATCCATAAAATAAGCATGCTTCACCATTAGAATATTACAAGTGCTTTAGATTCGGTAGACCATTCAAGTCGAGAATATATTGGAGTAATGCCGTTTATGTCTTCACTATAACTACATTAAATGAATTTAATATATAATATAATTGTATTTATACAAAATTGCGTTTGATAGTAGTGGTTTTTAGGGCATGAGACCAACAAAACTCGATAGTTTCATCGAAAATTTAATTTTCTTGAAAAACCAGATTTACCAAAATGGCTATTTTTCTCAGTGTCCTCCAATTGCTCCCTCTGGCGTTGATTATTCGATGATGCACATTTGTTGGCATGTGCTGTGTGGTCGGTACAGTCACGAACCGCGTTGCCTGCG
Source organism: Topomyia yanbarensis (assembly GCF_030247195.1). Lineage (NCBI taxonomy): Eukaryota > Metazoa > Arthropoda > Insecta > Diptera > Culicidae > Topomyia > Topomyia yanbarensis. The sequence goes on from NC_080670.1 coordinate 67,167,701, forward strand.
AATATTTCGGAAACCGCATTGTGCCAAATGGGAAACCAACAACGAACTTCTATAGATATAGCCAAATGGGTCCCAGCAGCATCGAACTAAAATTGAGTGGTTATCTAGTAGGAGAAGCAGTGCATCGAGAACGATATTTGTTAAAAGCGAAAACTTCACAGCATTCGTGGGATATTTACTACGCAGTTAAATAAAAATTACAGTGTGCTGATGAATTCAAGTCTAGCTATGTTTTAGCAACAATTACTTTCTGCTTTTGACAAAAGCTTCCAATAGTATTTCAAGAACTGAAACAAGAATATTCATTAAACATTTTTCAAGTGTGATAAGACCGTTTTTATAATACGATGGCACATTGCACAGGGCTTTTACTTCAGAAGAATATGTTTCTGTTTTGCTATTAATTTTTGTATTCACCATGATTCAGTAGTGTTTGAATAATTGAACTGTAGTGAGATAAAATTTTAGTATCACAAGGAATTCTAGGAAAAAACGATAAATGCACATTCCAGGGGACAACGTTTGCATAATTCTCCGAAACCAGAATTTGCATTTTATGATAGAAATTCAATAAAATGTATGATTAGTTATGTATTTTGGTTTACATGTTGACCAACTTTGGCAATCGAATACACATCCGAATTTTATGAAAAATGTGATTTAGCATACACATTATAATTTTGTAGTTTTTGGGTATGAATTGACGCTTAACGAAGACAAGATGTTTCAGAACGCCTTTATTGCATACAAATATGGTTCCGGAATGTATTGTTTTTGCGAATCAGAATGGGGTTATGGGTTCGTTGTTTTTCAGGTTATTTATTCACTCTTAGAGGTAAAAATGTCGCGTTAGGCGACAAAAGAGCACAATATTGATTTTCTTAGAAACATTTCAATTTATCCTAAAAGTCAAAAATTTGCTCTATCTCGAAAAATTGAGCATTACTTTGTTCTAGGAATTTGATCATCGGTATGTACAGAATAATACGTTGTATTTCGATTTAAGAGTTTTCACACTTTTTACAAGATGCAAATGTTGCATTATGGCCAAAATAAGCAAATAAACAAATAAATCTCTGAACCACTAAATAATTCAAAATAAAGCTTTCTATTTCTAGATTCATCTTCATGTGTACATACTTGATAAATGTTGAAATAAAATTAAAATGGATTGATAAGGGGATAAACTGCACACCACAGTGGTGGAATATAGAAGAAATTGAAGGAACCTATCATTACTAGTCATTACGGTGGCTCAATAAGATTTATTGCATTGTGGGATTAGGAAGTAGACGTTTCTACTGACAGATTTGGAAAGCAACACTTAAAGGGGGCGGCTGGTGCAAAGTGCTCAAACCGAAAGAAAATTCGTTTTACGATTTTGAAGGCAAGTCAACAATGGACCTCTTGTGTAATGTAAAGATTTATTTATACATTCATTATGTACGAAAAATGTATTTTTAGTCACGCATACGAGCGTTCCAAGAATAGATGTCCAACCATTTCCAAGTCGAGGAGCGCCACGGCGGACATGATAACTCTTGATAAAAATGTCTGAAATGGGACATTTAGTAAGATTTATAAAGCTTAGATTTGTAGTTCGTCGATAATTCAAAAAGAAAAGAAAAAACGTGTTTAATCCACCTAACAGTGTGATGAGACATTTCTTATAACTCTTATCACTCTCTTCGGATATTATATCGTTTGAGAACATTTAGAACTTGATGCTTCGCGATGTTTTGATAACACATACTACATGGGATAGTGGCAGAGAATCGCTCAAATCAGCATAGGACAACATCAGTGCTAGAAATCTCAAACCAAATCAATGGGAAAGCGAAAAAATGGCCCATAAAGTAGACATACCAACGAATTATTGTTAATGCTCTGTTAATAAAATATCTATATTGTGGTGGGAAAACTGAATTTTCCTAAAGGGGTTATATATTGTACTGAGCCAAAAAAAATCGAAATTTTTTTTGAATCGATTTGAAATTTATACTTTACTCAAATTTCCAACGCGACTGAGAACTAAGAAATCAACATTTTTTCTTGAAAAGGGCGACACCATTCAAAGAAAATCAACAGTGAATATTTCCAGAACTATTGTGTTTTTTTACATCCTAGATTGCATAATTTAGTGATCGAAACCCAAAACTTCATAAAGTATTTGAAATTATTAAATTAAAATTTGTTTTTGCTATTGAAATTGACAAAATGATAGTATCGCCCCTTTGGCGATTGTTTACTTTTTCGGTCCCACCTATCAGCATTGAAGTATCGCCCTTACGTTTTTTACAATAACTACCGTTTTACACCACCGATTTCGTCCGGGTTTTTTCAATAGCGATCATTGTTACTATTTATAGCTGGTATCAGCTTGATAATCCTAAAAAATACGAAAAACAGTTTCGCCTCTAAACTGCTAGCAAAAAAAGTATCGCTCTGTTTGTTTGCATTGAACGTGGAGGGAGAAACTTTAAGTAAACAAACAAAAATTCAGTTTCGCCCGTTGTATTTTTTGCTGTAGTTTAAGAAAGCAATATCGTAGAATCCAAATTTTTAGGTTAATTTGTTGCGTTTCAAAGCCCTCATTCGCATGTATGAAAAAAGCCTTATGTTTACATTTGTAAGTATCGCCCTTTTCACAAAAAAGCGTTGAAATGAAATCGCACTTCCTGATATCACGCTATCTCTGAAGTTCCAAATTTTACTTCGACATCGACTTTTTCTAAAGGAAACTTCCTAGTAGTATCCTTGATTTGAATTATTATCGCTAATCCTAATGTCACAGAACAAATAAAAACCTCTCGAAAACGAACCGTTTGGGAAAATCATCATCATTACTTTTTCATTTTCACGAAACTTTTCGATAACCTTCCGTCACTTGCGTTAATGCACTGGGTGCACAGTGCTCTGAAAATCTAGCGAAATCGTCTTAGGGCACCAGCGGGTCTAATTCAGAGCTATCTGCGCGGCGAGCTAAATCTGTAAAGAATACTAAAAATTAATTTCTATTCCATAATTTTCAGTTCAGCAATTCGAGAAATCGTGCTCACCGCAAGCCATGAAAAATAGACTACGTTGTGAAGCGATGGTCACTATTTATTAAAGAATCACGGTTAAATAAAAAATAAAACTATTAAAAAATTTCAAATAGTTTATAATTTTCACAAACTTATTAGGAAAGATTGTTTAATAAGCTTTCCTAATATTGTGTAGGAAAAAGCTGAAAATTTCAGTATTTTTTCTATCTGCAACATATAAACCCTTGAGTATACCAATTAATTGGTATACGAATTGGAATAGGTTCGCCAAATTTTGGAAGAAGTCTATAAAATCTCCCTAAAAATTGTTGTAGTTCGATGCGATAAAAAAAATCTCCAAAAAAGAAATGTACCTATTAATGTGAAACACAGCGAATAATACATACAATAAAGACCCATTTTATCAGTCTCATGGTGTATTTTAGGCTGACAAAATGGGGACATTGACTAAATCGGGCAATTTTTTTTCTTTATAATAAACTGAAGCTGTTAAAATATTCTTCTCGTCCCTTTGTTGTAGTCTGATAACTATTTCTGATTATGATGATCTTTTTATTTTCCATTATTTCGCATATCTTCGTGATAAGGAAAACATGCTCCAGAAAGGATTTACTCGAATTCAGTCTTGTTCGTCTGCTAGAGCCCATCAAACATATATTCATATTTGGCTGATAAAATCGGGGTTTCAATGTGTTATAATAGATATTCAGCATTCGAAGAAGTTTCTTGTGAACGAGTGTAGAACGACTTTGTTTCTACTTATTTGAAATCAGCGGCGTAGCCAGAAATTCGGTTTGGTGAAAGTCGATCATACTGTCCAAACGGCATAATTCCGAAACCGTGATTTTTTAAGTTTTAAAATTATGCAGAATTAATTTTTCAGAAAATAGTAACAGAGTTCATGAATAAAATTCACCATACATACTTCTTGGACGATATACCGCCAAAATTATTATATAAAATGATGCGCTGTTTAACGTTTGTAAAACTCATCGAAGATACTAAACCTCCGAAATTGGCGGTTTCAAAATGATGTTATCTTGACCTTAAATTACTGTTTTTGAACATTTGACCTATACATATAATTGGTCATACAACAAAAATCAAATGCTCATCAAAATCGATCAGAACCTGCTAGAGTCGAATGGAAATCGTCATTTTTCATAAATTTCCCTACATTCGGAAAGTGTTATCCTCGTTATTAATCATATTACGTTTTCGTCTCAACTCGACGCATTCCAAAAATATAAACCTGTTTTAATCCACCTAGTGGTGCAATTGTGCTTGTCTCATTTGTCCAGACTATGATTCCATGGCTGGTTATGTTCAATACAAAGGTGGAAATGAATATTACATGTTCAGTACGATATGCACATACATACAATGGATCGACAGCCACGATCTTGAGATACTATGTGATACTGAAACATCGCTTGAAACCAGCGGCGGATCATGGAAAAAGATCCGGGAGGTCCGGGTTCGGCCGGACTTGTTAAAATTTTTTGATCTAGTTTTAATTTTAAAGTAGCAACCCCTCACTGCATACTCCCTCCGGGCCGGTATGATTGACGATTTTTAGAGTGATTGCATAACCTTTCTATATGAGAAAGGCAAAAATGTACCAAAGTCCAAACAAGTCAATTTTTGTCAAACATCTCAATGTTTCATGCATTTTAAATTCATTTGGCATCAAAAATACAAATTTGATCTTGAAAATTTTTCCTTTCAGTTTATATGGGAATTTGCTGTGTAATTGCACTCTTCAACTCGTAACTCCGGAACCGGAAGTCCAGTCAATAAAAAATTCAATTGCAGCCGATGGGAAGGTTGTACCTTTCATTTGAGACCAACTTTGTGCAAATCGATCCAGCCTTCTCTGATTAACAGAGGTCATATTTTTTCCACATACACACATACATACACACACAGACATTTTCCGATCTAGACGAACTGAGTCGATTGGCATATGACACTTGGCCCTCCGGGTCGGGATTAGATTGACGAATTTTAGAGTGTTTGAAAAAGGCAAAAACATTTTTAGCAAATGTTGAAAGTTATACATTTTTTTGGTGAGCAGTTCTATGTTTCATAGACATTAAATCAATTTTAACTTCACTTACTATTAAATAAAGACCCTTATTACAGTACATCGCTACAAAAACGAGCTCAATTTGAAAATAAATCTGAGGATTATGATTGATTACAGAACTCTGGAATTTTCTATTGGAATGTTTTCAGGCAGGAATTCGATATTGATGTTATCAGACAACTGTGAAATCAAGACCAATAGATCAGTTACATATCAGGACCCCATTCCAACAATTTATCAAAAGTCCTCATGATGTTTACAACAACAGGTAATCAATCTACGGATCAGATAATTGTTATTGTAATATTGAATTAAATCAGTCTGCATCAATAAATTTTCAACTTCAATCCAATTCTTTTTTGTGTGGTGGCGGGGGGGAGTTGTATGGTGTTAAACCCCAAAACCTTCTCTTGGCTACGCCGTTGCTTGGAGTTATTTACTTCGCTTTTCATTTTCCGATATGTTTCAGATCGATCCGATGGTCATAAGTTAGAAAAATTGCAGTCAGAAGGTTCGCACAAATGAACATTTTTGTACTGATAAGTTATCAAGTTCCTTCCAGACAACTTGGAATTGTTCGGTGATTATTTCTAGCGGTTGTAGATAGTAAAATGAAATACAAAATTCGTTTTATCGAAATAATGTTTGGCTTATTTCAATGGATTATTACTATATTGAACAATAAATAGGCGACAAAGAGTAATCAACAAACAACAAGCCATAACTTTTAAAGTATTCAAAATAGATATTTAAAGTCTTTAGCAAAGTTATTCGCAAAAGTAAGAGCTACAAATTTGCTGAAGGCATCATTTCGATATAATCACTTCCAAGAAAATTTGTGAAAATATCTCACTCATAGGGGGATTAATCAGCAAAAGCACAATACCAAAAGAAAGGGCATATTGCCTCCATTATATTCTCCGAAGATACTATTGACCTAAAATAAGCCGTTTTGGCGTTAATAATAGATTACATGTTTTTGGTCATATTTCTGGCAATGGGAAATGATAAAAATCTTTCGTCCGCATTTAATGTTAAATATCTCTTTTGATAATAGTCCGATTTTAACAATCTATAGCTTGTTCGAAAGGTATTCGTTGAAGCTGTCGAAAAACATATAAATTGTTAATCTATATTGTCAATTTCGACAGATAATTAAAAAAAACTGCAAAAATGCCATTTTTACGCATTCAAACATTCATATCTTGGAAACTAAACATCAGAATCAAAAACAAATTAATAGCGTTCATACTGTTTTTTAGTTCTTTCATTTAAAATTGGTTTGGATAAGATCGGTTCAGCCATTGCTGAGAAACACGAATGAGAATTTGTCCGTTACATACACACACACACAGACACACACACACACAGACATTGTCCCAAATCGTCGAGCTGAGTCGATTGGTATATAAGACTCGGCCCTCCGGGCCTCGGAAAAAATCTTGAAAGTTTGAGCGAATTCTATACATTTCTTTTATAAGAAATGTAAAACCCGTTTCAATTTTAATGTAGTTTCAAACTCCGCTGATTTAACCTGCATCCGCACACTTCCGTCTGCACATAAGTTTTCTGCTACCAACAGACGTGGTCCGAATCGTGAAAACAGTTACCGTAAACCGGGGTGACTTTGATCATCGGGGTGACTTTGATCACTCGAAACTTTTTTCGTAGATCTCTTATTAAACCAGAATAGTCTACCGAATCATTTTAATTTGAAATAATTTTTATTCTAAACTTATTAAATACTGATTTGTTATACTTTTTGTTATATTGTTCGGTTTTTGGGCACAAAAACTACAAAAAACCGAAATTTGACTTTACCTTATTTTTACGAAGCTTCGTAAAGTGTCTATTTTTTATAAAACAAATAAATCTCAGATTTGTCCAAGAGTAATAAATTACAAGCGATTTTTTACTTTCCTTTAGAGTGGGATGTGCCAAATTTACTTTTTAGAGTTTGTTTATTTTAAATACAATTTTTGTGAAACTAGTCGGCATTTATTTCAAATTATTTTAAGCTAAAATTCGCAACATAGCGTATTGGTAAATCGATTGCCTTGTACGCAGCGCACCTGGGTTAAAGTACCGACCCCGCACATAGGGTTAGAAATTTTTCCAAGAGATTTTTCTAACCCAAAAGGGCGAATGACCTTAAGGTTAAAACCTCTATAATTGAAATTAAAAAAAAATGATCTTGCGGGTGATCGTGGTGTGGTTTTGACTGTTGGGGATTATAATCTCCTTCAATTACGCTGGATGTCGGATGGAAATTTGAACTGTATGCTACCGGTAAATGCTTCGTCTGAACAGGAAATATTGAGTTGGTTGAGTCGGTTATGGCCAACGGAATGTTTCAAATAAACGATCTCGAAAACGTAAACGAGAGACTTCTTGACTTAGCGTTCATTAGTGACACTGATTGCGTTGAATTGTGTGAGCCACCGTTACCATTGCTGAAGATCGACCAACATCATCGGCCTTTTACCTTGCTATTCGAGGTTGACGTTGTTAAGCAAAACGCTCCTGGTATTGTTGTTGATCCCCTTGGCTTTGATTTTACCCGCTGTGATTTCGAGAGGCTTAACACATTGTTCGCTGAAGTTCATTGGGAGGAATTTCTTGTTGGTTGCAGTATTAATGAAGCTGTGACAAATATGTATGACAAAATGTATGCTATATTTCGTGATGTTGTTCCTGTGAAGCGACCTCGTCGTCCACGTGGTAAAAAGCAGCCTTGGTGGAATAACGAGCTACAGAATCTACGGAACCGTCTTCGCAAGATTAGGAAACGATACTTTCGCTGGAGAGATGATCGGCACAAAGCTGAGCTGCATGCCATTGAGAGCGAATATAACTCTGCTTGCGCATTGCTTTCGTTGCTATATTCATCGCACGGAGGAGAACCTGAAGCAGGACCCCAATTCATTTTGGTCATTTGTAAGAAGCATATTTGAATAGTCTGCCGTTGTTCGATTTGAATATGTCGCTATTCAATTTCTCGCCGCGTGATGTGGAGCTGACGTTGCAGTCTATTGATGGTTCTAAGGGTGCTGGTCCGGATGGCTTACCGCCTATCTTCTTCAAGAGCTGTGCTGTAACGTTGGCTGTTCCTGCGAGTATAATTTTCAACAGGTCATTGTCCGAAGGAACTTTCCCGAGTGTCTGGAAGACAGCATCTATTACACCGCATCCATGATGTTGAAAATTATCGAGCCATTTCAATTTTGAGCTGCTTACCGAAAATTTTTGAAAGCCTCGTTCACGATTTACTGTACCCGAAGGTTCACCACATCATTTCCGGGTGGCAGCATGGATTTGTGAAAAAACGTTCGACGAGTACTAATCTTATGGCGTACGTTTCGTCACTTAATAGCGCGCTTGGAAAACGTCAGCAAGTTGATGCCGTTTACGTTGACTTTGCAAAAGCGTTCGATAGGGTTCCTCATTTGTTAATCGTGGCCAAATTTGAGCGAATGGGACTTCCTGAGTGGCTGACACGGTGGATAATGTCATACCTCACCGAGCGTAGTGCGTTTGTACGCATTGATGAAACGAGATCATCTCCGTTTGTGATAGAGTTGGGCGTGTCTCAGGGAAGTCATTTGGGCCCGCTACTGTTTATTTTATTCGTAAACGATTTATTTATGATTATGGCAGTCGATTGCTGTGCTATTCAAGCCGATATTAATATGCTGCTAAATTGGTGTACTCATAACGGGATGGAAGTAAATGTGCAGAAGTGCAATGTGATATCGTTCTGTCGAAACAGGCACGTCCTGACATTCGATTATAGAATGCAGAAAGCAGTATCAACCGAGTTAATACGATTAAGGACCTAGGCATTCTCCTCGATAACAAACTAAATTTCGCGCAGCACATTGCCATGCTGGGGTTCATTAAACGAATCAAGCAGCAATTCAGTGATATTTATTGCCTAAAAACGCTCTTTTGTGCACTCGTGCGTAGCATCCTGGAGTACGGCGTGCTTGTGTGGGTACCCTATCATGCTGTTCAAATCAATCGCATCGAACGAATTCAGCGTCACTTTGTTCGTTACGCTCTGCGGTTACTACCTTGACTGATCCTATTCGTCTACCGCCCTATGAACATCGATGCAATCTTCTACGTTTGCCAACTCAGGCAAGTCGGTGGATAATGCTGCAACGGCTCTTCGTGTTCGATCTTCTGGGAAACAATATAGATAGCCCGGAGTTGCTGAGCCAGCTCCGATTCAACGTACCACCTAGACCCACCAGACTAACTAATTTCTTTCGGTTTCCGATGTATCGTACTCTTTTTTCTCAAAACAATCAGGATCAGTTAGGTGGCTTGACGGGGTGAAGGGCTTGATGGTAGCTTGCAGAGCATCTTCAGGTGTTTTATTCTGTATAATCCGAATTTTGCGCCGGTGAGTTACAGTACAATTCATGCACATTGGAGAAGTGTAGAGTAGCATTGGCTGTACTCTTTGCTTGTCACAGCAAGCCGGGTTTTGTAGACAATTTAGATTTGTGATTTATAATGGGGTACAACTTCCTCAGTATGGTTTAACTTCTACCAACTGTGCCGTCGATGTGCTGATGATATAACAGCTTTGAATCCAGGTTTAGCCCCAGGTAGCAGACAACGGAAGACTAAGGAATGTTCATCCCTCTGACCTGGACATGTTTGACTGGGTTTAGCAATCTCTAGGTATTTCTATGAGGAAAGACGATGACTTGTGTTTTGCAGGCATTTACCGAAAATTTTCTGGTCCGCAAGATAGTTGGTATAACAATCTAGGTCTTTTAGTAGATTTTCTATAAGTTGGCTGATTTGCCAACCACGGTAGAAAATAGCAGAATCGTCTGCAAAAAATGATAGCTTGCCACCGGTTGGAAGAAGTACGGTATCGGCAGTGAAAATGATACACAAAATGGGCTCCCGTATGCTGTTTTGAGGAACTCCAGCTGGAATGTCATAAAAATCGGAATCGGTACCGAAGAGGGACACTATAGAGCAATAATGATTTAGATAATTGCTGGTGATTTTGACCAGACAAGTTGGAAAAATGAATGTAATCATTTTATGAATTAGGCCATTATTTCACGATTGTCGATACGGAAACTGACGTATTTCTGTTTATGTCATGGATGGAGCTGGTGCTGAATATCCTCTGAGAAAGCCAAATTGTTATTCCGGTAGTATGTTCATCGACATATGCAAGGATACGGATTTGAACACACTTTTCGAGAACTTTACTTAGTGATGACAGCAAGGTAATCAGACGATAACTAAATGATTTGGTCGGATATTTGCCTGGCTTAAGAATTTATATAATTTTTGCGATTTTCCATTGGGACGGAAAGTAACTCAGGGATAAACAACTATTGAAGGTTTTGTAAAGTTGTAACAATGATTTACGGCCTGATTTTTTCAGGACGATGTTGAACAGGCCGTCGAAACCTGGAGCTTTCTTGTTGCGAGAATATTTGGAGTTGGTTTTGATTTCATCGACAGTGATTGAAGCTCAGGGAAGTCGCTTGTGGTACGTTCCATGTTACCAACTGACGCATTAACAAGGTCTTCTTTTAGACTTACAATATCATTGCCATGAGCGTGCGATGATTTAAAAAGCACTGAGATAGTTTTCTTTCATTCGAGCAGGGTGATTAGTAGAGTATCTCCCTGATTTAATGGGGGAATAGGTTTGGGTCTATCTATTATCACTTTCGCTAATCACAAGAATGGCCGAGAATGGTCCGGAAGACAATTCAGTTCCCCATCAAAGTTTGCATTTCTAATTTTTTCGAGCCTAACCTTGATAATGGTCGATAATTTGCTGAAGAGAAGCTTCCTTCGAAAATTTTACGTGCGTTGGTACCGCCTTCTGATTACGTTTTTCAGTGCAATCAACTTCTTTGTAGTATGGTCTAGTTGGAGTACAGTAGATGCAGGTCCTCCGATTCCTTCACCAGTTGGATGAATAGCTCCAGTACTCGACATCATCACTGGTCTCGATGGAGGTATCTTCGTCGATGCGGTTCTCGATGAGATTTGCAAATTGGTCCCAATTGACTCGATGACATCTCTTACGTGAGTGCCTCGAAAGGGTGACTTTGGCGCCGAAGACCAACACCACCGGTAGATGGTGACAGTGTATGTTTCCGGTACAGACAATCCATCTGTCATGTTAGACAGGAGGATATCCAGTATCGAGTCGACTCTAGCCGATGATTAGATGGTGGGTGCATCCGGGTAAACGACGATGTAATGCCTAATGGGCATTGCCTATGTTGAGCATCAGCAGTGAGAATCTTACCGTTCACGCTTGACGAAGTGCAGCCCCATGCCGAAAAGCGAGCGTTAAGGTCACCAGCGATGCTGAGTTTGGAGTTGCGGCGAGTTAGTTTCTGCAAGTCATTCTTGTATCGTACATCCGTGTTGTTGTTGGTTCTGGCTTGTTTTGGGCTGTAAATAGCAACGAAGGTGGTCTTACCATGACTTGTATCTAATGCGATACGAAGTGCTTTGATAAACGTCGTGTTGAAACCCGGGAGGATCCTGAAGAAGATCCCTTTGCGAACTGTTATGACGATACCTCCTCCTCCAGAAAGAGTGCGATCCAGTCGAGCGATGGTGTGATCAGGAAGACAGAAACCAGAACATATTCGGCTTGAGGTATATCTCCGTGATTGCTGCTATGTCGATGTTAGCAAGTTTGCCGGAATTCTGCTAATTCCAGTTTCTTGGAAGCCACCGAATGGGCATTCCAATTAAGGATTATGAACGACGAGCTGCTCATGACGATAGTAGAAGCGCATCATCATAGAGACTTGCTCCTGTGCTATACGGCAGGCACGTGTCTGCTTGTCTATTTCACTGAACAGGAAGGCGAGCTGGTCCATTGAATACAATTCTCCGATTGAGGAGTCGTTGGTCACTTGAGCATACGTGAGAAAACTTGGAAAGTCGTTGATGTGAAATAGTACGTCGTTTTTACGTTTTGGTCGATTTGGTTTTGAAGCTTTCTTCTGAAGCTCGATAAACTCCACTCGCTATGGGCTTGTTCTGCTAGTAGTGAGGTGCTTTTCTCAATAATTGAATTCGTTTGCATCAGTTGAGTAAACAACGCTCCTACATTCTTTTTTGATTTTTAACGTGTTACGTGTTTAGTTTACCTTTGTTATTTGTGTTACGATCCCGTGAGGTGACGAAGGCCAATCGAAGATAGTGTTATCCGTTACGAAGCAATTTAATTTGCCGTGAAAATCAATTTTATTGCTGCCCTATCAACCCGCTCATTTATAAGACAGCAGTAGCTTGTGGAGCGGCATTGTTCGTAGAATCGTGCAATCACAACAGTTCGGCTTTGTGTGGTGTGTGGTGTGATTGAACGAAAATGAATACGCTGCTGTGTCACTCGTGTGCAAATGATATTGCGGGAACGCACATCTCCTGCCGTGGATTTTGCAATGCTACTTTTCATTCCAAATGCAGCGGGATTGCCGAAAACTGCTTTGACGATGTATTAAATAATAAGCAGATATTTTGGCTATGCAAATCCTGCACTAATCTAATGTCCGATAAGCGTCATCGACAAGCTGTAAGAGCCGCCTATGAGGTTGGACAGGAAGAGGTGTTAGGTGCACACAACCAAATTGTCGAACAACTTAAGGGTGAAATACTAACTGAGTTGAAGTTGGAGATTCGTTCGAGTTTTACGGCCCTTATAAATTCGAATTCGTTGACACCGAAAACTACTCAACGTCCATTTGCCGAAGCCAGTCGTAACAAAGCTCGCCGTCTTTTCCCGAATAAAGATGGGGCTAAATCTGATGTCTCATCTCTATTACGTGGTACTGGTATGGGACCATTCATAAATTACGTAACGCTTTTAGGGGGGAGGGGGTACGACAAGTTGTGACATAGGGGGGAGGGGGTGTTATCTAGATCGTTACGTAACATGTTTTCGTCGAAGAAAAATTTTTTTTTTCTTGGAATTTGTTACGTAACAGGGGAGGGGGTGATGGAAAAATTTGTGACACTTTGTTACATAGGGGGAGGGGGGGGTCAATTTTGGACAATTTTTGCGTTAGGTAATTTATGAATGGTCCCTATGCCTGTTTCACCATCTCTTGGCACGATAACAGTAGCTGATCGTAGACCAAAGTTTTGGCTTTACCTCTCACGTATTGCACGCGATGTTTCTGTTGACCAAATTTCCATTCTGGCGAAACAACGTCTTATCACCGATGACGTCGAAGTCGTTAGACTTGTTGCAAATGATCGTGACGTAAGCACAATGAATTTCATCTCGTTTAAAGTTGGAATCAAACCTGAGCTCAAGGCGCGAGCCCTATCTGCTTCAACATGGCCCGAAGGAATTCTTTTCCGCGAATTCAAGAGCAATCGCACCGTATCAGCTGGAAATTTTTGGAAACCCCTCTATCCGCAGCCAGATCAGTCGCCAGTTCAGGCCGATACTCATCAGCCTGCTTCACCATCATCAGTTCAACCAGCTATGATGGAATAATTCAACCACCATCGGGACGCATGTCACTGGGTACAACTCGCTCCGACAATTTGCCGTTGTTTGAACGAAGAATAATTTCGCCGCCATCGCCGAGACTGCACAAACAAATTCACGCTGCGCTGCCATCACTGGGATGCCTGTTATACCGTACTACGGAAGCCCCCGAGCGCTCCGACGCAGTCGTGCTACCAGCCAGCGACCAGCTCAGTCGTCCCGGCCCTGCGTTCGGAGGTCGTGAGGAGGTCTTCCGAACTCCCTTCTCAGGCGAGAATTTTGCTTTAAATGACGATCCGCTCCCTGAAAACCTTTTGGTTTCTAGCATGCCATCGGGTACATCACGCCCCTTCGGCATGTCGGCACGATTGCCACGTGGCGCTGGCGATTTACGGCAACACTACCAAAACGTCAGAGGGCTAAGGACGAAAATCGAGGACTTGTACTTGGCTGCTCTTGACGGCGACTACGATATTTATGTTCTGACGGAAACTTGGCTTGATGATCGTATTACATCGAAGCAGCTCTTCGGGGATTCTTATGCGGTTTATCGCGCGGATCGAAGCGCACATAACAGTGTTCATGGTCGCGGCGGGGGAGTTTTGATCGCTGTTTCTTCCGCACTAGCCTTCTGTGAATTTGGTGTGGATAGTTCATCAAGCATTGAAGTTGTTTGGACGAAGATTACTACGCAGACGAAGAGCTACTTTATTGGAGCTGTTTACATTCCTCCTGAAAAGCGACTTGACTGCACTATTACGCAGCTCCATCTCGACTCTGTAGAACACGCTTCTTCTCAGGCAGATGCATACTGAATGAGCTCGCATGAGCAATGCTGACATTCAAATAGTCGAGGGTGACGTCATTCATAGAAGCTTAGCATGCTGGGTGCCCAAATCTGTCTTCCCAGACTGGGGAAGCGCAACTTTCTGTGGGAAAATGCTATGCTTTACATTTCTCCAATGTCATAACATAAAAAATCTATATATTTATTTATTGGAATCTGTTCTTAGAAGTATTTCTGAGCGATATGTGTGATGATATCGAAAGTTTGTGACTACATGGCTGCATTATAAGCGTTCAAAGCTTTACTTTTTTCGCAACACATCATTTCTGTTAAATTTGCAAGTGTATGTCACAAAAGATTATTATAAATGGAATAACTCGCCCATCAGCAATATACCGAAGGCAGACCACGGTCCACAGTGGCGGCTCTTCTAATATAAAGTGAACAAAAATCTTTTTGCAGTTTGGAACAACGAAGGGCAAAACGAAAGCTATAAATTCGAAAGTAAAGATAAAGTCACCACAGAATGCATGCAATATCGTTTTGAGCTGTATCAGAATTCAAGGAATACATTTGTGGAAAAGTATTTGCTTTCAAATCACATATATTTATCATCTACATTTTTAGAATTATTTTAAGTAAAATCGGCAATTGAAATAAACTGAGAATTCATCAAATTTTTCTCCCGCTAGTGCTTAAATCGAATAATGTAAAAGTAACATGCATTTAAGGTAAACGAAAAGTTGCCTAACACGATGTCGCTTAAATTACTGTTAAAATGACATTTTATTCCAGCGATCATGTAATGCGAATCTAAGGAAATATAGACAATATCATTCATAAAAACAATTTTTATCGGAATTGGCCGGCTTCCAGGCTAATGTGCGGTGTTGCTATCGACAATCCATAATATGCAAAAACGAGTTTCCTATCGTATGAAACGGCTCTTATCTGTCCGAATCATCAAATGAACATCCGTTTCTGACATGGCCCCAGTTCATCGATTTGGGAGCATCGAATCGGTCCAATCCCATCAAAACCGCAATTGACAACGGTTGCCATCCCTTCCAACAACCATCACCCATGCTTGCAGATGAAAATAAAACAACCATTTCACCAGCTCCTCAAATCATTCCCCAACGAATGATTATTGATCATCGCTCATAGCGTGGATTGTTTGGTGCCGGTTTTATCCCATTTGGCTGGTCTGAAAACAAAACGAGCGATAAAATTGTGTGACCAATTCTGTTTTTTGGTCAGCCTGTACAGTTCACATGCGTGTGAAAAGGCACCGTGAGTCGATTGTGGGCCGATCATTTGATGTCCCTTCAGACGTCAGATGGCTTGACGAATGGTTATTCGTCCAGCGGCTACCAGGCACGTCCAAGTAAATGTTAAATTTACCGGATTAGGGAAAATGAGGTCAATAAATAAATGGTTATACAGCCCAAGCTGACTGTTGAATTTTGTAATCCTATGTAGGATGGCGCAGTGGCGTGCCATTTCGATGCTTCGTAGAGAATTCAGTATCGTTCCGTTCGGATTTACTTTCTGAATGTATAAATTGAATTACTACACCTACAAAATTCAATAAATTACACAACATATTCATTTTACTTCCTGGAAAACGCGATGAAACGGTACAGTATGATGGTACAGTGCCGCCCAAAAAGCGTTTGCTTACACTTGAAAGACTATATTTTTTGTAAATCTGATTCGATATATATTTGTACCCTACGTATTGCAATTGTATTAGTTACTATCAGTACTAATAGTGTTAAAGTAGGTTTTTATGCTCGGATAGATAGAAATCTGTGGTATGTATATTCAAAATTACATCGTAGAAGATAAATCGATGCTATCAATCATAGCAATTGGATCAATCATATAGATGGGATTTTGGATGAAATTTTGTATGTATTTGTATGTTGGTAAAATATCCTGCAACATCGAAACGATTCAAAGCACTAGCTGAAGCTTTGCAACGGATGCACGACTTTCAAATTTCTGTTACTTTTTCTATTACGTATTTGCTATTGAAGTTTTGAGTGAAATCAGTTTAATGTGTATAGTTTGTATTGCGTAAGTTCCACTGGTAATTGTGCAACAGTGGAGTCGAAAAAACAGTACTGGAATATCAAAAAATCATCGGTTGTGTTTGTGCTATGTTACAGCATCTGTGTGCGGCTAGAAAGTAATTTTTTGCCACGTGTTTCATGTGTTCCGAAAAACACAAAGGTAAAAATTTCCTAAACGAAACAGCAGGGCCATAGTGAAATTTCCGAAAGTAGACGCTTTTGGAGGTATTTTTTCAAGTACACCTGCCTATTCACCGTTTTGGTTGTTACGAACAGTAATCTTCGCTTTCCACACGATCAAATTGCCTGCCAAATCATGTTTTTCAGCAAACTACTGCTCTCTAGCCGTCGAGTTGCCCCAGAGAGGAATTCACATACGCGGAAGCTCAGTTGTTGTTTGCTTCCCTGCTCGTCGTAAGTATGACGGATAGAGAGCAGAAGATGTCTAGGTTTGCCGAAAAATATGCAATTTGATTGTCACAAACTCGACGGCTAGAGAGCAGAAGTTTGTCAAAAAAACATGATTTGGCAGGCAATTTGATCGTGTGGAAGGCGAAGAACACTTTTCATAACAACCGAAACGGCCAATAGGCAGGTGTACTTAAAAGAATACTTCCTCTTCTTTCGGAGATTTCACGATGGCCCTACTGTTTCCTAGCCGGAGCAAGCGTCGTGAAATTGGAAGCAGAGCTGAGGAAAACATGAAATTCCACACAAAAAGAAGTTGGCCCAAACATTGTACAAGATCCTATAAATTGAATAAAACCAGCAATGAAAACATTTATAATATGTTCTGCTTTATTCACTGAAAGTTTGAAAACGATCGGTTGAACTGGTGAGTTTTGACGAATCTTTTTTGATACAATATGATCCCTACACTTTTTAAACAATATTTAGAAGACTAACTTCAGAAAATTTAATTTGATGTTTGAGTGCGAGTATGTCAAGTCTATGAATAAACTCTGGGAATGATAATGATGATAATGCCATATGTAGGGTTCGTCGCGGTTGCGGTAATTACCGCAACCGCGCGGTATTTACCGCACCCGCACCGCAAAATCTGCGGTGCGGTGAGACACTTTTTCTCGCAGATGCGGTGCGGGAAAGAGCTTTTACCGCGCGGTTTTACCGCAACCGCACCGCAAAAAAATATTTGATGAAGTGATAATTTGGATTATTCTAAATTGATAAACAGACTGCTATTACGAAAGAAAATCTAGCCGTGTTCGAAATATTTTGACGTAAAAATAATTTTTACGACATAGTTTGGACACTAGTTATTTTATACTTCTAAGTAAAACTTCACAAACTAACCATTTCAAATACATAAAATGCAAGATCCAAATAGAGACAAAATTTTTTGATCATTTAAAAACAATAAATTTGTACTATTAAATCCAATTCAAAAGTGTATCACTTCTCCCGATTTCTGTTGGAAATCGTGGAATTATGAATCGTTTTCGATATCAATTTTTCAACTGAGAATTTTGATTAATTTAAAGGAATTAGGGATGAACAAAATATGCTGGGACTTAAACACAACCCAAAGAATATAATTATCTTCATCAAACCAAACGAATTTGGAGTAATTGGCAGTAAAGGATACAAATGTATGAAAAGCGTTCAAATTAGGCTGATTATTCTATCATTCGTTCATCAACATCGTATTTCTATCTATCTATCAATGTGAATTTTTCGGCAGTCAATTGGATTCTTTCTCAACAAGAATGCTATATAACTTTTTTTCGCGTACTTCCATTAAAATTTACGATAATTTTCTACCAAATTAAATCCTTACATGTTTCAGTTAAGCCTATTTTGTAACTTTTTTGAAGATTTTTTGCCAAATACCACACAGTTTGACTCCCGTCCACTTCAATTGAAGTTTTTGCTATTGGCTCTTTGGGCAAATATTAGAGGAAATTACATTACATACAGAACTTTCGAACTAGCCTTTAGAAAACTACACTTCATACATTTTTAAAGGGAGCAATCTTAGTTTTTGAATGAGAATACATCTGTTTCTTGCAAAAGCGGAAATTGGAGTTTTAGGATATTTAGTCCATAAAACCCCCTATTTTTAATAACATTTCTGCTGTATGCTACAAATCATACATTTTTTGCAGTTTTTCTAATGTTCAAAAATTCTGCACCAGTTGAAACCGGACTCCTAATTAGATGTATTCTATATAGAAATTTTTTTTTCGTCAAATGTGGCGTCGTGCTTATTGATGAAATACAATATGTTTTTATTTCACTGTATTGGAATATATGCGCTACTATATAGAAGTACTGGTATTTCGACTTTAATTTTTTTCATGAAATTACTTTAAGAATGACAGGTGATTTTTACTACGTAAAGATGAAAATCATCCATTTCATTTTCATATGTCAAAAACATTGAAAATATGAAAATTTATAGAAAAAATATGCAACTTCATTTCTTATTACATTTTTATATTCCATTTTTTCGATTAACTGAAGGGTTACTAAAATAAAAGTTTTCGCATTACTGCAGTAGAACGTTTCTGAATGTATAATGTTGGCTTAAAATGTACGTAATTTTATTAATAGAAATGCAGAAGTTGATTTTTTTCATAAACATTACATTCTGAGGAGTCTCTTAAAGTTAAATTTCGTGTGAATAAGAATAATATTTTATTGTATATAGTAATACAAATGAACAACACTATTTTTAAAAATATAAAAATTTTACCGCATTTACCGCATTACCGCGCGGTGCGGTGCGGTAAATAAAGTGCGGTTGCGGTAAGCGGTGCGGTTTTAATATTTTTTTGCGGTTGCGGTGCGGACAATTCTTTTACCGCCCACATCCGCACCGCGACGAACCCTAGCCATATGATATTACCGTAAGAAAAAATAGTATCATTTCGAAGAATCTTGATATGTAGCTCTAAAATGATTTCTTTTTGATTTGTTATGACTAACACATTTCAAAACCTCAAAAAATACCTACTGGAATTAACTATGTTCTATTTCCGATAATTATTTTGGGTTGGTAAAAACTGTGGATGGAACTGTACATTTCAAATTGGCTCAATATGTCTGACCCTGAGCGAACGGTTTGATATAGGATTTTTTTGATTTCACACATACTTGACGTAAATTGGTATTTTCAGCTCATCACGAAACAAATTATTAATCTTTCGTATCCGTCAATATCAATGGAGTAAACTATCCCAAAGTTGATCCAGGTTGAAACTAATATGGAAACTTTCATCTGAAGAACCGCGTTGCGAAAGGGCGGTTTGCCTTGTTAGTATGCCTTTATTTCATGAATGTGCTCTATGTATCCTGATTCAGGATTCCCGAAGTCACTGAACGAATAATCAAATGCAACCTAGCTTTGAAGAGAAATCTATCGTGGTAGGAAAAAGTTAATCCAATAAATGTTTGCTGAATTTAACATGAGCCGAACAAACCCGCACCAGTAATCTTTTGACATATGTATATTAAAGTACACAACCCACTGCCCACTGAATAAGCTTGAGGATTCTACTGAACCCCGCCCGGTTCCGAAATGTGTGCATGTGTGTCGCATATAATGCCGTCTCTCAACAGGCACTTTTGCTGGTCTGTTTGTAAAAGTTGTAGACTAGACCGCAGGAAGCCTGGCGGGGCAGTACATTCAACAAATAAACCTTCTGCCTATTAGTGAAGGCTTGACGTAGTGATTCTGCTGTACTTCGCACTACCGCAACAGTTTCCTTCTTTTGCTGATCCATCCTGCTTGTTTATTCAATAAGTGTGTCCAATGAAAAACAAAAAGAGTCGTCTAGAAGATATAAACTAGCGTGTTGGATAGTATATGGGCTGGATTTGTCCTAGGAGACCAACGATGATCTCTCCGTTTTCGTTCTACAAAATTGCTCAACGTCAGACCATCGGACCAATGCTAGTTGAAAATGAATCGGAATGGGGACACATAGTTCCCATTACGTGCTTATCCTTTCTACACGATGCTCGAAGCATACTGGTCCTCTTCCGTTTGCAGCCGCTGTTGTGGAACTAAAAACGAAGTGGACTCTAAATTCAACAGCTGATTTCATGATAGTGTCCTTCTTTGCAACATACCAAGGGTTGACTCGTCCGTTTATAGACATTCTGCTGGTTCGAGGTACAGCTATAACTACAGAATGAAGGCAGAACTTAAACGGTACGAAAAGGGGGAACTATCTTTGAACGGGTTTTAAGTTTATTTACATAAATTATCCGAAGCGTAAAGAGAAACTCCAGTCTAGTTTGGGTAGGACACCGGAATGCCGGTACTAAACGTTGTCCATGTTCACGTTTATAGACGGGAAAATAAAATTGAAGCGAAATGGTCTATTTATTTATGTCCTTGCTACTGCTGCTCAGTCCTATATCATCTGGTACCATCACTAGAATATAAAGGTAACGTATTAAATGGCCAGAAATCCGAGCAGCGTCCGGTCAAACACACCACTAGAGCTATGTTTTTCCCCTACGTTCACCGTGCATAACATTCGGAAGCGTTCTAGTTTCG
This sequence comes from Topomyia yanbarensis, assembly GCF_030247195.1. Taxonomy (NCBI): domain Eukaryota; kingdom Metazoa; phylum Arthropoda; class Insecta; order Diptera; family Culicidae; genus Topomyia; species Topomyia yanbarensis. Next base: position 67,188,739 of record NC_080670.1, read on the forward strand.
TTTCGGTCACAATGACTGAAGTGGAGCGTGTATAGTGTTCCTGGGAAAATAATCCCAGGTTACCTTTTTTTCTCATAATGTGTTACCCAACTGCATTTTTTTTTGTATTCCACAAACGAAGGCACTTCCGACGTGCTTTTCCGGCTACAAGCGTGCCATCATCGTGTCATGTGGTTATGCAAAATGCCACGACAACCGCATTGACCTGCTGGGGAATCTAAATAGCATCCTCTTCGTAGCGTAGGGTAGGTTCGTCGCGTGCTCTCTTTCGCTTTCACAAGCGGAAAGGTGAAAAATTTAATCTTCTTTTTGCAACGGTCAGATCATGACAATTTATGCACAAGTGCTCAATTACTTTACGGGGCATTGTTTGAGGTAAAATTATTTTTCCGTGCAGGGATTTGTGTGTTGATTAGACTCTCGTTAATATCAGAATGTTTGGGCGAAAGATAATTGTGTATAACGATATAATGAACAAAACAAAAACATTCAACTCAATTGAACAGGTCAGTAGATTTTTGCTTGTTTTCAATTCGTTGAGTTTCTCTACTCTTTTCTTATACTTTCTGGCTCTTAGCTCAAAACTGTTGATACAGTTACAATAAACAAGCAAGCAGTATGGCTTTTGTAAAGACTCCTAACTTTAGAACTTTTAGAGCAAATGCAATGTACAATGATAACCATGTGTAAACAGACAAATGTCTATACAAAATTTAATAAAGCATTGGAGCGTATTGACAAAACATTATTACTCTTCAAACTGTGAAAATATGGCATATAAAATGGAATCATTAAATCGTTCGAATTATACTTTACGAAATTCCTAAAAAAAATCCTTTCAAAATATGCACTCTGAACAAATTTGTATCACCAGGGCTCGAACTTAGGTCCTCTTCTTTTTATTTTGTATGTAAATGACATTATCTTTACGCTCAAATATTTAAATAAGCTTGCATGTATATGTAGACGAAATGAAACTTTTCATGCAAGTAAATGCCAAATACACTGACGTATTCCAAAACGAAATGCACTCAGGTTTTTTTTACGCGGGAGATACAGGCCGCGTAAATGAAAACCGCGTGAATTTCAAAATCCGCGCAAATGAAAACCGCGTGAATTTCAAAATCCACGTAAATAAAAACCATTCCATAAAAAATGGAATAACGATGGGAAGGTTGTACCTTTCATTTGAGACTAAGCTTGTGCAAATCGGTTCAGCCATCTCTGAGAAACAGAGGTAACATTTTTTCCGCATACACACATATACATACACACACACATTCTCCAATCTCGACGAACTGAGTCGAATGGCATATGACACTCGGCCCTCCGGGATTAGGTTGGCGATTTTTAGAGCGATTGCATAACCTTTCTATATGAGAAAGGCAAAAACAGGTAAATTTTTTGGTAAACTTCAAGTATTTATGTTATGGAATTAATTTGGCAATAGTCTAATAAAAATCTACTCCGGCATTTGAAAGGCAAACAGAACAGCAATGCTATTCACACAGGTTTCTACAGGTAATCTTGCGTGATTTCTCTTTTGTCGGTTCTCATGGTAAAGAGGGCCAAGTCTATCTTTGCCGTGAGGCATGTTAGTAGACTTGATTGGTTCGTAGTAACCATACCTAAGTTCAACTCCTGCCAGCAGAAGACAATTGATTAGTTCATAGCATTTTAAGCCTGTTTCTAAACTTGTTGTAGCTTAAGTACTATGGCTCTAAAAAAATTCATGATTTTTTCTATTTAGTAATCTCTAGCTAATTAAATGTCATTGCAAAAAAAAATCAATGAAAAAGGAATGTGATTACATATTAGTCGAAATAAAAAATGAAAGGAGGTTTTTGAAAGTCATTTTATTGAAAAATTCAGAGAATGCATCTACTTATTAATTCATCGGTTGAAAAATTCCATACAAGCACAAAAAGTGTAAACTAGGCTTACCACACACCGCTCCCGTATGGCAGATGCAGCTATTCAAACAGGGTTGCTATGATTAATAATAAAATCCACTTATTTTGAAGTTATGCTGCTTCTTTAGTTAATAACTTTTCTCAGCGAATTTTCACAAACTTACAATGTTCCATGAATGTGTTCAGTAGAAGAATACCTTTAGAAATATATAGTGTTCTCATGAATTGATGGTTAGATGATTTTTTAAGAATTTATTTTCAATTTTACCCGATTTTCCATAACAATTTCCATATATACTTTAAAATTTTTGGAGGGTCCGTAGACACAATCGATCGGTACCAAAATTTGCACAATTACTAAGGGCCATAAAAGGAATCAGTAGAGCCTGATATAGTTAAAAGTCAAAAATTGAACTAGTCTATTGTATAGCTCTCTGTAGGACAACGGCAAAACCGATTTTAGAAAATACATCATTTGCTTCAACTCTAAATTGGACCCCAAAACGTTTTTTACATTTCTTATAAAAGAAATGTATAGAATTCGCTCAAACTTTCAAGATTTTTTTTTTGAGGCCCGGAGGGCCGAGTCTTAAATACCAATCGACTCAGCTCGACGATTTGGGACAATGTCTGTGTGTGTGTCTGTGTGTGTATGTAACGGACAAACTCTCATTCGTGTTTCTCAGCAATGGCTGAACCGATCTTATCCAAACCAATTTTAAATGAAAGAACTATCAAACAGTAAGAAAGCTATTAATTTGTTTTTGATTCTAAAGTTTAGTTTCCAAGATATGAATGTTTGAATGTGCAAAAATGGCGTTTTTTGCAGTTTGTTCAATATAGTAATAATCCATTGAAATGAGCCAAACATTATTTCGATAAAACGAATTTTGTATTTCATTTTCCTATCTACAACCGCTAGAAATATTCACCGAACACTTCCAAGTTGTCTGGAAGGAACTTGATAACTAATCAGTGCAAAAATGTTCATTTGTGCGAACCTTCTGACTGCAATTTTTCTAACTTATAACCATCGGATCGATCTGAAACATATCGGAAAAAGAAAAGCGAAATAAATAACTCCAAGCAACGGCGTAGCCAAGAGAAAGTGTTGGTGTTTAACACCATACAACGCCCCCCCCCCACAACACAAAAAAAATATTGGATTGAAGTTGAAAATTTATTGATGCAGACTGATTTACATCAATATTACAATAACAATTACCTGATCCGTACATCAATAACCTGTTGTAGTAAACATCATGAAAACTTTTGATAAATTGTCGGAATGGGGTCCTGATATATAACTGATCTATTGGTTTTGATTTCACAGTTGTCTAATAGCATCAATATCAAATTCCTGCCTGAAATCATTCCAATAGAAAATTCCAGAGTTCTGTAATCAATCATAATCCTCAGACTTTTTTTCAAATTGAGCTCGCTTTTGTAGAGATGTGCTGTAATAAGGGTCTTTATTTAATAGGAAGCGAAGTTAAAATTGATTTGATGTCTATGAAACAAAGAACTGCTCACCAAAAAATGCATAACTTTCAACATTTGCTAAAAATGTTTTTGCCTTTCTCATTCACTCTAAAATTCGTCAATCTAATCCCGACCCGGAGGGCCGAGTGTCATATGCCAATCGACTCAGTTCGTCGAGATCGGAAAATGTTTGTGTGTGTATGTATGTGTGTATGTGTGTATGTGGAAAAAAAATGTGACCTCTGTTTCTCAGAGATGGCTGGACCGATTTGCACAAAGTTAGTCTCAAATGAAAGGTACAACCTTCCCATCGGCTGCTATTGTATTTTTTATTGATTGGACTTCCGGTTCCGGAGTTACGAGTTGAAGAGTGCAATCACACAGCAAATTCCCATATAAACTGAAATGAAAAAATTGTCAAAATCAAATTTGTATTTTTGATGCCAAAGGACTTAAAAATGTATGAAACATTGAGATTTGATGTAAACTCGAAAAAAATAATGTTTGACAAAAAATTGATTTTTTGGACTTTGGTACATTTTTGCCTTTCTCAAATAGAAAGGTTATGCAATCACTCTAAAAATCGTCAATCATACCGGCCCGGAGGGAGTATGCAGTGAGGGGTTGCTACTTTAAAATTAAAACTAGTTTAAAATTTCTTAACAAGTTGAAAATTTTCGGCAGGACCTGGACCTCCAGGATCTTTCTCCATGATCCGCCGCTGGTTTCAAGCGATGTTTCAGTATCACATAGTATCTCAAGATCGTGGCTGTCGATCTATTGTATGTATGTGCAAATCTTATTGAACATGTAATATTCATTTCCACCATTGTATAGGGGAACATGGGGAGACTTGACCAAGCGCAAAATTCTATTTTCGGCTATGGCGTCTTCTATTCGATTCTCAATTTTTTTTTCAAAAATATTTTTATACTTGTTTCGATCCCTTAAGGTAATTTTAAAAGTTTGGAGAGAAAAATCCTTTCCGTGCAGAAAATATTACGTGATTAATAAATTTGCATCAAATGATGTAATTTTTTATCAAACTTTGTATGGACATATCTACTCGACTACTAGTTACTATTAATGTACTAATCTACCATCTCAATCCTTGTGAAGCAGTGAATTGATTTTACATAAATTGGAACATTGGAATAGTTATTAATAGAATTTGCATGACATTGAACACAATAACTAATGTTGGGGAGACTTGACCAAGATTTTATGGGGAGACTTGACCAAGTGGCGATCAGCTGAAGAAAGATACAAAATTCCTAATATTTATTATGCTTTGGTATCTACTGTTAATGTTAATCACGCCATAAAAAATCCCACCCCAAACATACGTCTATATATTTTAATATTTGTAAACAAAGTTAGCAATAGTAGGACTGATTTCGTGACGTGTGAACATGCAATGCAAGCAGTACAGTTAATCCTTAAAAAGAAATGCATTAAAAAAATCAATATTTACCAAATGCAACTCTTTTATATTTTTTAATGCTACCTAAGGATCTCGACAATAGGGAAAAAATAATTACAGAATGTTTTATGTCATTATTTTTTGTTATGATTTTTCAAAATTCTCTTGGTCAAGTCTCCCCACGTCTTGGTCAAGTCTCCCCGCAATGGGGAGACTTGACCAGAAAAAACGATCACAGAAAAACTTTTGTAACTTTTCAAAAAATAAATTAAAAATTCTGCAAAAAATCATAAAGACGCGCAATAACTTTGCGCATTATATCTGAATGACTTTTGAGGGATTGAAGGCTTTTTTAGAGATTTATGCAGTTTTAGCTGAAAACCTGGTCAAGTCTCCCCATGTTCCCCTACAACATAACCAGCCATGGAATCGTAGTCTGGACAAATGAGAAAAGCACAATTGCACCACTAGGTGGATTAAAACAGGTTTTTATTTTGGGAATGCGTCGAGTTGAGACGAAAACGTAATATGATTAATAACTAGGATAACACTTTCAGAATGTAGAGAGAAATTTATGAAAAATGACGATTTCCATTCGACTCCAGCAGGTCCTGATCGATTTTGATGAGCATTTGATTTTTGTTGTATGACCAATTATATGTACAGGTCAAATGTTCAAAAACAGTAATATGAGGTCAATATAGCATCATTTTGAAACTGCCAATTTCGGAGGTTTAGTATCTTCGATGAGTTTTACAAACGCTAAACAGCGCATCATTTGATAAAATAATTTTGTCGGTATATCGTCCAAGAAGTATTTATGGTGAATTTTCTCAGGTTAATATTCGTGACTACAATTAAGTCTCAACAAATTCGCTAAAGACACGAACTCTGTTACTATTTTCTGAAAAATTAATTCTGTATAATTTTAAAACTTCAAAAATTTCGGATTTATGCCGTTTGGACAGTATGATCGATTTTCACCAAACCGAATTTCTGGCTACGCCGCTGACTTCAAGTAAGTAGAAACAAAGTCGTTCTACACTCGTTCACAAGAAACTTCTTCGAATGCTGAATATCTATTATAATACATTGAAGCCCCGATTTTATCAGCCAAATATGAACATATGTTTGATGGGCTCTAGCAGACGAACAAGACTGAATTCGAGTAAATCCTTTCTTGAGCATGTTTGTTTGTGAAAATTATAAACAATTTGAAATTTTTTAATAGTTTTATTTTTTTTTATTTAACCGTGAATTTTTAATAAATAGTGACCATCGCTTCACAACGTAGTCTATTTTTCATGGCTTGCTGTGAGCACGATCTCTCGAATTGCTGAACTGAAAATTATGGAATAGAAATTAATTTTTAGTATTCTTTACAGATTTAACTCGCCGCGCAGATGGCTCTGAATTAGACCCACTGGTGCCCTAAGACGATTTCGCTAGATTTTCAGAGCACTGTGCACCCAGTGCATTAACGCAAGTGACGGACGGTTATCGAAAAGATTCGAGAAAATGAAAATTCCAGTAATGATGATGATTTTCCCAAACGGTTCGTTTTCGAGAGGTTTTTATTTGTTCTTTGGCATTAGGATTAGCGATAATAAATCAAATCAAGGATACTACTGGGAAGTCACCTTTTTTTATTATTCATTTCGTTTATTTGATAGGCACAAATGCGTTAGCTTGGCGGTGCCAAATGCTTTTGTTTTTACATTTTGGATATCTTAAAACTAGGAGGTTACAATGTTGAAATATTTTTTTTTACAAAGGAAAAGAAAGTTTACAGCTATCTTAAGACTAGAAATAAGATTCAATATACAAAAGAGGGCCAAAAGATTTTTTTATGAAAAAAATTTAAAACAAGGGATTCACTTTGATATACAAGAGGGGGAGTAATAGTATTTTACGAAATATTTTACGGTTATCTTAAAACTAACAATATAGTTTAGTACACAAAAGGGGGAACAAATATTTATGAGAAATTTCACAGAAATCTTAAAACTAGGGATTCAATTCTATTTACAAGATGGAGGACAAGAGTTTCAATAAAGAGTAAAAATTATAGCTATCTTAAAACTAGGAATACAGAATACTAATTTGAATTTTTTAACTAAAACTTATGCTTGGTCAAGATATTCAAAGGGTGGCTTATTTCCGCATCAGTGTAGCAGCAGTTGTATCAAAGACAGGGGAGAGACAGGGAAAGAAGAGCAAAACTTGCAACTTTCGCTCGAACGGCGGGGGGGGGGGGGAGGGAGATCAGCGTATCAAATTTGCGCCTCAGTCTAGTAAGTCGTCGAGTACCGGATTGGCGGATGGTATTCTTCGGACCCGCGGGGATCCTTCAAAAGTCATCGGACCTCGAGTCGCTCTCGCTTCAGTTTCCTTCTATGCAGGCGTAGTGGTAAGGGCGACGGCGGTTACATAGTGGCACTCTGGAGCTGATCGGTTCCACAAGGCAGGAGGAAACTCTAAAAACGAGAAATAAAAGAGAGGGGCTAAATTGGGATATTTATCGTTTTTATGAAGGTATAAATAAGGGACATATAGGGGAAATCACGAGTTGCCAGCATATCTCGGACTGGTACATTGGGTGGTCTACCTCGGGCCCGAAGGGATTCCTTTAACTGAGACCTGGCGTCACAATACCCGGCGCACACCCAGACAACGTGTTCGATGTCGTGATAGCCCTCGTCACAAGCGCACAGACTACTCTCCGCAAGCCCAATACGCCGCAAATGCGCATCCATGGTGTAGTGATTGGACATAAGTCGGGACATTACACGAATAAAATCCCGACCCACATCCATCCCCCCGAACCAAGGCTTCGTTGATACCTTTGGGATAATCGAATGTAGCCATCGTCCAAGTTCCCCATTGCTCCACGAGGTTTGCCAACTGTTGAGCGTCCTCTGACGACAAATACTAAAAAATTCATTGAAGCAGATTGGTCTTTCGTATATGTCACCATTTAATGCGCCCACCTTTGCTAATGAGTCGGCCTTTTCATTGCCCGGGATAGAACAATGAGAGGGGACCCAAACAAAGGTAATCTTATAAGATTTTTCAGATAACGTACACAAGGACTCCTGTATCTTCCCCAGAAAATACGGTAATTGCTTTTTAGGCTTCACCGCACGAAGAGCCTCGATAGAGCTGAGGCTGTCCGAAACGATGAAGTAGTGATCTGTGGGCAGAGTGTCGATGATCCCAAGGGTGTACTGAATTGCAGCTAACTCTGCGACGTAAACTGAAGCGGGATCATTGAGCTTGAATGAAGCGGTGATAGTATTGTTGAAGATACCGAAGCCAGTGGACCCATCGAGATTTGATCCGTCAGTGTAAAACATTTTGTCGCAGTCGACTTCTCGGAATTTATTATAAAATATATTGGGGATCACCTGCGGGCGTATATGGTCCGGGATTCCACGAATCTCTTCCTTCATGGATGTGTCGAAGAATACAGTAGAATCAGAAGTATCTAGGAAACGGACACGGTTGGGATTGTACGAAGAAGGATTGATGCTCTGTGCCATGTAGTCGAAGTACAAGGACATAAAACGGGTTTGAGAATTAAGCTCGCCGAGCCTCTCGAAATTTTGAATTACCAACGGGTTCAGAATGTCGCATCGGATGAGCAATCGATATGAGAGTTCCCAAAATCGATTTTTTAGCGGAAGAACGCCCGCCAGCACTTCGAGACTCATCGTATGGGTCGAGTGCATGCAACCCAAGGCAATGCGCAAGCAACGATACTGGATTCTCTCTAGTTTGATGAAGTGTATGTTCGCAGCGGAGCGGAAACAGAAACACCCGTACTCCATCACCGACAATATCGTTGTTTGGTACAACCTGATCAGGTCTCCTGGGTGAGCACCCCACCATGTTCCAGTTATTGTTCGGAGAAAATTGATCCTTTGTTGGCATTTCTGTTTCAGATACCTAATGTGACATCCCCAGGTACCTTTAGAGTCGAACCAGACCCCGAGATATTTAAATGTGAAAACCTGGTTGATCGTTGCACCCATTATTAAAAGCTGGAGTTGCGCCGGCTCACGTTTCCTAGAAAAAACAACCAACTCAGTTTTCTCCGTGGAGAACTCAATACCCAGCTGAAGAGCCCAAGCAGACAAATTGTCCAAGGTATTTTGTAATGGTCCTTGCAAGTCGGCAGCTTTGGGCCCTGTAACAGAGACCACCCCGTCGTCTGCAAGTTGCCTTAGCGTGCATGAATTGGCAAGACAATCGTCAATGTCATTCACGTAGAAATTGTAGAGCAGGGGACTTAGACATGAGCCCTGGGGAAGACCCATGTAGCTAAATCGCGATGTTGTTAAATCGCCATGCGAAAAGTGCATGTGCTTTTCAGACAACAGGTTTAGCAAAAAGTTATTTAAAATTGGCGAAAGACCATGCTGGTGCAGCTTCTCTGACAGAGTGTTGATAGAAACTGAGTCAAAAGCCCCCTTAATATCCAAGAAGACTGATGCCATCTGCTCTTTGTTAGCATAGGCCATTTGGATTTCTGTAGAAAGCAACGCAAGGCAATCGTTCGTCCCTTTGCCTTTGCGGAAGCCAAATTGTGTATCTGACAGTAAGCCATTTGCTTCAACCCAATTGTCGAGGCGAAACATGATCATTTTCTCGAACAACTTCCGAATACAGGACAGCATTGCAATCGGCCGATACGAGTTGTGGTCGGAGGCTGGTTTTCCTGGTTTTTGGATGGCGATGACCTTCACTTGCCTCCATTCATAAGGGACAATGTTACCCTCAAGAAACTTGTTAAATAAATTCAACAGGCGCCTTTTTGCAGTGTCAGGCAGATTCTTCAGCAAGTTGAATTTGATTCTGTCTAACCCTGGGGCATTATTGTTGCACGATAAGAGAGCAAGTGAGAACTCCACCATCGAAAACGGTGTTTCGTTCGCGGTATCGTGAGAAGACGCGGCGCGGTACGTTTTCTGTACCGGGACAGAGTCCGGACAGATCTTCTTGGCGAAAGCGAATATCCAACGGTTTGAATATTCCACGTTCTCGTTGGTACTATTATGATTACGCATACGTCGAGCCGTACCCCAAAGAGTGCTCATCGCTGTTTCTCTCGTTAACCCGTCGACGAACCGGCGCCAATAACTGCGTTTTTTGGCTTTCATTAGACTCTTCATTCGCCTTTCTAACGACGCGTACTGTTGATAGCTAGCGGGTAACCCGTCTTCCCGGAAGGCCTTATATGCAGTGGACTTTTCCGCGTACAGCTCTGAGCACTCTTTATCCCACCACAGGGTGGGAGACCGTCTATGGGTATTCGCGCTGGGTACTGGTTTAGTCTGAGCTTGATTCGCACTGTCGAGAATCAAGCCAGCCAAAAACCTGTACTCTTCCTCCGGAGGAAGTTCTTGAGTGGATTCGATTTTAACGGATATCGCGGTCGCGTAACTCTTCCAATCAATGATCCGTGTGAGGTCATACGATACATTGATTGTTTCCGATGGTCTTGAACCGTTAGCAATTGAAATCACGATAGGCAAATGATCGCTACCGTGGGGATCAGGGATCACCTTCCACATGCAATCTAACTGTAGCGATGTCGAGCAAAGCGATAAATCCAACGCGCTTGCGCGTGCTGGTGGTGTAGGAATCCGCGTCATTTCTCCCGTGTTTAAGATGGTCATGTTGAAATTATCGCAAAGATCTTGGATTAATGTTGATCTATTATCATCATGAAGACAGCCCCATACCGTACCGTGCGAGTTAAAATCTCCCAGAACTAGCCGCGGTGCCGGTAAGGATTCCGTGATATTACAAAGCGTTCGGTGCCCTACCGAGGCTCTAGGAGGAATGTAGATGGAAGCAATGCAAAGGTCTTTACCTTTGATTAAAACTTGACAAGCGACAATTTCAATGCCTGGTGTCGAAGGGAGGTTAATTCGGTTGAAAGAATAGCACTTTTTGATCCCCAAAAGTACTCCTCCATAGGGGTTTTCTCGATCCAGACGAATTATATTAAAGTCGTGGAAGTTGAGATTTATATCGGAAGTTAACCAAGTTTCACATAATGCGAAAGCATCACATTTTAAACTATTTAGTAAAAATTTAAAGGAATCGATTTTCGGGAGGATACTTCTGCTGTTCCACTGTAGAACAGTGATCGAATCGGTGACCTCGTTCGATGACTTAGCCATCGAAGGATACGATCGCTGCAAGGAGGGGCCATTTAGTAGTCAACTGCTTCAAAAATGTTTGCACTATAGGGAGAAAACGTATCAGAAGGCTTTTAAGAGGATCAGTAACATTGAAAGCTGTGAAAATTAAGTCCACTATGTCAGAAAATTTCATTAGTCCGCTACTGGACTGAGTATCTGTTTGAAAAAAGGGGACACTTGGGGTTTTGGATGTCCCTGGAAGTGGTGGGTACTCCTTGTTAGAATTAATATTTCCAAGTCCTGGAGCAAATTGCTTCGGCTTTTGTGCATCACTTCCGTTGGATTTATTGGTTGTAGATGGCGCACTCTGAGTGGACGACACCTTGGCACCCTTACGAGGCAATGTAGGGGAGGCTGGATTTCTCCTCTTCCTGGATTCCCCTGGGTTAACCAAAGATGTTCCCTCTCGTGGGTCGTCAGATTCTTGCTCAACGTTAGCCAAACCAGCATAGGGATTTTCGGACAGGACAGATGGCGAAGCATTCTTTAGCATTTCTGCATAAGAACGCCTTGAGCGTTCCTTAAGGGAGCGCTTAATTTTATCCCCGCGCTGCTTGTACGCAGGGCATGATTTAAGAGCATGTGAAGGGCCCCCGCAGCAAATACACTTTTCAGTTTCTTTGTCGCAAGAGTCATCCTCATGCTCTCCTTCGCATTTGCCGCATCGTTTCTTATTTCCACAATATGTGGCTGTGTGGCCCAACTGCTTGCAATTGCTGCAGCTCATGACCCGCGGTACAAACAGGCGAACTGGTAGGCGAACCCTGTCAAGGAGGATGTAGTTGGGAAGAGAGGACCCGGCGAATGTCACCCGAAGCGAGCCTGATAGAGAGTAGGTAGTCTTACCTCCCTCGGTGTTTGCGGTATACAATTGTTTGCATTCTAAGATCTTAATCTGTTCAAGAGAGGGGTCCTTAAAGCAGCCAACCCCGTGCTCCAACAGTTCTTCGCATTTCAGGCCCGGTTCGGACACTACCCCATCGATTTCACAGGCCACACAAGGCACGTACGCTTTAAATTCCCGCGTAAAGCGCTCACAGCAAGCAATCGCGTTTGCCTGGCCGAGATCACTCACTAGAACACGTATCTTGTTTGCCCGAACACGTGTTATCTGAGTTACGGCCGGGTAATTAGCAGTCAGATCTCGAGAAAGTTTTAATATATTAACCGGTTTCTCTCCGGTCCGAAAATATACCACCCATGGCCCAGAGGAACCTTCTGGGTACTGCTTTATACGGGGAGCAATGCGAGTATTAGGGGGATCAGGGACTTCCATGATTGCATCAGATGGTATTTCGCCCTCGGCCATTTAAGCACGAGGGCAGAGCGTTATATAAACGGGAATGTGTCTTATTATTTGATTACAAGGTAGAGTAAAAGTAGGGAAAAGGAAAGAAAGCAAACGAGGAAAAAAAATAAAGCAAAACTTATCTGCAAACAACGTCGATTGTTCCGCACCAGCGAAAACAATGTACTGGATTTACTGTCGGCACCAGCAGAACGGCTGCTAACGAACGAACAAAGGATGACCTTGACTCACTAAAATTTACACACCGAGCACCACTGTGAAATATAACGATCCGTTCCGTTCAAAGGTTGGGAGACGTATTGAAGTCACCTTTTGAAAAAAGTCGATGTCAAAAGTAAAATTTGGAACTATGCACGCATGCACTTCAGAGATAGCATGATATCAGGAGCTGCAATTTCATTTCAACGCTTTTTTGTGTAAAGGGCGATACTTACAAATGTAAACATAAGGCTTTTTCATACATGCGAATGAGGGCTTTGAAACGCAACAAATTAACCCAAAATTTTGATTCTACGATATTGCTTTCTTAAACTACAGCAAAAAATACAACGGGCGAAACTGTATTTTTGTTTGTTTGTTTAAAGTTTCACCCTCCACGCTCCATGCAAACAAACAGGTTTAGTTTAGTTCAGTTTAGAGGCGAAACTGTTTTTTTTCGTATTTCTTTTTGGGATTATCAAGCTGATACCAGCTGTAAATAGTAACAATGATCGCTATTGAAAAAACCCGGACGAAATCGGTGGTGTAAAACGGTAGTCATTGTAAAAAAATGTAAGGGCGATACTTCAATGCTGATAGGTCGGACCGAAAAAGTTAACAATCGCCAAAGGGGCGATACTATCATTTTGTCAATTTCAATAGCAAAAACAAATTTTAATTTAATAATTTCAAATACTTTATGAAGTTTCGGGTTTCGATCACTGAATCATGCAATCTAGGATGTAAAAAACACAATATGTAGTTCTTAAATAGGAAATAAAACCAAGTCTGAAAATATTCACTGTTGATTTTCTTTGAATGGTGTCACTGCTAGTATCGCGTTTTTCAAGAAAAAGCGTTGATTTCTTAGTTCTCAGTCGCGTTGGAAATTATAGTAAAGAATAAACTTAAAATCGATTCAAAAAAAATTTCGATTTTTTTTGGCTCAGTACAATATATAACCCCTTTAGGAAAATTCAGTTTTCCCACCACAATGCATTGATTGAGGAATTTAGATAGTTCGTTTGTATGTCTATTTTATGAGCCATTTTTTCGCTTTCCCATTGATTTGGTTTGAGATTTCTAGCACTGATGTTGTCCTATGCTGATTTGAGCGATTCTCTGAGTCCTACCACTATCCCATGTAGTGTGTGTTATCAAAAACATCGCGAAGCATCAAGTTCTAAATATTCTCAATCGATATAATATCCGAAGAGAGTGATAAGAGTTATAAGAAATGTATCATCACACTGTTAGGTGGATTGAAAACGTTTTATTTTGCCTCGAATTGAACACACATATTAAGCAGAACCACAAAGTATTAAAAAAAATCCGATAGGAACAAATAATTGTGATATTTTTGTTGTGATCATCATATCCCCAACATGTCCTTCTTAACACCACCATATGTCCGTTTCACCAGCAATCTGTAAAAAGTGCAGATAATTCGTTTTTATGTATTTATATATAAAAGATACTTCTTGATTTTTGTAACTTAATCCCTTTGGACACACGAAAGCCAACATATGGGACTACAACATTGAGTATTACATGTTGACAAAAACATGCCTCTACTATGTAATATTTGAGTATGTCCTTAACATGTCCGTCTTACCCCCAGTTTCTCTATGTGTGGCTGATTTTTTTCGTAGATGATTAATGTATAAATAAACCTTAACATTACACAAGAAATCCATTGTTGCCTTCAAAATCATAAAATTACTTTCGGTTTGATCACTTTACACCAGACGCCTCTCTTAAACAATTAAAGCTAAATGTTGCGTTAATTTTGAAATTAATGGTGAGACTGCTAAACGCGTAAGTGAATCGAAATATCTAAAGACAATAATAGATGATAAGTTAACAGTTGAGTTTCACTAAAAAGTAATATTATGCTGGATGTTTTACAATGGCTCTCTGGAAATTATTTGACAATGCACAGTGGTCCGAATACAGAATATTGACTAGACTGCTGATTCTAGTGCTTTTATGTCATCGAAACAATTAATCTGTGTCAATCGCGGCATCTTTTGAAATGGGTGACGTTAAAGTGACATCAATTGTTTGTATGATATGTAAATTATTTTCGAATTAAGATGAGGTTGAGTAATCAAGTGTTCCGAAAATTTTCAGTTCAGTCTTTTATATGCAACTTTGCCGAAAAATAATCATTTGGTTTTAATTTTACTGATTTTCGAGTCTTGGGTATCTCATTTTGTTTTAATTTGACTATACATATTGTGAATATTAATACTGTTTGTAGCATTGGAACCAAAACGGTCTGTGTAACCTCCCAAGTAGCAATTCTGGTTTTATAGCACACTACAATTGCATTCTGAGCTTTATGAATGGTTTCAAGACTGTCATAAAACCTCAATTGTTACTGGAGCTAGAAACTATCTTTGAAATAAGTTCAGTTCTTTTAGTACTTAACAACTTCGAAGAACGTCAAACTGCTCTATCTCTGAACGTTGTACAGATAGGAGTAATTTCTTCAAATTGCCGCCACCATGCGGAGAAAACCTAATACATTCAAGTGAAAACAAAAAATATTTTTGTTCCTCTACAACTTTGTGGAACATCATAACATTCTATCTCTAATTGTTTTAAAGATATAAGTTTTTCCTAACTTTGCCCCACCTTTACATGTGAGATAAGCGGAGTACGCCCATTGCGAATGTTCAGCAGCAGTATACAACTTTGAACGTAGCTCTTTATCGGTTGGTTGGATTGTCCAGCAGTCTTCGACAAACTTGTTTCGCCTTATCTTCAAAAGATAAACTCCTTTCTAACTCCGTGTTCCGATATATACAGCGACCTCTTGCGGTAATTTTGCGAACTGTGAGTGTTTCTTCATACATTTTGGCCAACAATCCCACACAAACATTAAGCTTTTTAGGGAAGGGGTTAGGAATTATGGGTCAACCGATTTTGCCCAAATTTGGATAGCGTCATTAGTTTTGTTTGGAACTACGCTGGAATCACATGGGTTAGCATATTTGACAGTTAACCCAACAAAATGATAGAACAAGGTGGTTGAATGATAGGTCTAGCGTCAGCTACATTGGAAAATACTAAAACCTGAACGACGCCATTATAATATTTTTGTTTTAGGGGAATATCACTTGTGATACATAATCGAAAACTAACGATATTTGCTCAAAACAGAAATTCAGAAATAATTTTACGTTCCACGTAAGATGTTTAAACCCTGCAAGAAACTAGTACTACATATAACAAAACGTCGCATGGAGTGTTTAAGCGTACGACGTTTGTTAAACAGACTTTTCTGCGAGGGAGTGCTAAGTTGATGCAAAATGGAAACGAAATGCATTTTTTTTTTCAAATTTGATGTAAATTTTCTATACATTCCTAGAGTAAATAATCTGCTCCTAGCTTTTATTGCAATCTCGGACATATATCGTCGCTGTTGTGCACATTTCGAGAAAAACGATTTTTAAAGTTTGAGATTGAATATGTTGAAACTTATAAATGGTATAAACAATCCAAACAATTGATGCTTCTATCTATTCTGCATTAATCTCTCAAATATTACGAAGATCGGTTGACTATGTTGCGAGTTTTTACTATGAATGTAAACAATTCATATCTTTGGGTTCATATGGTCTATAAACATTCGGTGAAATGCATTTTAAAGGAAATGAGTCAGGGAATCTAGAAAAAAAATGTTATTCTTAATTACAGTGTTGCCAAATATCTTTTATTTCCGGTTCAAAACTAAAACTGTGTTTTTCACACAACTCGTATAATTTTCTTTTGAAAATGTTTATTGCATTGTGTTCCTCAGACATTTTCACACATAAAACCGTCTAAAACTTCAATATAACTTGAGCCAATCCCTAGATATAGTTATTTGAAGCAAAAAACTCACAATTTCTCATCATGTTTCGCGCTATATCTAAGTAACCAAGTAGAATTTCAAAATTCTGAAAACGCCACTTTGTAGAGATTTTTCAAACAAGTAATGTGGCATATCTAACTCAGTTTACCCCAAAATGGCGTTTGTCATAAGATAGCACAACAGCGATGATATGTGTCCTTATGTAGGCCTGCATTTATAGGGTACGCTTAGCATAACCTCTTTCAAGCTCGTCGAAAGAGATTATGATCAGTGCTGTGCAATCTCAAGATGGTCTTTGAATTGTGACGGTAAATATGAAGTGACCGTATCACCACAAAAATGACCCTTATTTCATTTCCATTTTCCTCGGATAGTGTTTCAGTTAACTATCTCTCACAGAAGTCGTGCGAGAGAGAACTCATTGAAATGATTGAGAACCATTTATTTTATATTGGTATGGTAAACTAAATATTATCAGTGTATTGTATTCAGCCTGCATACGGTGCTTTGTTTCTCCACATTTCAGTTTCATTTATGCATAGCTATTTATTATATGTTTGTTAATTCTAGCTAGTTGTTTGTAATAAGAAAACCCTCATAACCGTATTTACATGTGTTGTTAATAAAACGACGGTCAATTACCTTTCCTCTCAATAATGACTCCAATGAGTGATTCGGAAGAGAACCGTCTGACTTCTGTCAATTCATTGGAATGAGAACCGTATCTCAATAAGCATCGCTTACTGCTAAGGTTCGTCGCGGTGCGGATGTGGGCGGTAAATGGATTGTCCGCACCGCAACCGCAAAAAAATAAAACCGTACCGCTTACCGCAACCGCACTTTATTTACCGCACCGCACCGCGCGGTAATGCGGCAATTTTTTTATATTTTTAAAAATAGTATTGAAAAATTGTACATTTGTGTAACCATACACCGCAAAACAGGGTATCTTTGATTACCGGGGTAAATTTGATCAAATGAGACTTTTTTCAGTAACTTACGATAATATGATTCCTCCGAACAAAATTATCGAAACACAATACGAATCATATTCTCAACATGTTCAGCTTCTACCGGCAACGATTATTTTGTCACTTAATGTACCCTTTATGAACACAAATTGAAAATGATACAACTTTCATGCACCGTTTCAATCTGTTCAAACAATTGCTTGTATATTAATGAAATCAACCAACTTCAACTGAACTGATCACTTTTCTAGAAACCGTAAATATTTTTGTCCAATAATTTATTTTAAAAATCCGAGATTTTTATTGCTAACTATTTTATTTCGGCTATTTTTCCGAAAAATTTCGATAAAAATCGTCCGTATCCTTCCAGGCGATTTTGTTTTCTTGCGAGACTATATCGGGCTATGAAATTGCCTGCAGATATGCAATTTACACAACATTTCGAGCGTTATTTATTATTTCGATACACTTATTTTGATGATCAAAGTTACCCTGAATACAACGAATGAAAATTTACAACAAATATATTTTATTTTTATAGTAAAACGAAATAAATTACCAAACAATGGGTATCAGTACTTGTTTTAAAAATGCAAACAGTTATATCTACCTGATTTGAAGAAAGTTATTCGAAAAAATATAGAAAAATTGATCAATTTTTCCCCGTTTTACGGTAGCATACTTTTTTAAAAAAAGAGTCCAATAAAATTGACTGCAGAAAAATTCACATTGAATTTACACAGCAATCAAAGAAGATAAAAATACAATGTTGATGAACGAATGATAGAATAATCATTCTAATTTGGACCCCTCATTATTTTGGACGCTCTCATACATTTGTATTCTTTACTGCCAATTACTCCAAATTCGTTTGGTTTGAATTATATTCTTTGGGTTGTGTTTAAGTCCCAGCATAATTAGTTCATCTCTAATTTCTTTAAATTAGTCAAAATTCACAGTTGAAAAATTGATATCGAAAACGATTCATAATTCCACGATTTCCAACAGAAATCGGGAGAAGTGATGCACTTTTAAATTGGATTTAAGAGTAAAAATTTATTGTTTTTAAATGATCTAATAATTTTGTCTCTATTTGGATCTTGCATTTTATGTATTTGAAATAAGTAGTTTGTGAAGTTTTACTTAGAAGTATAAAATAACTAGTCCTAAATATGTCGTAAAAATAATAGCGTCAAACTATTTCGGATACAGCTAGATTTTCTTTCGTTATAGCAGTCTGTTTACCAATTTAGAATAATCAAAATTATCACTCTATCAATTATTTTCTTTGCGTTGCGGTTGCGGTAAAACCGCGCGGTAAAAGCTTTTTCCCGCACCGAATCTGCGGGAAAAAAGTTTCATCGCACCGCAGGTTTTGCGGTGCGGGTGCGGTAAATACCGCGCGGTTGCGGTAATTACCGCAACCGCGACGAACCCTACTTACTGCTTTAACTGCTAACCGTTTCATTCTCTTTTGTCTAGCAGGATTGCCATCAGTACCGTGATGGAGTTCAGCACTGATTATGATAAATCTGCAAAAGGGATTGTAATATCAAGATTTTATTCATTGTAACTAGTAGGATTATTTCCAAAAAAACAATCCAAACATTCAACGACTAAATTATTGCGCTACTGATTCCAAATTTATATAGAATACCACAAATATACAAAGTCATAGTGTACCAATTTTGGAATGTCGCTGAGCATTTATCCTTGCTCGTAACTACAGCCATTTCAAGCGAACGTTATTATACATTCGATTGTTTGAATAATTAATACAACAGAAACGTTTTTTCCTTTGCTTGTTACCTTCTACCTGACAGACCAGTATACGTCA
This sequence comes from Topomyia yanbarensis, assembly GCF_030247195.1. Classification (NCBI taxonomy): domain Eukaryota; kingdom Metazoa; phylum Arthropoda; class Insecta; order Diptera; family Culicidae; genus Topomyia; species Topomyia yanbarensis. Next base: position 67,207,946 of record NC_080670.1, read on the forward strand.
TATAACAAAAACGGGTACTCGCTTCCTTGTGGAACAGCTGAGAAAAAAGCATTCAATCAACTGGTAGTCATACTCGGGGGCCCTTGCTCTCAGGGTGGAGTGCATCAATGTTGACAGCTGCCAAACACTGCTGTATTGTCATGTTCTTGTAATCGAATTGTGACATAACGAGGTTTTCGCTGATGCGAGCGTGAAAAAGATGACTCTTTAATTCATCATGTCACGTTCGTTCGAAATTATCACTCCACTCGGAGCTCCCTTTCTGTCACTATTCTGATGATGATCCTGACCCCGATCGAAATCCCCGGGAAATTACCGCTCCACATGGTGGCTTGCAGCGACCGAACGGAGACGGTTACGAACGGGGTACTATTGAATGGTGTGTAAATACATTTTCCAAATTAATTGGTTGTTAGCCATTTGATGCACTGGAATACGGTCAGACAATTAAAGGCACGTGAATGGCAGTCATGCGACGAGGAAAGTGATCGCACAAAAAAATGTTTTTACAATCAGCGCAAACTTGTCGCCATTGTACAGAGTAAAATAAAATTGTGGGGAAATTGATTCGTGATTGATTTTCCGCCATGCTTACCCTAGGTACAAGTTTTCGATTTGAATGGTTTCATCTCGCACAAGTTTTTATTCCATTTCGATTGCGATTTTTATTTGCACGGAGACGAGTGTTCACTTTGCGTTCGATTTGCCATGTGGTGGAGCAGTGTTGTACTCAAGACAGGGGAATGCTGTGTGTAGGGTGGAATACAAAAGCAGGGAAAGGCTTCCGAGTTTGTGTCGCCAAGTGTCTGTTGACATTGGCTTCAAATGTTCCTAGCTAGCGTGAGGTAGCTTCAATGTAAAATCCTATTATTTTTCTGCGCGTGTTATGAACGAGGCTTCTCGTGGTACATTGTGTTGATGCAGCATGAAATGCTAGCACAAATACCACCTGTGCGGTTTGAAACAATGTTTAAACGCTATTTTCTTTACCGATCCCTGTCCATATTCCCTCACATGCAAAATCTTTGAAAATGAGTAGGTTCGCTTAAGTTATATACTCCGCGCGAAATTTCAATTTAACGATTTATGTTTGTGTCCAGAAAAAATGACTCAAATTCATAAAAATTGTTACTTTTTTGAGTAGATTGATTAAAGATGAAAAAACCACAGAAGATGTGCTAGTCATTCGCAAACAATCAGTATGTATGTACAATACACCAGGATGCTGATATTTCCACATCTACTATATATGTACCGTAGTAATTATCTAGCACTGGAAAATGTTTCCATGTGACAGAGCATATGTTTAAATTAGCATTCTGGGATGGAATCATTAAAAATTTCACCTTTTCCAGACCTGGGTATGGTAAAATTTGTACAGGAAGATATAACACGGAACTTTTTGCGCTTCATGTAAACATTGCTTCATCGTTGTTACCAACATTAGCGGAATAGTCGAAACAGTAGTTTTTTAAAACATCCGCTGATGTGATCCTAAAACAGGAGCAAAATAAAAATTTATTAGATCGAACCTGCTCTTCCCTTGCGCGTTTTATCTTCTTCGTTTATAGAGCACGCCGACTTCCGAGAAAGTGCTATGACAACGGCAAAAGTCGCTCAATTGGCTTCCACCTTTCTCGCTGTCGATGTAACTCGTTTGCTCTGGCCCCCGGCAACGCGAGTTTGCCTGTCGCTGCCAGGAAACTTTTGCTCTGCATGTACGACACGGGTAAATGTTGGTGCTTGACATTCACTGCAACATTCAGAATTGGCTTCATGTCAAGGTCTCTACCGGAAACGGATGGTTCGCATACGAGTAAAAAAATGGTGCATATATTGTGAATAACCATTTGAAAATGCACACGGTGGCGTATAACAATGACATGTAGCTCCCGGAACAGCGCGAAACGGAAAGTAAACATCTTATAGAAACATCTACAAAACTATCAACTATTTTTAGCATTATGAAACAGCTTAGTAGTTGTTGACAATGTCAAAACATTGTGAAATTCGCGTGAAGCAATGTATTCAGTGTTCTACAGGGGAACATGAGGGGATTGGGCTAGGTTATCAGTTAAACTAGCTAACGTTTTATCAAAAGATGTTTTATTAAATTTCATACCATTTATTTAAGCAGTGTTAAAATCAACAAATTAAATAAATATCTGTTCACAATTTGAGCGATGTATTACAAATGCAGTGCATTGATCGGAACAGATGAAATCCGAATCACACGTACCGAAACAGTCACCCTTTCTCGAAACAGTGCTTTCGAAACTTGTGGTAACTGTTACAAAAAGTTTTCGTCGCACTGAAATATGAATACGAACACCCAATCATGTAAAGAAAGATCTTTGCCCACGGGAACAGGCACAGCATAGTTGGTAAATCGTTGCCTAGTATACAGCACCTCACCTAGCTTCAATTCCCGACCCCGCACTGGAGATTATTCTAAAGTAATTTTTCCAATTCTAAACAAGTGGAGGATGACCCTAAGATTTAAACCTCTACCAAAATAAAAAACTTTGCACATCTCTTTACGCTGGTTTTCGGCCATTATTGTTTGTTCTGTATAATGAAAATACAGAATCCACCCAAAACAAATCCATTAGAGTGTAAATGCATCTGTTTTTCCGCTCCCGAACTGTGAGCGAAAAGCTCCCAAATGATTCGTTAGTGTATAAATAAACAATAAACAACAAATTATTGAACCCCACAGCTAGTTGTCGTTGGCTACACAGTTCAGAGATAACCGTTTCCATACTCGATAAGCCTATGATAACCGCTGCAATGATGAAAAGTTTCTATAGATCATTCGACCAACTAATAATTATGTGCCGGAGGAAAGGATGAACATGGAACAATGTAAAATGCAGCAATGACGATTGAGAGTGTTGGTGGTGTAAGTTGTAGAGGAAAGGAAATCTTTGTGAGCTTCTTATGAGCAAACAGATACGAAACCTAATACTAACAAAGTCTATTTTACATGCGAGTGTGGATGTTTTTGTGAGCGTTGCGCTCCCCTTAAACTGTGCACGAATCGCTTCATGTTCAAAAGGATTACTATGGGGCATAAAATATGGGGGCGCAAAAAAACAGACATTGTGTGCATTGTTTTTGGGTATATATTTCATACAACTAATTTAATGAATATAAATCCTATAATGGAAACAGTGGTGATGAATGTAATAAATATGTACACCCAAAACAAAAATCTCTTACAATAATTGCAAGCGACAATTACTTGCAAATAATGTTAGCATCGCTTGCAATTTTGCAGTTAGATCCGCTTGCATTTTTTGCAAGCATATAAAATCACTTCATCTCTAGCTATACGTGCATACGTTTCTTCAACACACTGTCAAAGTATTTCCACCACATTCGCGTGACTATGCTGGTAAGTATAGCAACGCACGCCGAGTTTTTATTTACTGTCTCCTTTTTATTTATTCCTGAGTCCTGACCAACATCATCAAACGCAGTTTTTTTATATATATATTCTATTTGATTATATTGTTTTGTTTGCATTACTTTTCTAATTTAGTATTTTGGGTGTTCAGCCACAAGTGGTGACTTTTCATCCCTATTGTTTACATGATTCAGTTAATTATTATTAAGATATAATATGCTTTCGCAGTTAAGTATTTTTTTCAGTAGGATGTTTTAAACTATCTTGTCTTGTGAATAAGGAGGTAAACAAATCTTATAAACTATCTTATAAACTATAAAGAGAGCTAATCGTTGCAATTGAAGATTGCAACGATTTTTGTCAGAAGTTGCTTATAATACTGTTCGTCATGATTTCTAATGTTTCTATGTTTGCGAGTCTGTGCAACTCATTTGTGCTAAACCAGGGTGGACGCTTCAAAATCATTTTCAGAATTTTATTCTGAATCCTTTGAAGCGTTTTCTTCCTAGTAGCACAACAACTTGCTCAGATTGGCACTGCATATAACATTGCCGGTCTAAATATTTGTTTATAAATTAATAGCTTGTTCTTTAGGCGTAGAATTCCTATTTATAAGATGGTATACACATTTTATATATTTGTTGCATTTTGTTTGGATTCCTTCAATGTGATCCTTAAAAGTGAGTTTTTATCGTAAATCAAACCCAAGTATTTAGCTTGATCTGACCACGTTAAATTCAAACCATTAAATTTAATAATATGGTTATTATTTGGTTTAAGAGAAGAAGCTCTTGGCTTATGCGGAAACACAATCAATCGTGTTTTTGCCGCATTAGTGGAAATTTTCCTTTTTTTAGGTAATCATTGAAAATATTCAAGCTTCGTTGCAGTCTACTGCAGATAATACGAAGACTTCTACCAGTGGCTGAGAAGCTCATCACAGAAAAGTGACTTTTTACAGCCTGGTGTAGGATTGGTGCGACGCTTGATCCTTGAGGGACGCCTGCTTTAACGGGTAGCTTATTAGATTTTCAATTCTGATAAGAAACCTGTAGGGTACGGTTAGAACGATAATTTTAAATTATCTTTATTATGTAAAATTGTAAAACTGAAATCCCACATTTTGGCAATTAATCCTTTGTGCCAAACACTATCGAAAGCTTTTTCGATGTCTAGAAGAGCAACTCCAGTGGAATAGCCCTCTGATATATTTGCCTTTATCATGTTAGTTACTCTCACAAGTTGACGAGTAGTTGAATGTCCAATACGAAATCCAAACTGCTCAGGAAGAAAAATAGAATTCTCATTGATATGTGACATCATTCTAGTTAGGATGATTTTTTCAAATAATTTATTAATAGAAGAGAGTAAGCTAATTAATCGATAGCTAGATGCTTCTGCTGGGCTTTTATCTGGCTTCAAAATAGGAATAATCTTGGCATTTTTCCATCTTTCAGGGAAGTATGCTAATTCAAAACATTTGTTGAATATTTTGACCAAGTATCTCATGGTGATTTCGGGAAGGTTTTTAAGAACAATGTTGAAAATTCCATCATAACCTGGAGCTTTCATATTTTTTTTACTTTTTCGTGATGGATTTGATCTCATCATAGTTTGTTTCAACAATATCGTCTAGAGACAATACTTGATTTGAAACGTTTTCATATTTTTGTAAGATTTCGGTTTCAATAGGACTCACAACGTTAAGATTAAAATTATGGGCGCTTTCAAGCTGCTGAGCAAGTTTTTGAGCTTTTTCTTCGTTTGTAAGAAGTATGTGGTCACCTTTCTTCAAAGCTGGAATTGGTTTCTGAGGTTTCTTAAGAACCTTAGAAAGTTTCCAGAAAGGTTTAGAATTTGGCTTGATTTGTTCAACCTCTTTCGCGAAATTTTCATTTCTTAAGAGTGTGAATCTATGCTTAATTTCTTTTTGTAGATCCTGATAGATACATTTCATAGCAGGATCACGAGAACGTTGATATTGACGTCTTCGAACATTCTTCAAGCGAATCAAAAGTTGAAGGTCGTCGTCAACAATAGGAGTATTAAATTTTTTCTGCGTTGTTGGTACTGATAAAATTCTAGCATCAACTATAGAATTACTTAAATTTTGTAATGCCGTATCAATGTCAGCTTTATTTTGTAAATCAAGGTCATGATTAAAATTATTCTCAATATAAGTTTTGCATCTTTCCCAATTCGCTTTGTGATAATTGAACACTGAGCTAATGGGATTGAAAACAGCTTCTTGAGAAAGTGAAAAGTTACTGGAAGATGATTAGAATCAAAGTCAGCATGTGTAATCAATTCGCTACCAAGGTGACTTGGATCTGTCAAAACCAAATCAATTGTTGATGGATTCCTTACAGACGAATATCACTTAGGACCATTCAGGAAAAAAATTGAATAATAACCAGCAGAGCAATTATTAAAAAGTAGTATACCCTTTGAATTGCTTTGAGCATTATTCCAGGCTCGGTGTTTGGCGTTAAAATCACCGATTATGAAGAATTTCGACCGATTTCTTGTAAGTTTTTGTAAGTCTCCTTTCCAGAAATTAATTTGCTCGCCAGTGCACTGAAAAGGCAAATAGGCTGCGGCAATAAAAATGATACCAAGATCAGTTTCAACTTCGATACCCAAACTCCCGATCACATTGGTGTCAAGAGACGACGTAACGGAATGTTTGATCCTGCGATTAACCGCTATTGCGATTCCTCCTCCGAATCCAACAATACGATCAAATCGATGAATAACAAAATTAGAGTTACTCTTCAATTTAGCATTTGGCTTTAAAAAAGTTTCGGTCACAACGGCTATATGCACGTTATGTATCCTCAAGACGTTGAAAAATTCGTCTTCGCACGTTTTTAATGAACGAGCATTCCAATTTAATAAATTTAAATGATTATTTAAAGTCATTGTTAAACTTTAATTGCATTACAATTTTGTTAGAAAATTCCCACCCCGCTTGAAAAGCTTCAAACATGGAGGTAGAATTTAACATGGCAATCATCATAGGTAACATATGGTCTTGCAAGTATTTTAATTGTTCTTCCGTTACGCTACCTAGATCCATTGGACTAAAGGAAGCGTTGGGTGCAAACGAGTTTGTAGGCGTGGTACGGGTAGCCGTTATTTCGGCCTTGTTACCTGCCACTGAAGCATAAGATGATACACCATTTTAGAATGGTGTGACGGAGGTAGAAGAAGTTGTTAATCTATTTTGAATCGGATTAACACGTTTGGACGTGTTTTCTTGAAGTGTACCTGAAGAAGTAGGTACATTTTTATTTGTTTTTTTGTTGTCTAGAGCGAGAATTTATAATTTTTTCTCGAACAGGACAACCCCAGAAATTCGATTTATGATGTTCGCTACAAATAGCGCATTCGAAACTTTTTGTGGGTTTTTACCGGACAAGTATCTTTCGTGGGCGATTTATCACCACAGATCATACATTTGGAATCCAAATGACAATTTTTTGTGCCATGCCCAAAGCCTTGACATCTACGACACTGGGTCAGATTTTGAATTCTGCCTCCATGTCGTCTATAACGTTCCCACTTTACTCGCACGTGGAGCATAAAACGTGCTTTTTCAAATACTTTCAAATTATTAACCTCATTACGGTTAAAATGAATTAAATAAAGCTCCTGGATAATTCCAGAGAGTACTGGCGTGTTATCGCCGGTAGCCTTTCTCTTCATAAGAATAACTTGTGAAGGAGATAAGCCAAGTAAATTTTTCAATTCGTTGGATATTTCATCCAAACTTTGACCTTGTGGTAGCCCTTTCAAAACAGCCTTAAATGGACTATTTGTCTTGAAATCATATGAATAAAATTTATATAACTTCTCCGTAAGATACTGGAGTAGTCGTTTGTGGCCAATCAATTATTCCGCTGTAACTCGACATTCTCCTCTTCGGCCAATCTGAAAAGAGACTTTCACGTCCGGAAGGAAAGTCGAAAGCCCAGTTCGAAAGGTTTTGAAGTCGGAGATCATCACTGTTATAAGCGGAGGTGATTGCGCTTTCTTCTCATTGGCATTATGCGCAATGCGATGAAATTTAGAAATTTCATCAGCTTCACATTCGGAGAAAACATCGAATGAGTTGCTGCAGTCAATTGAATTTTCGGGTGGAGAAGATACCCTTTTCCGTTTAGCTTTAATTTTTGGCACACGGCCTTTCTGGGAGGACCCAGGCATGTTGGAAGAATTAAATATTGTTCTTGAAAAATGTTTTAGTCTTGAAAAAGACTGATTGAGTACAAAAAGTAGGTAGTCTTGAGAAAGACTAATTGTCGGAAAAATTATCGGTAGTCTTGTGAAAGACTGATCGAGCGAAAATATAGGTAGCCTTGAGAAAAACTGTTGCTGTTGAATAACTCTAGGTAAACCAGGAGCTATCAAGATTTGTGACCGGTTCGAACGAAGGTTCAAGCCGGTATGATCAAACGCAGTATTGTGACTTATTCATTACACACGGGACAGCATCGCATTGCGGATGAGCTGATTGTACGAGTTTTAACGATCTGTTCTTATGCACAAAACAGGTCAGTGCTTATAGTTTTTGGTACGATGCGTAAGGGCGTGAGTTCAAATCTAGTTGCGTCCTTTACTTTTTCATTAACCGGGGTTCGTTTTCCAACGCCAATACTGTTTTTTATCTAACGCACATTGGTCACCAATACACATACATCACTAATACATAGGTAAAAGTCGTTTTTTTCTGTTTCTTGCATTCAATGCAATTTTTGCACATTACCAGAACGCTTGCAATTTGCGCTCGTATTTATTGAATTAATGTAAGCGATTCTTACGGGTACGTTTTGGGTGTATTACATGTTACTTAAGTTAGCTAAATTCAAATTGGGGAAAGGGGGCTTTTCATGTCGGTGCATGCTAGGTAATTGTCGTTGCCTCAGCCTATTCTCCTCACGATAGGGGAGATCCACCACCATCGGAGCTGAAAAGTTTGGTTAACAGTTGCAAGAAGTGGAATAGTTACACATTCATCACGCACACAAATGCTCATCATGTGGCATGGGGAAGCACCGACATGTGAGAATGGGATGATTTAAGGAATAAATGAAGTTTTGTAGCAATTCTTACATGTTAAGAAAACGAAGAATGAGGTGGTCAGTGTCAAAATTCCAAGAAAATTCCAAGATAAATAGTTTTAATCATTCAATATAAAATAATTAATACATCAAAGGCTTGTTAACATATAGATAATAGAAAATATAGCTTGAAAATTAGTGTTCTGTATTATAACGAACGACAAGAAAAATGAATTATATTGTTTTACACATAGCTGTTCTAGAGAATTATCCAGACATTGTACAGCATAAAATGCCTAAAAACAAGGTACTCCTGAAGTCCCGATTGCTATACTATATATATATATATATATATATATATATATATATATATATATATATATATATATATATATATATATATATATATATATATATATATATATATATATATATATATATATATATATATATATATATATATATATATATATATATATATATATATATATATATATATATATATATATATATATATATATATATATATATATATATGTTACACGACATGACAAATTTAATCATGTTAAGTTTTCTAATTTTTAGAGAAGAATTGTTTTATATCTTCAAGTATAAGTCATACATCATTTCGATCTCCACAAAAGTTTTGTATCCAAAATGTACCTAAATAGTAAAACCAAATTTTCGAAAAAAGTTAAAAAGCTGAATTCAAGGAACACCGTAAATATTTATTAAAGATAAATATGTTGACGACTGACATATTCATCAAAGATATTCAAAACAAATTGCTTCACAAAACTCCGAGCAAAAATTACTAAATAATACTGTCGGAGCAGAGTATTAAATCTAACACCTCCTCTCTGTCAGATCGTCAATAGTTTGGGAAATTTCCCACAGTCAATAAATTCAAACTTGTGTTGCATAAGCATTCAATCAATTCAGTGCTTCTCAAATTGTTATCTGAGCTATCCCAAATCTTGGGATGCGTATTTGCATCACGGCTGATTCTGATTGGAGGTCCATTTCTGCATTTTATAATACAACCCTTTTAAAATCATCAGAAACCGAATTTACATTGTGCGACACACATGCCGTACAATAGAATGTCATGCCTTTTTTACCAAAAGCTACGAAAACGGGGTTCAGTAGCTTTCGAACATAGAAAATTCTAAGGAAATTCTAGAAGCATCTTTCGTGATTTGTTGTTATTATTATTATTATTATCATTTCTTGTGATTTTTGAAAAAAAAACACTGGGTAACGAAATAGCAGGTTTTCATATGGGTCATTCCACTGGATATGGCAAATCGCCCCCCATATGTGACTACACCATAACGGGCAAAGGAACTATACCATCTGCACCAGGAGAAGTGGCACTGCGTTTGACGCACTTGTGGGCGACGTCGAAGAATCGTTTACGGCAAGTGCCGATGCTATGGGCATCATCATGCATCGCTAAAGCAGTCCCAACCAACACGATTCAAACTGCTGTGGGTTCCACTGAGACAAAAGTATAAGTAGTCTCAATACAAAAATCATCCCAATTAACAACCAAACGGACCCCTCCCCAACGCCATCTGAACGGATCATTTGGACATCGAGAAGACACCCAAAGAACCTCGTCAAGGGAAAACAAACAAACCCAGCCCACCATCCACTGAGATTTACAACACAAATTTTATTTTCTTCATAATTTGTTGTTGTTTTCATTTAGCGAAGACTTTCGAATTTTATAAAATAGAAAAATTTTCAATCACTGCTTCAATCGATGTATGAAAAAATACTAAATATTAAAAAATGCGGTTCGCACGATCACACAGGTAAAACTTTCGTTATCTTTTTTCTATGATTTATTTAATGCTTTTACAAGGTGCCAAAATGATTTTGATCTCTTCAAGTGGCTTAGGTTATAGGTTTCACCAAAGGCGATACGAAAGAATGTTTGAGAACTGTAGTACAACCTCAAAATCTTGATTTATAGCAAAAAAAACGATTTAATCCACCTAGCAGAGAGATGAGACATTTCTTACACATATCACTGTTGGATCATTCAATAGTTTGCGGAACTCACGTGAAGTTGGCATTGAACTAGAGGGGGGATGGACACAGTTTACAGTGATGCACGAATAAAACTTCGAATAAACTGAACAAATTATAGCAAATCAACAAAACCAATAAAATTTAAAAATTTTGGGACCATAAAAGTAATAAAAAGTCATCAAATTTATTAAATAGGTAGAATTATTAATATAAACCAAATTAAAAGAATAAATAATTCAAATTAGTTCAGCTGAATAAACAAAAAAAGTAGACATAGTTATAGAAATTTAAAATTTATAGAAAAAATCGAATTGATTCAAACTAACAAATTGTATAAAATGAATAAAAAAATTATTAAACAGAATCTATAAAATCAATAAAACAAAGAAACTGAAAAAAATGTATGAACTGTAAAAAATTAAGTACACACTTAATTTGAATTACTGGGTACAGTAAAATTTTGCTGGGATTTTGAACAGCAAACCGTTCGGTAATCAATTCAGTAAAACAATTCGGTTACCGAACTCTCCGCAATCCGTTCTCTCCAAACGTCAAAAAATACTGGTCAGTCAGCAGTTTCCTTTGAAATCGGCGACTTGACAGATGATTAGCTGTACCTGTTTTGTAAGTTTTTGACGAGGTTCGGTAATGTTGGTACAATTTTGCCGAAAAATCAGTCAGTATTTTACTGGATAATGTTTATGCACCGAAAAAAACAGAAGTGCTGATAAATTCAGTGAAAAATATTGCGGGTTTCAGCAAATTATTCGAAAAATTACTGAAAATCGCTAAAAAGTGAAAACTTTACCGCAATTTTTCAAACAATTTGCTGATAGCTCCGTAAAAATGTCACTTTACTGATCATGTCGTCAAAAGAAATTACTGAACAACTTTTGGCTGGTTTAGTGTGTAAATAAACAAAACGAACAAACTGAATAAAATAAATAATATACACAAAATAAATAAAACAATGAATGAAATTAATGATATGAATTAAATAAGTGGATTGACTAAAACAAATGAGATAAAAAAAATTAAAGAAATGAATAGAATAATTGAAATAAATAAAACAAACAAAATAAATAATATAGATAAAATTTATGAAATCTATGAAAAAAAAAGAAAAATTAAGTGATAATAAAAAAGTTATAAAACTAATAGAACAAATTATTTTGCTTGAAATTAATAATTTGGACGAAATAAATAACATGAATGACTGAAAAAATAGTCAGATTATTGAAATGAAGAAAATGCATAACATGAAAACGGTAAATAAAGTAAGTTAAACGATTAATATAAATACAATGCATGAAACAAATAAACTGATCACAATGAGTCCAAAAGATGAAACGAATAAAATAGATACAATGAACTCAAATTAACAAAATGAATTAAACAAATGCTAAAAAAAACAAAATGAACAAAACTGAAAAAATGCATACAAATACATACACATACTGAATGAAATAAAAAAAGATTTAAATAAAGTAAATGAATAAAACGAAGTGTACGAAGACCTGCAGCATGAAAGCAGATGCATTGGCGTGAAGCAGCGACAGCTGGCTTGACGGGAATTTGCGAAAAAGAATTGCACGCACATCCCATTTTCCTTTTCTACTTATCAAATCTAACATCCGTAATGCCTATGGAGATTGCGTGGGTTTCCCGCATCTTCTTAAGTAGGTACTCAACTAACATTTCCTTCCTTTTGGCGATCGTAAGGACATGGCCAGGTGTTCAGTGAACTATATTATTGTGTAAAAATATTTTACTGTATCAGCCACCCATGATGTGTGCGGTCGTATATGCTATGCTATGCTAATTGGACTATTGTAAATATTATAGGAGAATTGTATTCAGTATTGGAAGGTTAAAATTGAGCAGCTTCTAGCACTGCGAGGAAAGCACCTGTCTTTATGAAAAAAGGCTTTTCGTGTTTCTTGACTCCACCGTTTTCAAGAAAAAATTGTTTAGAAAAAAGTTGGGCATGGAAGGGTTAGCCCAAGATAACGCATAGGGCGAGGAATCTATTACTGGGAATTTTTCCCATTTTCACATTTCATACGCTTGCAGTATATTCACATTAAATAACACATTTCGTGGAAATGGAATTGGGGTACATCGATGGATTGAAATATGCGCAATATGTACCTAAAATACATGCGTTGCAGATTTCAAAATTTTAAATTGGCTCAAAATTTCGTGTGGGTAATTACCAATTCGGTTAATTTCGAGTGGGTAGTACTACCCATACTACCCAGGTTATCCGCCGGCCTTGCATAGTAACATGAAATTACACTTTTTGACATTCAGAACAAACGCCACATGTGGAGTAAAATTATGTGAATTTTGAAATTCAACGTCATAATTTAAAATTAAAGGTAAAACTACGTCATTGCTATGCTATTATATGTCAGGGTCGGAGACTTAAATTTACACGATTGTTTCTAGGTGTGTAGATTTCTTTTGGAAATTTTGGCTCCTCCCTGATGAAAACATTGTAAACTATTCAGGATTGTATTCTACCGTTGGCTAAAAATTCTTTAACCATCCCTTGAATCTATCCGATGACAGGAAGGCATCCTCTCAACGCCACCAGCACTTGACATGATTGCGATGCTCTTATGCTGTCTGCCCGCAAACCGTCATCACAAAGTGTCCGGTTTCACCTGTAAAGTATCAAGGAAAGATGACGAGTCGGAGAATGGCAGCGCACTTCTCGTGTTTCATTCGTTTGTATGATGATACGACAACTTAGTAGCTCGCGGGTGAGAGTGTTAAAGCAGGAAATGTAAAAAAAGAAAAGCTCTACCAGCAGCAGCAGCAGCAGTACCACCGGAGGTGTTGTGACAATCTGTCCAACATGAAGCAGCGCTTTTCTGTGGGTGCTCGCAGCTTGCAGTCTCGAGTCTAACAGCGAAGACCTAGTCAAGTGTGCTTCGAATGTAAAGTTACCAGGCAATTTGCTTGTGTGCAACCGCTGCTGAATAGACACGAAAGTATTCGTTGAAAGCTGATACTGATGCTGCAAGAGCTCTTCAAGAACAAACAGTACGAAAATGAAACATGAAAGCTCACGCACTATTTCCGTAAATAATTGCAGCACGCATCTTCCACCGGAAGGAAAAAGGATGACATGAATGCTAAGGGGTAGTTCACGATGATAAAAGAAATGTGACGGAGAAGTATGTGTGCTTTGATGCACAAAAAACAAGAACCCTCCTTTGAAAGAAAACGAAGAGTTTTATCTATATATTTATGGTATCTTCTGGGTAATTTGTATTTGTATTTGTATTGGTTTATTCAACTGACTTGTACAGTCTTATTGAAAACTTGAAACTAATACACAGCATTCTAATCTTGCAATAAACATAAAGACAACAATAAAACAATTACAATAATATGGGGTGGGCGTAGCGTAGTTGGTAAATCGATTGCCTTGTACGCAGCGCACCTGGGTTCGAGTCCCGACCCCCGCACATAGGGTTAGAAATTTTTCATAAGAGAATTTTCTAATCCGAAGAGGCGAATGACCTTAAGGTCTGTCTGCAAAAAAGCTTTCTAAACGGTGAAACTATGTCGACAACATTAAATTGATATCGGTGTAAGATCGAACTGTAAGGTTGGCAGCGATCTAGTTAAACAGAAGAAGAATTCATTCGACTGGTTGACATCCATTGTCTGTCTTAGTGAAGATTCCGAAATTCTCTAAATCGCACTGCACTTTGAATGAGACGTAATCTGGCTAAGTAACGTCCAGGCTACTCGAAACAAGTTTTTTCACTTGAATTTACCAATTCACTAACAAGAACCGAAACTTCTTGCTCGGTGACGTCGTTTTGATATTCGACAAAAATAGTATAAAGCTTTCATTCGCAGATCTTTTGGGATACATTGTTTCCGAGCAGTTTTCCATCATTGGAGAAGAATGACAGGGTTTTGCAATTGAACTTCCATCGCGTTGCAAAGGTAAAGACGATTTCGTGCATTTTACAAGTGCAGTCATGGTCAGGGCCGTCTTAAGACGACTCGGAGCCCCTGGGCACTATCGAACGAAGGGGCTCCTATGGTTGAACAAACGTAAACAGATTAAGAGTTACATTCGATGAATATGATTGAGCGTCACATCACAGAGATGAATCAGTTTTTCGTATTTTACTCCATGGGTTCCAAAATGAAAATTTTTGTAATGGAAATTTAATAAAAAAGAAAACAAGTATGCACTGCGTTTCCTTTATTAGCATCCGTTAAATTGAATGTGCAATTAGAATTATACTGACAAAATTAAAAATAATAATTTGACCTCCTTAGTTACATTGCGTGGGTTGAGGATGAAGAGTTTATTGGCCAAAAAGGAGGAACAATGGAGTAGGGTAGATTTACAGTTAATTTACCACTCGAACTACCTTGTCCAGGCCAGCAAAGATTTTGTCGTATGCGATGCATCGCGATGATGCGTTTAATCCTGTTTTCGTAAATATTGCGCCCGGTTATATAGAACTGCGAAAATATTAAAACATCTATAGGAAGATGGGGTAAAACGCTCCCTCGGTACAAAATGCACCCCTTGCTTATATCGAAAACTGCTGAAAATTTCTAGAAAATGGTAACACCAGTCGGAAGTCCGCCATAGTAAACATACATTGCCAAAGTTTGATAACCGTACATCATTAGCTGCTCGAGAAATAAACAATAAACAATAACGTGCTCTTCTCATGTAATTGTTGTGGCTCGTGCAGTAATGATTTTCAGCTCTTATAATTGCTGTTTTACTATTTTATCAGTGCAATTCAGTTTTATTTATACCGTAGCTCATTATTCTGTCGCACTATATATATATATATATATATATATATATATATATATATATATATATATATATATATATATATATATATATATATATATATATATATATATATATATATATATATATATATATATATATATATATATATATATATATATATATATATATATATATATATATATATATATATATATATATAACACTAAATAATTCTCTTTATATCTCTGCTCCATCGAGGGCAAAATGCCCTACTGTTTGATTTTGCTGATTTTTTAATCGAAAATAGAAAAATCATTCTGAAAACCTACTAATTGCATAACCTAAGCCTATTTAATGGCACACTTTTGTGAAAGCCCGTCAGCATACAAAACTATTTGCTTGTTCACCGAGCATTCTGCCCCGTTGTTGCGGTGCATTCTGCCCCGTTGTTGTGGTGCATTTTACCTCCGCACACGTGCATTTTGCCCCGCTTATTTTTCAAAAGGTAATTTTGAATGATTTTACAGAATTGAATATTTTTCTTGGTTTTTAATATTTTGCAAAGTGTTATGATTGTGATTAGAGAGGAAAATGTTTGCTCAACTATATCATTAATTCAATTTTCCCAATTAATGTTCTATAGCTGAGTTATGATCATATTTCCTTAGGGGGTGCGTTTTACCCCATCTTTCCCTATTATATATGCTATTATACGTAAATAGAAGCTCATATTCATTGATAGATGGACGAACATTACTAGTTTAGAAATCTACCGTTGAAGTATAACATTGTTTGATACATTGAATGAGGAAAAAATGCGGGAACAATTCACAATAGACCTTTCTCGTCCGACCTAACCCCCTTCTTTCTTATTTTTAATCGAAAGATTACACATTTTTAAGAATATTTCCGTTAAAATGAGATTTTTTAGAGCTATCGTGATTTTTTAATGATTTTTTAAAGTTTGAAAAATGCAAGAATGTTGAATATTTTTTTCACCTTTGCAAGAATGGTGAGACTCAAAAAGTGTGTTTGGGCAGCACTGGTTTGTATATTTTTTCTTGAGTTCTTGGCAACGCGGCAAATGAAGTGGTGAGTTGCGGTACAAAATTCATTGGCAATGTAAACAAAATAAAGTGAACCTCTCGCTATAGAGCATTGCATGAAAATGTTTAACCTCACCTATTTGACAGTTCAGAGAGTTTGTTTACATGGTATTGAAATGTTTTGTTGATTCGATCATAGTATGAGAAACTTGGTTCGGTTCGATGCTAAATATTAACACCTTGTAAACTAGCTCGCTCAGTTGTAATTTGTCATCATCATGCAATGTTCCGTTAAGTTTGGCATTTCGACTTTTGTTGTACATGATTCGCCATTTCTAGGCAAACATTTGAAAAAGGCTTACTCCAAAATGCAAGTTGATAGTTGATGCAAAAATGGAAATTAAAAGTATTTTTTTCTAATTTGATGCGAATTTGTTATAGGGGCCGTACACAAATGACGTAGCTTTTTTCGGCGATTTTTTACCCCTCCCTCACCCTCGTACTGCCGCTCTACGCATAATTGTCCCATGTATATAGGGAATCCCATAGATCATGGGACAGTTATGCTTATAGCAGCAGTGTAGCAAGTTAAATCCGCATAAAAATCTTTTCGTATTTTTGCGATCTTGTAATTCCGCGAATCGTAAAATTTACCCCATGAAAAACCGCTTCAAAAGTAACTTGTTTGAAGTTAAATTCATTTCTCTAGGGAATGGAGGATCGTTAAATTGTTTTCTCTAAACAATGGGTTTTAAACTTAATGCTACGTCGCACAACTTCTGACCCTACACTCCCCCTCGTCACACTTCGTCACAAATTTGGTATACCCTCCCTACCCCCCAAAATGCTACGTCATTTATGTATGGCCCCATACATTCCTAGCGTCATCTACCCCTAGTTCTGCGCTCATAATAAATCCACATTTTGTGTGCAAACCCGAACAGGGTATTTCATACAAAAAACATGCACATGTTCGCCTGTGCAACCTCACCATTTCTCATTCTCACTCTAATCAAAACTAGCGTGGATTCTTTTTGCCTTGTGCGAATCGTTCTCGTGTACGCACCCGGTGTACGTACACGGATGCTTGAACTAGAGTTTTTACACCGTTCAATTGGGTTCGAGGCGAACCTGTACATCGAGACGAAGCATGTTGAAGGTTGAATGCGTACACGAAATTTTGCACATAGTCACAAACCTGTCGATGTTCATGGGAGATCTTGTTCCAAGAGCAGGTGTTCGTGATAACTCTTGATCAAATTGTCTGAAACAGAAAATTTAGTAAGATTTATAAAGCTTAGACTTGTAGTTCTTCGATGAACCAAAAAAGAAAATAGAAAAAAGTTTTAATTTCGGAAAATGGCATTAAAAAAACTGAAAAAGCTTATATTTTAATGTTAAATTCGCTTACTTTTCTTCAAAATAATGTGGAGAATTTTTTTAATTCAGTTTCCGTGGCTCATCGACTGGCTACACATATTATGCATTCTCATTAAAATATGAAGTCAATCAACTGAAAAGTTTTTGAGTTATCGCGTCTGCCAATTTGAAAAATGCGGTTTCATCAAATTAGATTTAACCTGAGACGAAACATGCAAATAGCAAAAAATCGAACGTCAAATGCAGCCAGTCTATTTAAACTATGTGAAGCAGAAAGAGAGGCTATGTGAGACGAACTATAGAATAAACAGAAAAAAAAGAAAACATCTATCGGCAAGTCACGTTTCAGGATTTAAGTTATTTTTTCTACCTTTTGGTGTAATATCAGGCCTTAAAAGAATTTGCTTGCGTTTGGTGTCCAAGTAGAAACAATATGCGCAATCATACGAAATAAAACTGTATCAAATTTTTAAATATTATAATGAATTTGACCAAAACTTTTTCTCAATGTTTACGTTTGGCAGTTAGACCCTCTTCAAATTTTTGGGTAGAATTTAGTTTAGTTGTTGCAACAATTTCATTTGGTTTGCTTTTTTGCTGAATCACAACGTTAGTCACAAAACATTTTGACCATCTTTGGTAAATGATGACCATTACAACCCATTCTAGGTCCGCTCCAGTTGCAGCTGTTTCGTCCCGTCCGGCACCGAGTCAACCGATGGTCCAGCCTGCGACGCGCTCGGCTGTTGCTACGTCAATGGCAACCACCAGCCAGGGACTTGGATTAAAGTAAAAAATATCAGGTACGCCAGGTGGTGTTGCTGCAATCGGTTTGTCGTCGGATATTCCCCTAACCAGAATATTCAGCGGTTCCGATTCGAAGGAGGCAGCCACAGAAGCACAGACTGCTTTGGTTCAGCAATACGCTCCGGCAGGACGATGCTCGTGGAAGATCACGCAGTTCCGGTCCTGTGCACAAGAACAGGCTGATTTGACCCTGTGCGAAGGTTTCAACGAGTCGCTCAGGCATTAGTAGCAGAGTCCTTGCACCCACAGCTTGTCGAGTGAGCAATTCCGACGAAACCACACCGTTCGCACCAAGTTGGATCACAACAATAAGAAGAAGACTTCCCGAGAGCTACAAGCAATGCTACAAGATTAAATAGCAGGGTGTTTTTAACGTGACCATAGTATCACGTAGCGGATTGAGACAGATTTATCCCGCAGAATAAGATAGCAAAATTACCCAAAAAGTAAGAGCTGACAGCTGAAGTGAAGAAACACACATCCTCTACAGAGGCAAGCAATAACGGAACGCAGCGTAATTCCTCACAATGAATTGCTATCGTTAGATTAAATCCCAGGAAGTACAATTTTCATTGCATTATTTAGTCAACCGAAATTGAAGTCCTCAGTCGAGAGAGAGAGAGAGAGAGAGAGAGAGAGAGAGAGAGAGAGATTGATAGGGTAGCAGCAGCTAGGAATTATCTTTCGAAAGCTAGAAGCGGTCGTAACCAGAACCACCACCGATGCGGAAATCAAAAAGGCGCTCAAAAAACGCGCTACGATGGCACCCAGATAAAAATCCAGAAGAATCGTATCGACGGTTTAAGGAGACCTCCAAAGCATATAAAGTGCTGTCAGATGAGAAAAATCGTCGCATCTATGACCAGTACGACAAGGACAGTCTGATGACCAACAGTTTCCGAGCGGCACTACCATAACACACGGCACCGGCGACACATTTATATCCAAAACATACTAATGAGTAATGACTTATCCTTCCGAAAAAGTGAATAAAATCTACTCTATCTAAGCAACAAACGTTTTGACTATGCAGTTTATCATTCGCTGCCTAATTATTCCCTGCCAATTTGAACAAGACAACAATTGCAGATAGCTTTATTGCGGTGCCAAAATGATGCCAACTCGGGATGGAATATAACAAGTAAATTCACCTTCCCAATATTCTTCCGGAATGTACAATCCTCTCCATTATTATCAATCCTTCAAACTCCTTATCGTCAGTACTGAGCAGTTTTGCACTTGCCGGCTACATCAACGACAATGCGATAATCGGTGAAACTTTTGCTTCAATGTAACTTGAACACGAATAATAAATTGTTGAACTTGTTACCTATAAAGTTCAGGTAAACTTCATCTAAAAAATGAGTTATCAGTCGGGTCATATTGTTGGGACTTATCCCATGATCGAACAAACAACTGTGTACAAATCCTTATCCATCATCCAGAAATCAATCGTTTTATAAACCAAAGCTTGATCTTGTGATTCAGCGTATGCCAACGGGGTTTCCATCCAGCGTCGATTGGTCAGTGTATGAACCAGGTTCCCAATGTTCCAATCCTTATCCTTCTTGAGTTGATTTTCTTCAAAGAGCATCGAAAGTTCACCCAAGTGGAATCAAAAATTTTGCAAGTCCATGTAAACAAACTCTCTGAACTGTCAGAATAGTTAGGTTATACACTTTCGTGCAGTGTTCTATGTTTTTGACAGGTATATGAATGAATTATTTTAGCATCAGTGATGCCAGGTCTATTTAAACAATAGCTTGCAGTAAAAATATAAAAGTCTGCAGATTTCCGCAAAAATATTCAATAAATTTGACATAGAAATGTAGTGTGTTGATATTTTTAATGATCAGAAACGTTGAGGGCTGGGTAAAATTAGCTAGCTTAGGCTTTGTTCTGCTAAATATTCGTAATCTGCAAAAATCTGCAGCGAAACTGCAAAATCTGCAGATTTACTAATATATATGAAGATCTGGCATCGTTTTAGTATTCCCCACAGGAAATTCATCCAAATGGTGTAAAAATACGGGGAAACAAGGCAAGATAGGTATTCAGAATATGGGGTTAAATGAGCAGCTCGCACAATTTTTGATTTTTTCAATAGTTAGAGGTACCAAATCATCGCGGCAATATGCAGTAACGCATCGGGAATAAAAAAGGAAGCATTCTAGCATATAAAATTTTTTGACGAGAAAGGTCTATTGAATATTTTGATTTTTGTTGGTTCATACTATCATCAGACTTTTTGGGTTTTCTCACTCACAATGCTATCAATGAGAGAGAATTGCACCACAAGTCTTCCTCCAAACGACACAGAATGACTAAATTTTGTTGAAATACAGATTAATGTATAATGTTTTATTCTGTAAATTTGGTGAAATTTCTGTGTTGGTTTGATAAGTTTGGTGAGATTTCTTTCTATAAATTGATATAACCAGCAAATTTAGCTACGTATATGTAAGAAAATTCATCTCGCCCTTCGCAAGAATTCGAAAATCGTCCATCTCAAACTTAGAAATGACTTGGGGCAGTAAAAGCCACAGTTTCTAAAGTACCTGATATTTATCGCTAGAGATAAATTTGATATCGCCGAAAAATAGACAAAAACAATGATTCGAAATTGCCCAGATTTTTTTTGGTAGGCAAAGCAATCTGCAGCTTCGGCAAACGAAGTCAGATTTATGTCACAACTGGGATTATGAACCAGGGCAGGGAACTTACTACAAAGAGTGCATTCAAAAACGTCGACTACCTCTTTTAGACAAGACTGTGGTTCTTCAGTGTTTGGCCTGATATAGAACCATGCCGTTATACAAAATCAGTTCTATTGTTGTATAGAATTGGCAAGAAAGATTGTGTACCCAAAAACGCCAAACTATCCGAAACTTCAGAAAATCGAAAGATACTGGGTAATTATGAAGCAGTAGCCAAAAATTGAATAAAAATGTAATGGAAAAAGAAGTTGGGAAAGAAGTTATATATACAACTGTGTAAAAGTTTATGAGTGCCATTCAAAATTATTTTTGAATATTACATATCACAAACGGAAGCTTTTTCGTAATTTAAATAACGAATTAGTTTTTGCCACGTTTTCTACGTAGTGCAATAATTTAGTGGACAACCTTTAGTTCTAAAGCTAAAAATATCTACTATACTAGAAGTTCACATGATATAAATTACATCAATATCGCTCAGTTTTGCAAATGACTGAGTTAATTGAAATAGTTTGACCATCCATTATAATAGGACTGACATAACGCTATGACAATCTACGAAATCCAAGTAACAACATGCCAGTGAAATATATTCTTCAAATATATCATTGTTACGATTTCAACACGATGTCTTTAAACGAATGTAATTCAGAAAAAAATGATCTTTATTTTAAAACTACGGAGCTTTCAAAAGTGTTATTGAATTATAATTGTAATTGATCAGTACCACGTTTCTTATGTGCAGGCCCGATTAGAGGTGGTCGTATTTGGGGGCCCGCGTTTTTATCCGCAAAATAAGCGAACACATCCGGTATTAATAGAAGACCATTAAAAATAGCAAAAGTAATTTCTTTGGAATCATTCGCCTGTTATATGAGGAAAGCGTAAAAAATGAAAACTTTATTTGATAGTTGACATTTATTTAAAACAACCGTTCTTAAGTGAGTTGTCTACTTTGTGTACAAGTTTAAAAAACGAGTTTTATTGCTTGAATCGACGAAATACACTACAAAATATTGAGAAGCCAATTCAAAGTATTTTCGAAGAAAGCAATAGAGCGCACGGACAAATGCATCCGTCAGATCCGTAGATATTCGTTTTGTAGCCGTTTGTGGCTTAGCATAAGATAACGGTGTGCTGTTTACGGTTATAGTAGGTGAGCTTTTCTTAGCTGATTTTGCACAAAGTTTTCCGTGGTGCAGTGTCTTTTTGGAGAATTCGCGCATAGGAATCTACCATGGTTGCATAACCAGCGTTGTCTGATGAAACGTCCCATTTTCGGTTGAGCCGCTTAAAATGGTTACGTATGAAAAAGTTAGTTTTTACGGGAGCATTCTCATCACAAAAACCCGGGAAAATGCGAAGTTGCAGCTCTTATGGAAGCCACTTCTCCGTATCATGACATAAATTTGTTAATCACGATGTCAGTGGCGTGTGGAGATAATTCGTGTAAGCACGTCTCTCTAGAGCCCTCTATATCGATCTATATTGGGCCACTACTACATTGCTTGACGGTTGTTTCAAAATTGAAAATAGGTTTGACGTCCGACTTCAAGCCGACTTCAATGATAACAACGATCCTCCGCCAACATCCAACATAACATCACCAGAAACTGCATACAAATCGTTACCATACATTCCACTTCTCAGCAAATGCACCACAGCAACTCTGCAAGCAGATTACCCAGCAGTAAAATTAGCCCACAGACCGATCAAAACAACCAGGGGCATACTACGACAGGTCAAAGATAACGTAGAACCATTACAACAATCTAATGTCATATACAGTATCCCTTGTGAGGGTTGTAGCAAGTCATATATTGGTATAACCCAAAATCAACTTCGCACTGGACTCAGTGGCCATAGGTCAAATATTAACAAATATTCCAGCATCACTAACAACCCACCAGAACACGCAGACCAAGAAATCGCCAGCTTGGGGGAGAAAACAGCACTCATCCATCACATGATTAAACACGGACACAGCTTTGCGCTCAATCAAACGAAGATCATCGACAGAGCTTTCCGATCATCAGCATTACCACTGTTGGGGATGTGCCACATCACCACTTACGCTGGAATCTTACACTCTGTCAAAACGAGTCAGGGTAGTAGTAGACAAAATCAAATAATAAAAAAGCCTCTAGTTATACTAATACCATAGTGCCAAAAGCTTCATCCGTAGATGTTTTGGGCCAAGATAACGGAGCTTGAGCTTTGCACGTCAAACCTATTTTCAATTTTGAAACAACCGTCAAGCAGTGTAGTAGTGACCCAATATAGATCGATATATTTTTACATTTCTTATAAAAGAAATGTAAAGAATTCGCTCAAACTTTCAAGATTTTTTTCGAGGCCCGGAGGGCCGTGTCTTATATACCAATCGACTCAGCTCGACGATTTGGGACAATGTCTGTGTGTGTGTGTCTGTGTGTGTGTATGTAACGGACAAATTCTCATCCGTGTTTCTCAGCAATGGCTGAACCGATCTTATCCAAACCAATTTCAAATGAAAGAACTAAAAAACAGTATGAACGCTATTAATTTGTTTTTGATTCTGATGTTTAGTTTCCAAGATATGAATGTTTGAATGCGTAAAAATGGCGTTTTTTGCAGTTTTTTTAAATTATCTGCCGAAATTGACATGATAGATTAACAATTTATGTTTTTAGATAGCTTTAACGAATACCTTTCGAACAAGCTATATATTGTTGAAATCGGACTATTATCAAAAGAGATATTTAACATTAAATGCGGACGAAATTTTTTTATCATTTCCCATTGCCAGAAATATGACCAAAAACATGTAATCTATTTTTAACGCCAAAACGGCTTATTTTAGGTCAATAATATCTTCGGTAAATTTAATGGAGGCAATGTGCCCTTTCTTTTGGTATTGTTCTTTTGCTGATTAATCCTCCTATGAGTGAGATATTTTCACATTTTTTTTGGAAGTGATTATATCGAAATGATGCCTTCAGCAAATTTATAGCTCTTACTTTTGCGAATAACTTTACTGAAGACTTCAAATATCTATTTTGAATACTTTAAAAGTTATGGCTTGTTGTTTGTTGATTACTCTTTGTCGCCTATTTATTGTTCAATATAGTAATAATCCATTGGAATAAGCCAAACATTATTTCGATAAAACGAATTTTGTGTTTCATTTTTCTATCTACAACCGCTAGAAATAATCACCGAACACTTCCAAGTTGTCTGGAAGGAACTTGATAACTTATCAGTGCAAAAATGTTCATTTGTGCGAACCTTCTGACTGCAATTTTTCTAACTCATGACCATCGGATCGATCTGAAACATATCGGAAAATGAAAAGCGAAATAAATAACTCCAAGCAACGGCGTTGCAAAGAGAAGGTTTTGGGGTCTAACACCATACAACGACCCCCCCCCCCCCACAACACCAAAAAAAATATTGAATTGAAGTTGAAAATTTATTGATGCAGACTGATTTAATTCAATATTACAATAACAATTATCTGATCCGTACATTGATATCCTGTTGTTGTAAACATCATTAGGACTTTTGATAAATTGTCGGAATGGGGTCCTGATATGTAACTGATCTCTTGGTCTTGATTTCACACTTGTCTAATTGAATCAATATCAAAATCCTGCCTGAAAACATTCCAATAGAAAATTCCAGAGTTCTGTAATCAATCATAATCCTCAGATTTCTTTTCAAATTGAGCTCGTTTTTGTAGAGATGTACTGTAATAAGGGTCTTTATTTAATAGGAAGCGAAGTTAAAATTGATTTAATGTCTATGAAACATAGAACTGCTTACCAAAAAGATGCATAACTTTCAACATTTGCTAAAAATGTTTTTGCCTTTCCCATTCACTCCAAAATTCGTCAATCAAATCCCGACTGGGAGGGCCGAGTGTCATATGCCAATCGACTCAGTTCGTCGAGATCTGAAAATGTCTGTGTGTGTATGTATATGTGTATGTGGAAAAAATGTGACCTCTGTTAATCAGAGATGGCTGGACCGATTTGCACAAAGTTAGTCTCAAATTAAAGGTACAACCTTCCCATCGGCTGCAATTGATTTTTTTTATTGATTGGACTTCCGGTTCCGGAGTTACGAGTTGAAGAGTGCAATCACACAGCAAATTCCCATATAAACTGAAATGAAAAAATTTCAAAATCAAATTTGTATTTTTGATGCCAAAGGACTTAAAAATGCATGAAACATTGAGATTTGATGTAAACTCGAAAAAAATAATGTTTGACAAAAATTGATTTTTTGCAGTGCTGTAGTTGCGGTTAGTCACGGTTAGTCGGCGACTAACCAGCTCCTGGAACCGAAAAAAAATATTTTTTGAGCCAAAAAAAAAAAAATCCGTTGGCCTTATCATTCTGGAAGGCAAATTTAATGATCCCAGCTAATTGGAATTTTGTGAATCCATTCAAACTCGTAGGGTATTGTCAAACTTCCTGCCGCGCTAGTATGATATTTTCATAACTCACATGGCGATCCCAGACTGTATGGGGCACTGGTATGATATGCTCATACGATATTCTCAGATACTTGAAAGCACTAGTATGATATTCCCACACCTCGCAGAGCGTTTCAACATTAGTTTGATACTTACAAGTCACGCAAGGCGCTCTCAGATTCTCTCGGACGATAGTCTGATGTTCCCATCGCTTGCAGGGCGCTTCCACACTCTCTGGGGCGCCAATATGATATTTGCAAAACTCATAGGACGCTAGTATGATATTCCGATAGCTCGCAGGGTGCTCTCAGACTCACAGGGGCACTAGTTTGTCATTTTCAAAGCTCTCAGGGCGCTCTCAAGCTCTTCAGGGTGCTAGTATGATATTCACAAAACTCTCTTATATGTTATCTTAATTTGCCGGGCGCTTACAAATTCTCTGGGGCGCTAGTCTAATATTCTCATAGATTGCAGAGCGCTCTTAGATTCTCTCGAGCGCTTTTACGATATTCACATAATTCGCAGGGCGCTCTCAAACTTGCTAGGGCGCTAGTCTAATATTCACATAGTTCGTAGAGCGCTCTAAGATTCTCTGGAGCGCTAATATAATATTACCATAGCTCGGAGAGCGCTTCCGCACTCGCTGGGGTGCTTTTCACAGCTCACAGGGCGCTAATATGACTCTATGGGGCGCCAGTATGATATTCGCAGGGTGCTCTCAGACTCGCAAGGGCACTAGTTTGTCATTTTCAAAGCTAGCAGGGCGCTCCGAGACCCTATGGGGTATTGTGATATCCACATAGCTCGGAGAGCGCTTCCACACTCGCTGGGGTGCTATTACGATATTCTCATAGCTCGCTGGGCGCTCTCAGTCTCTCCAGGGCGCTAGTATGACTCTATGGAGCGCAAGTATGGTATTCACATAGCTCGCAGGTTCTCTAGAGCGCCAGCATAACATTCCCATAGCACGCTGGGCGCTCTCAAACTCTCTAGGGTAGCCTTATATTCTCATCGCTCGCAGGGCGCTCTCAGATTCTCTCTGGCACCAGTATGATATTTCCATAGCTCGCAGGGCGCTAATCTGACATTCCCACAGTTTGTAGGGCGCTTTCAGATTCTCTGGGGTGCCAGTATGATAGTCCCATAGCTCGGAGAATGCTTTCATACTCGCTAGGGCCCCAGTATGATATATAATATCATAGCTCACAAAGGCGCTCTCAAGCTCTTCAGGGCGCTAGTATGATATTCACAGAACTCGCAGGGCGCTCTCAGAATCCCTTGAGCACCAGCATGATATTCCTCGCAGGGCGCTCTCAAGCTCTCTAGGATATTATGAAACTCTCATCGTCCGCAGGGCGCTCTCAGATTCTTCTCTTTCGGACTCTCTGGGGCGCTACATGATACTCGGAGAGCGCATCCTTGGTCGCTGGGGCGCTAGTAGAATATTCTCATAGCTCGCAGATCGATGTCAAGCTTTCTAGGGCGCTAATATGATTATAGGGCGCTAATAAAATATTAACATAGCTCGCGAGGAGCTCTCAGATTCACTCGAGCGCCAACATGATATTCCCATAGCTCGCAGGACGCTCTCGAACTCTCTTGGGCGCTAGTTCGATGTTCTCTTAGTTTGCAGGGCGCTCACGAATTTTCTGGAGCGCTAGCATAAACACTCAAACTCACTAGGGTACTAGTTCGATATTCTCATAGCTCTCTAGGGCGCTAGTATAACTGTATGGGGAGCTAGTATGGTATTCCCATAGCTCGCAGGGCGCTCTCAGATTCTCTCGAGCGTCAGTATGATATGCCAATAGCTCGCAGGGCGCGCCCAAACTCTTCAGGCGGTAGTTCGATATTTTCATAGTTCGCAGGGCGCTCACAGCTTCTTTGGGGCGTTAGTCTAATATTCCTATAGTTCGCAGTGCGCTCTCGGATTCTCTGGGACGCCAGTACGATATTCCCATAGCTCGCATGGCACTCCAAAACTTACTAGGGCGCTAGTTTAATATTCTCATAGCTCCAAGCCGATTTCAAACTCTCTAGGGCGTTAGTATGGCTCTATTGGGCGCTAGTATGATATACCCATTGCTCGCAGGGCGCTCTCAGATTCTCTCTGGTGCAAGCATTTTGTTCCCATAGCTCGTAGGGTAATCTCAAACTCTTGAGAGCGCTAGTCTGATATTATCATTGTTCGCTGGGCGCTTTCGGACTCTCTAAAATGCCAGTATGATATTCTCATAGCTCGGAGAGCGCTTTGACACTCGCTGACGCGCTAGTATGGTATTCTTATAGCTCCCAGGGCGCTAGTATGGCTATATGGGGTGCTAGAATGATATTCACATATCTCGCAGCCAGCATATCATGGCGCTCTCAAAATTTTCTCGAGCGCCAGCATGATATTCCCATAGCTCGTAGGGCACTCTCGAACTCACTAGGGGCTAGTTTGATATTTTCATTGTTCGTAGGGCGCTTTCAGACTCTCTGGGCTGCTCGTATGATATTCCCATAGCTCTGAGAGCGCCTTGCGTGACTTGTAAGTATCAAACTAATGTTGAAACGCTCTGCGAGGTGTGGGAATATCATACTAGTGCTTTCAAGTATCTGAGAGTATCCTATGAGCATATCATACCAGTGCCCCATACAGTCTGGGATCGCCATGTGAGTTATGAAAATATCATACTAGCGCGGCAGGAAGTTTGACAATACCCTACGAGTTTGAATAGATTCACAAAATTCCAATTAGCTGGGATCATTAAATTTGCCTTCCAGAATGATAAGGCCAACGGAATTTTTTTTTTTGGCTCAAAAAATAATATTATAATATTCTCATAGCTCGCAAATCGATTTCCAGCTCTCTAGGGCGCTAGTATGACTATGGGGCGCTAGTATGATATTCGCATAGCGCGCGAGGCGCTCTCAGATTCTCTCGAGCGCCAGCATGATATTCCCATAGCTCGCAGGGTGCTCTCAAACTCTGTAGGGTAGTCTGATATTCTCATAGTTTGCAGGGCGCTCTCAGATTCTCTGGGACGCCAGTGTGATATTCCCATAGCTCGCCGGGTACTTTAAAACTCACATTGACGCTAGTCTGATATTCTCATAGCCCGCAGTACGCTCCGAGACCCTATGGGGTGCTATTGTGATATCCACATAGCTTGGAGAGCGCTTCCACGCTGAGGTGTTATAATGATATTCTCATAGCTCGCTGGACGCTCTCAGGCTATCTAGGGCGCTAGTATGACTCTATAGGGCGCAAGTATGATATTCACATAGCTCGTAGGGCGCTCTTTGATTCTCTCGAGCGCAAGCATAACATTCCCATAGCACGCTGGGCGCTCTCAAACTCTCTAGATTAGCTTTATATTCTCAGCGCTCGCATGGCGCTCTCAGAATCTCTCTGGCGCCAGTATAATATTTCTATAGCTCGCAGGGCGCTCCCAAACTCGCTAGGGCGCTAATCTGACATTCCCATAGTTCGTAGGGTGCTCTCAGATTCTCTGGGGTACCAGTATCATATTCCCATAGTTCGAAGAGTGGTTCCATGCTCGCTAGGGCCTCAGTGTGATACGTAGTATCATAGCTCACAGGGCGCTCTCAAGCTCTTCAGGGCGCTAAGATGATATTCACAAAACTCTCTATGTTACTAGTCTGATGTTATCTTAATTTGCCGGGCGCTTACAAATTCTCTGGGGCGCTAGTCTAATATTCTCATAGATTGCAGGGCGCTCTTAGATTCTCTCGAGCGCTTTTACGATATTCACATAATTCGCAGGGTGCGGCGCTTCCGCACTCGATGGGGTGCTTTTCACAGCTCACAGGGCGCTAATATGACTCTATGGGGCGCCAGTATGATATTCACATTGCTCGCAGTGCGCTCTCAGAGTATCTCGGGCATCGCATAGGTCGAAGGGCTGTCTTAAACTCCCTAGGGCGCAAGTCCGATATTCTCATAGTTCGCACGGCGCTCCGAGACTTTAAGATTTTCTAGAGCGCTAGTATGATATTCCCATAGCTCGGAGAGCGCTTCCGCACTCGCTGTGGTGCTTCTCATAGCTCACAGGGTGCTCTAAAGCTCCCTATGGTGCTAATATGACCTTATGAGGCGTCAGCATGATATTCACATTGCTCGCAGGGCGCTCTCAGTCTCTCGGGCACCAGTTTAATATTCGCATAGGTCGCAGGGCTCTCTTTAACTCCCTAGGGCGCAACTCCGATATTCTCATAGTTCGCACGGCGCTCCGAGGCTCTATGGGGCGCTAGTATGATATTCACATATCTCGCTGGGCGCTCTTCGATTCTCTGGGACACTAGTATGATATTCCCATAGCTCGCAGGGCGCATTCAAACTCTCTAGGTTACTAGTCTGATGTTCTCTTAGTTTACTGGGCACTTACAAATTCTCTGGGGCGCTAGTTTAATATTCTCATGGATTGCAGGGTGCTCTTAGATTCTCTCGAGTGCTTTTACCATTTTCACATAGTTCGCAGGGCGCTCTTAAACTCGCTAGGGCGCTAGTCTAATATTCTCATAGTTCGTAGGGCGCTGTAAGATTCTCTGGAGTACTAGTATGATATTCCCATAGCTCGGAGAGCGCTTCCGCACTCGCTGGGGTGCTTCTCATAGCTCACAGCGACTATATGGGACGCCAGCATGATATTCATATTGCTCGCAGGGCGCTCTCAGAGTCTCTCGGACACCAGTTTGATATTCCCATAGGTCGCAGGGCTCTCTTAAACTACCTAGGGCGCAAGTCCGATATTCTCATAGTTCGCACGGCACTCCGAGACTGTATTGGGCGCTAGTATGAATTTCCCATATATTGCAGAGCACTTCCACACTCGCTGGAGAGGTAGTATGATATTACCATGGCTCGTCTGGCAATTAGATAGGTGGGCAATAAACTTTCCAAACTTACAAGGCGCTTTCAACCGGTTTCAGTATCTTTGGGGCGCATATAAATGAGTATTTAAGATTATGAGGCGGTAATAATCTATCCTAAGTTGCAGGGCGTTTTCAGGCTCTATGGGTCAGTAGTATGAGTATGTTGAGCTAACGGGTAGGTAGTATGCTCATGGGGCGTTATGCGAATAGTCTATCCTAACTTGCCGGGCGCTTTCAGATTTTCTGGGGCGCATATACTGTATCTCTTTGGGGCATTGGTATGAGTATTTGAGCTCATGAGATGGTAGTGGATAGTCTATCCTAACTCGTAGGGCGCTTCCAAGCTCTCTGAGGTGCATATGGCGTATTTCTGTGGTATATTTTCTAGCTCAGGCGCAATGAAAAATCAAACTGATTAAAAAGAATTCTTGTTAGGTGCTTTTATGGTGTTCATAGTAAATAGTTTGAATGTTTGTGGGGGCAGTAGATGATACGCTAGCCAAACACGCAGGGTACAAATAAACTGATTCAACCATCATGTAGGTTTGTCGTGCACTTTTATAAACATACTATAAATGCTTTTAAAATTTAATCATTGGCTTGCGTGTAACACCCGTTTTTTGTGCGAATTTTAATACTGTACTGACGAATGAAGCCATCATATTGATAACGATTTTAACGCAATCCATTTTTTGCATGCCGAGGTATTAATAAAATTTACTTGAACCTTTATTGTGTGATTATGTGAGACCATGTCTTAGCCCCTCCACTAAATCGCTCAAAAAGCTTTGATTTTTTTTGTTAATTGTAGAAGATCATGTCTCTTAAGGCACGCATCTCATTGCATAATCACTGATACACTGATTTCAAAATATCCCTTTTTCAAAACAACTTTAATGATGAATACTCATCTGTCAAACGTTCTATCATATCATTTATGTGTTGTATACCATGTTTAAAATATATGTATTAATAATATTCTTTAACCCTCAGAAAGGCAAGTGGTCTCAGAGGCACGGGTGGTTACAATAATTATCCTCTAATTTGAATAAACTTGTAATTATGAACAGAAATGATGGAGCTTTTTCGGACTTTCAATTCTCTCACTGATAGAAAGCCAAAAAAGACTTAATATCACCGGGTCTTAGGAGCAATGCTTGTTGAAGCCACGATTTTAGCTTGCCTTTTTGAGGATTAAGACCGTCCAAAGAAAAAATAGACTGCACAATGATGCGTTGGCGGCACTTGAAAACTTAATTTGCTGTAATGAACACATAAAAAAGGAGAGATGCACAGTAAACTGGCTTGAGCTATTTTAGCTTTAAAAAAAATCGCAATATAAAAAAACGAGAGAAAACATAGATTTGAACTCACGTCCTTTAAGTTGATCTGCTATAACGTTACTTAATAAACTATATATATACATTTCGAAATCGACACAATATAGCCCATCAAGTAGAGTATGAAAGTATTTTATCATTCATTCATTTCAGGTGTTCGGCAAGGGAGAGCTGAATAGTAACAGCAACTAAAGAATACGAAAATTTAGCAACTTTGATAACCATTGAAGTATCTAGTTATTCAAACGCGAAGACGCGACAATTGCCGATGATCAGCAGTTCTATCAACTTCCTAACACTTTGTGATGATGTAATATTGTAACTTACAACTTGTAAGGCAATGCAGCAATGTTGTTCTTACAGAATAGTTTTGTCTCTTACTGGCTCGATCGACAGTCACTCGGTTTTCATGTTTTCTCGAGCATCTGATGCTTAGAGCACTTGTCAATTTTTCCCATTGTTACAACGTCTTTCGTTGCGATTTTAAGTTCCAATTCTGGGTGTTCAACATATTGAATGTAAAATGAATTCTAGGAAAAATGTATACAGTATATCCATCTACAAGAAGGCCCACTACCATTACTTTTACAAAGGGTAAATTGCCTATTTTCACCCTATTAAGGAAGGTACCTCACTAATTCATTAATTACTCGGCCTACAATCGATGGAATGCGTATGAATTGGCATCAAGAGCTTTGCTTCGTTGATTAGAATCAATCTAATAACACAAATGCCCTGAAAACAATGAAATGCTCGTGTTTGAGCGCAACGAAAATTCGGATTTAGTGCCTCAATTGTCGCCCAATGCGTTGAACAAAGATGGCAAATAGAAACATGGTGAAAATAAGCTCATTACCCTATAAGTTAATGGTATGGTAACGGGGCGTTGGAGCGGGACAGAACGGTTCGAACGGTACATATTAGAGACAGCAACGCTATGTTCGCGCTAAAATTATAAAGGTGAGGGCGATTGAATCCCAATAACGACCAACAAAAAAAAATTTTAATTTAATTTTTTTTCAGGGTGAGGTAATTTTGTTACCCTAAAGGGTGAATTTTTAGTCGGTTTGATCGTATCTCTAACCGTTTCTGCAGAATTCCACAAATGGCGCGCAGTATCTCAAAAGGTAGACAATCAGTGTTTGCCTCTAGTAACGTTAGGAGAAAGATGACTTTTTTAGCCTCACAAAATCATGTTTCCATAAAATCATTTTTACTGACTGATTCTATTTGATAAGCCAATTGTTATTTGGAATATTAAATACGACCTAGGCCTACTATTTTGATACTGTAGACTAATTATTGTGATACGACAATCTGATAAAATTAGAAGTTAACAAAAAGAATACTGGGCAAATTCTAAAAATTAGATTCCTCAAAGTACAATGTCAGTCAATTAGATCAGTTTGAAGGTATTTGTAATTAATAAACAATTTCGCAAATGCAAAAATATATTACATAACATCACATTAATATATTGACTTGCGGTTTGAATATTGAAAAAATCATAATTTTGACATAAAAAACCCTAAAGCTTTGGCGGTCTGAGGGAGTGGGAGCTAGAAAACTGGAACTTATGCTTCTAATCAAACAAAACATTACGCTACTCACTACACTACAGTGATTAAATCATGACAATATTGTAACCGATTTGGTTAGGGATCATCCATAAATGACGTAGCATTTTGAGAGATTTTTAACCCCTCCCTCCCCCATCGTAGCATTTCGTCACAAAACTCTCAATACCCCCCCTGATAATTACGTAGGTTGACGGTAACTCTCCCCCCCCCCCCTTGCCCCGCAAAAATAAAAAAAAATAAAAATGAAAAATGATGTTAGTTAGATGAAACGGCTAAGGTTGTCGTGACATCAGGTCAACCCCTATTTCCTTTAAAAAAAACCTACGTAGCATGACATGACCCCCTACCCACCTGTCGTCACACATCATCACAAAATGCAAAACTCCCCCCTCCCCCATATAATGCTACGTCATTTATGGATGGTCCCTTAACCCAACATTTATTCATACATAGAATCTCGACATCAACATAACATGATCAACCTCTTCATGACTTTACAAGTGTTCTCAACAAATTCCTTTGTTGGTATTAGAATTAGCTACGACTTTACTGAATAGAGTAAGTCTCTATTTGAATTTGTTTGGAATCGAAAAAACGCGTTTGGAAATAACGAAAATTTTCCGAACTAACCGCAAAACCAATGGTTTAGACACTATTAATACAGAGCATAAAAATAACATTTTAAAACTCAACACTGTTTATGTTCACTAACCAACCAAAAGTTTACAATTTCGTTTACCATAAGCAATTTCGAAAAAATATTATTCTGCTTAAAATTTCAGATATAGTAAGTATCTCAGAGCTAATGAGTATTGAATAGAAAATTCAGCCAAACTGCAGCAAGTTCTACTGCCCATGATCACAAATCATTTAGATAAAAATTAATAATCCCAAATATATGACAAATATGTGATCATGAGCAGTATATTGCAGGTGAGTAAGTTTGGCGATATCTGTCATTAAATACCAGAAAGACAGAGTCTGCGGACCTGGAGCGCATTTTGATTGAACCCAAAAATGTTTGAACGGAGCATCCAGCGATAATGATAGTAATACCAAATACAAATTCACAAAACATATTTGTATTTGGTAATACCATCATAAACCTAAAAGCTTAGAATATAACTTTGTCAAAAATGCAATAAAGCGTGCAACACACCAGAAATAACAGATATGCCATAACCGGGAACTTTCCCTTATTAATTAATACTATCGATTCCGCTTACAGGCAGCAAAAAAATCAAGAGCCAAAACTAATACCCTTCAAATCTGGCTGTTTATGACGATAACATCTGAACATTAAGGCCACTTATGTTGCTATGCTAGTTGCATCAGTCATTTTACATCAATTTGAAAGAAACCTGTAAATTTTCATTGAATCTGATGTAGTAAAACGTGTCGTTCAAATATATCTAACAAAAAGCATCTTTCAAATATAACATCGCGATATGAACATCATATCGTAATTAGAAAAAAAAGAACCAGAAAAAAACAGTGAGGTACCGGAATGGGCTTGAACCGGCCAATTACCGCCAACCATTTGTTTACTCCGTAGCGCGTTTTCGAACCATACCGTACCAACAGACAGTCACTTGGTTGAAATATAACATACATGAACTTCTTCTGAGTGCCATAAGTTCACCGAGTTACGATTAGTAATTTTAGGGGAATTACGAATAAAACCGATCCCCTGCGACTTTCTCCATAAATACATTTTTTCTTCATTTTATTATGACAGATTATTTGTACGATTACGTACAGCATTTGAAGACAAATTAAACTTTCATTAGTACGTCAAATGTCACAAAAAACAAAACAAACGACAGCAATGTTAATCGTCCGGATGTTAGATTTTACTGGTGGATATTATGGTTTTAATCAAATTAACCCTCTAGTTTCCAACACCGCCTCTAGGCGGTCTCTTTAAAAATCTAAATAAAACTACTAAAACATGATTGTCTGTTGTCATCCGTACTAGTATTTCTTCCTAACGCTCACACCTTTCATACACACACATTGTTTGAATAATCGTAGCTTTCTGTTAAAGGAAATTGAAGCTGAAAGTGTTTGTGTTTAGTGGTAATCTTCATTAAACAAATTTTAACTATTTTTGGAAATTTTAACAACAAAATTTTTTTTTGGGTAGCCTGTAGCATTTGTTTTTTTTTGTTTTGCTGAGCTGTAACAAAAACATGCTATCGTCGAAAGCAATCATCCCTGCAAAGTTAGGCTCCATTTAGAAAGTTCCATCTGGTGATTAGGAACCATTCATAAATTACGTAACGCGTTTAGGGGGGTACGAAAAGTTGTGACATATGGGGGAGAGGGAGTAAGCCAGATCGTTACGAAACAATTTTTTTTCGAGGAATTTGTTACGTAATAGGGGAGGGGGGATAGAGAAATTTATGACAACTTGTTACATGGGGGGAGGAAGGAGACAATTTTGGGCAATTTTTGCGTTACGTAATTTATGAATGGTCCCTTACCTATCATTGAGAATGGCATTGGCTTTAAATTTCCAAGCACAAACGTGATTAGAACACTTCAGTGAACCACCTGTTTCTTCTCTTTTTTCTTTTAGACAATACGGTGCACATGCGCCGGGCATGTCATGCTTGTGGATAAGGGCCATTAATAAATTACGTAACGTTAAAATTGCCCAAAATTGACTCCCCCCATGTAACAAATTGTCACAAATGTCTCCATCCCCCCCCCCCCTCTTCTATTATGTTATTCATTGAAATTTTTTTTTCTTCGGTGAA
The DNA here is from genome assembly GCF_030247195.1 of Topomyia yanbarensis. NCBI lineage: Eukaryota > Metazoa > Arthropoda > Insecta > Diptera > Culicidae > Topomyia > Topomyia yanbarensis. The sequence continues at coordinate 67,244,216 of NC_080670.1, forward strand.
AACATATTACGTAACTATCTAGCTTACTCCCCCTCCCCCTATGTCACAACATGTCACAACTTGTCGTACCCCCTCCCCCTAAAAGCGTTATGAAATTTATGAATCGTCCCTAAACAACTGTTTTCTTCGTTCCTTAGAGCGTTGCAGTAGTTCTGTGTAAGGGTTGGGGTTTAGAGATAAAAAGAGGCATGAGTTCTCGCTCCTCCGAGTTTTGTTAATATTTTTTTCATCAGCTTATATGTCAAACATAAAATTTCAGAAACAAATAATATAGGGGCGCCCGGGGCTAGTTGGTGGTTTGGGTAAGTTGGCGGAACCCCTTTTTCTCCGTTTCTATTAGACATAAAGCGTTGTCTCTCGTTGTGTACCTTAAGTAATGTGAAACGCATTATCCAATGTGTTTTTGTTGCGAAACATTATGTTTTGTAGAAGCTGTGGACGAAATTGTGTTTTTGAGCATAATTTGTAAATTTTCTTAATTTTAAACATTTTGTGTAATTTAAGGTCCCGAACGATTATATTTTTCAGTAGTGCGTGAAAAGAGGCTTCAGCATCCGTATAGATATTATGCCTATTCATACCCAAAAGTAATTTTTTAAATCCTTTTTTATAAAATATGCGGTTGGGGTAAGTTGGCGGTAACGCACACGGGGTAAGTAGGCGGTACTATTAATATAGTGCAAAAATAGTCATAATATATTTTTATTTCTGGAATTCACTCCAAAGTAAGAGAAACTCTCGTCAATGAAATGGACAATTATTTCAGCCAAACGCCTGAAGAATTTCGTAAATTTGTTTTTGAATATGGAGTACGCGTCGAAGTCAAAATGACAGGGTATTGAAACTGAAATATAATGAGATATGTCGAATACTATACAGTTTTATTGAAAAGACAATCGGCACATTCCATATGGACCACTTATGTGATTGTATTCCTAATGAATTGCTTATTTTCTGGCAGTCCGCCAACTTACCCCATGCATACCGCCAACTTACCCCGAGGCTGGGGTAAGTTGGCGGCTTTTCCGCTTTACTTTTTTTGTCTCTAGAAATGAAGACAACGTATCAAACATTTTAATAAAATTCAGAGATGTTGCCAACAGTTTACTATTTCATGCAACGTGTTCTATTTTGCAAGATCTACCACAGTCAAAGCAGTAAAAAATGAAAACTGAAAACACCGCCAACTAGCCCCGGTCTCCCCTACCGTTAGTAGCACAGCTGGCTGGTTGGCTGGCTTGATTGCAGAGGGGAAAGAAGCTCTCTGGCCCGGAACTTCATTCTCATTCAAAAGTTCGGTATGGCTTGACGTCGCAGGTAAATAACTCTTACGTATGCGTTGGTGACCAACTGATATAAAAATAAATTCGCGTTAAACAATTACCAAGACTTGAACCGACAATCAATATCTCACCAAAGAAACCCCTTTACTAACTGCGCTATAGCGATACATGACAGTGTCTTCGCAAAGTGACATACATAAGTTTCGCTTGTGCGTGAACGATTCAAGCGTATTGAGCTGCGGCCCGTGCATGGCATGGGTATGGGACATTGCAAGTTGACGTCATATGAGTAAAAATGCTCGAAGATATGACACGCTCACTTGCACTGAATCGGAATAAAAAAAATTCGAAGTCCATGTAAACAAGCTCGCTGAGCTGTCATTTTTTCGAGCATTTTTACTCATACGACATCATCTTGCAATGTCCCATACCCATGCATGCACGAGCAGAAGCTCTGCGCTTAGATCGTTCACGCTCAAGCGAAACTTATGTATGCCACTTTGCCATCACGCTGTTATGTATCGCGTTAGCTCAGTTAGTAAAGGGGTGTCTTCGGTGAGACAATGATTGTCGGTTCGAGTCTCTTGGGTAAATTATTTTAACGCGAATTTCTTTTTATGTCAGTATGGTCACCAACACATACGTAAGAGTAATTTGCCTGCGGCTTTAAGCCATATCGAACTGTTATGAGAAATAAGTTCTTGTCAGATAGCTCCTTCCCCTCTGCAATCAAGCCAGCCAGCCAGCCAGCCGGTGCTGTGCTACTACGCGGTATGTTAGTTGTTTCTGAAATTTCATGTTTGACTATACTTATACAGCTCATGAAAAAAAAACAAAACTCGGAAGCCCGAAACTCATGCCTCTTTGCATCTCTATTTTATTTATTTATTAACAGATTAAGGCCGAAGTGGCCTGTGCCGTATACAAAAGATTCCTCCATTCCACTCGGTCCATGGCCGCGCGTCGCCAGCCACGCAGTCTGCGAAGGGTCCGCAAATCGTCTTCCACCTGGTCGATCCATCGTGCTCGCTGCGCGCCACGTCTTCTTGTACCGGTCGGATTGCAATTGAGAACCGTTTTCACCGGGCTATTGTCCGACATTCTGGCTACGTGCCCGGCCCACCGTAGTCGTCCGACTTTCGCGGTATGACAGATGGGCGGCTCCCCCAACAGCTGATGCAACTCATGGTTCATTCGCCGTCTCCATGTGCCGTCTTCCATCTGCACTCCACCGTAGATGGTACGCAGCACTTTCCGTTCGAAGACACCAAGTGCGCGTTGGTCCTCCACGAGCATGGTCCAGGTCTCGTGCCCGTAGAGAACTACCGGTCTAATCAGCGTCTTGTAGATGGTCAACTTCGTACGACGGCGAACTCTGTTCGACCGAAGTGTCTTGCGGAGGCCAAAGTAAGCACGATTTCCTGCCACGATGCGTCTACGAATCTCTCTGCTGGTATCATTGTCGGCGGTCACCAGTGAGCCCAAGTACACGAACTCTTCAACCACCTCGATTTCGTCGCCACCGATGCAAACTCGAAGCGGGCGGTTCTCATTCTCTTCTCGTGAACCTCTTCCTATCATGTACTTTGTCTTCGACGTGTTGATGGCAAGTCCGACGCGCTTGGCTTCTCTTTTCAGTCTGATGTAGGCTTCCTCCATCTTCTCAAAGTTTCGTGCAATAATATCAACGTCATCGGCGAAGCCAAGTAGCTGAACGGACTTTGTGAAAATCGTACCACTCGTGTCGATCCCTGCTCTTCTTATTACACCTTCCAGCGCGATGTTGAATAACAGACACGAGAGACCATCACCTTGCCGTAACCCTCTGCGTGATTCGAAGGGACTCGAGAGCGTCCCTGAGACACGTACTACGCACATCACCCGATCCATCGTCGCCTTCACTAATCGCGTCAGTTTGTCCGGGAATCTTTGCATCTCTAAGCTCAAACTTTTACACAGAACTACTGTAACGCTCTTTGGAGCGAAGAAAAAAGTCGTTTAAGAACAAACATGACATGCCCTTCCCCCCCGCATTGGAAAAAAGAAAAAAACAGGTGGTTCGCTGAAGTGTTCCAATTACGTTTTTGCTTTGAAATTTAAAACCAATACCATTTATAGTCTAGAGAATTCGTTGTGGTGGTTCTGACATTGTGTCCACCAAGTCCGCTCCCGTCTTTTTCGCGTTTTCACGCACGATTAAATTAACTACGTTTGATATTTGGTATACTCCAATAATTATTAACAAGTTCGTCCTATACGTTGGAATTTTTATTGAGAGATTCTCTGAAACGTACACGCCGCACCAACTGTTTCTTAAATGCCGCTGTAAGGTTGCCAGTAAGCTTTTGGTGTAACTAGCAATTGTATTTGCTATTTGCGCTTGAAATTTAGTATGTAGCGGTAATAATAAGCCTCCCATTTTGTTTTAAACGCAAGCACAATTTTTAAAACAGAATTTGATTGATTAGTTTATCTCATTTAACCAATTTTATCAATTCTGTAATCTAAAAGGACTTTTCAATTCAGAATGAACGTTGTGAATTTGGCACCACTTGCACCTGGTATAATCAACCTGTACAAAACGTTGCATAACGCAGTGCTGTTTTCTGGAACAATATGTGTTATCCTTTAGCCCTTCTCCTTTTGGGGCACAGACCTGTTGGTTCATATTTATTTAGCCCTTCGTTATGCAAAATCGCGATATTATGACAGATGGGCTAAGCGCGGCGTATCATGGAGCGCGGCCGTTCCTTTCAATCGGGAAAGGCCGCGTGGAATTTTGGGGAAATTCGCTAATAAGGCATTGCAAATCTTTTTTAAAAATTATGTCACCCCCCCCCCCCCCTTCAAAATCGCTGAAAAAAATCAGGGGGCAAATAATTTTTTTATAATAACCAAAATTCAAAAAATTGTCACGTTTTATAGAGCAACAATAGCTTCCATAGAGTTTTGCTTTTCGTAACTGAAAACTATTATGGTAGTTTTAGAAATTACCATCCCATGATAATTTTTATTTTGACCATTCTCGGGTAAATGTGAATTTTAAATGAGATCATCGATCCAGTCCAACATCAAATGAAACGTTTACTGGTCGCGGAAGGAAGGACCCATCTGTGTATTATCAAACGAAAATCTCATGGAAAGGCTAATACAGACCGACTTCTGAATCGATTCCATTTTAAACGCAACAGTCGATAGAGACATAATCGATCGTTGCATTCGAAAATAATTTTGATAAGGAAACAATCTGAATTCAAATCAGACTCCTGGCGATTTATATGTGGTTCAATATTCAATATACATGAGCTTTACCGAAAAGTTTTTGACAATTAAAGATTTCATATGGGATCGTAGTGTTCATACCGTATTTCCGCAGCCATATGTGCGATTCTTATGAACTTGATCAGATCAAAATCTGCTACCAAACCTTCCATTTAAGGCTAAGTTTGTGAAAATCGAATAAGTCGTTTTCCAAGAAGCCGAAGAGACATTAATTCTGAAATATTCCAAGAACCAGAAACATGCGAAATTTTCGAGATAGACGCTGGAATCAAAAGAACTTTGTCTGGCCATCAGCGATCAAGAATACTCTAGCAAAGCTAAATATAGATCTTACAAATAATGGTATCATCGGCACTTACCGCAGGGGGAACCGGCAATTTATTATCGATGTCAATTTTTGTAGCCTTGGAGTAACCGGAAAGATGGACTGAAAAGTGTGCGAGGATATATCTACAGCGACCACCAAGCGATCTGGTACAGCATTGATAACAGGACTATGAACTACACATGAATATGAATATGTGGGAAATATATAAACGAGTGGATGGAAAACAGCGATTTTTCACAGGAACGTGTCCGTCGAAGAACTTGAATTTGAGGGTATCCTCTTCAACCTAAATGCGAACGAGCTCACGGCACTACTAACAAGGGCGTGTAATGCGACCATACCAAGGAATGGGAAACCGAGAAACGGTCGCCGGGTGCAATAATACGATTATCGATCTACGTATAAGTTGCCTCCGAGCTTGGAGAAGAAGTCGGAGATCACTTCGGTATCTCATCTCGCTCAGTTCAGAAGCTAGAAATCGCTCCGCTGCAATAGCAGGGTAAATAATCAAATTTACCCGCGCGACGCTTGGTCTATTTGCAAAGGCAAAAATTGATTCCTTTTGCCTAGTGTGTGAAACGTGAACAAACAATGAGTGATAATGCAAAGCAAAAGTATATCACGATGCGGGCAAACTGTGTTGCTGTTGATTACACGAAATATCCGGTAATACCATCTATTCATGAAGGGGAGCAAATGTTGAAGGTGAACCTGAAGTTCAACGTAGCTTGCGGTACTTTATGCGGTGCAATTCCACCATTTACGTCATGCGGTACTGAATATGTTAAAAAACATTAGTCAAGCAGAATCATTCGCTTCCCAGAACAACATGAAACACGTCATCGAATGTAATGACATTTTATACAGTATCCCAACGTATATAGATATTGACAGTATTGAAATAAAGATACATGACCTGGCACCACGTACTAGTTCCTTCGCTATCAAACAAATCCTGTCAAAATACGTAGAGGTGAATAGTGTTAAGGAAGCTACTTGGAGGAACTTCTTCCCAAGACTCCGCAACGGCGTTCGTGTGGTGAGAACTTGACTTGACTTTCACATGCAAATCACCTCATGGTGTTGAATATTCTCAACGAATACTAGTCACGCACCCAGGACAGATTCCTACCTGTCAATATTGTGATCATCCGCTACACCACGGGAAACCTTGCGCAGAGAATGCTAAAGAAATTCCACCTGATACGACCAAAGCCGGTATACAATCATCGTATGTTAAACCACAATCACTGCAAACCGGGCATTCACAAGCACCAGCTTAACAACGATCGGCCCCTGTACCACTAAACCAACTGTCATTACCAACATCGAAGTAACAACGATTACAGCAAATGTTTCCAAACCAACAACCAACACCACCAATCAGGAATCTAGTACCGATGAAGAAGGATTTACAATAGCGAACCGTAAGCACAAACAACAAATAATCCCTTGGTAATGTTAGATAGAAGGAGTAATGCTGAACAAGCTAACGAAGTACGCGGACCGTGAGAACGGCATCTCATGTAATTCGGCTTCCTTATAGGCAGGTCTACAGTGAAATCCATCCAAACGGTTGTGGGAGCTTTGGAGACAGCAGAGATAAGGATATCGTTTTTGCGGTTCCCTTAGACGTGAAGAATGCTTCAATAGTACTAGCTGGGAAGCAATCGCCCATTCGCTGTACAGCATGAGTAACTCTGCAGGATATTATAGAACTACTTTCAGTACCGAACACTGATCTACGAGACAGACAAGGGAGAATCACAACTACAACTGACGTTCCTCGACTCGACGCTGTGGAACGCAGTGTACGATGGAGTATTGAAGCTGAACCTTCCCAGAGATATAACGATTTTCGGCTTCACGGATGGTGTGGTGTTCCAAGTAATCGGACAATCGCTAGAAGAGGAGACACTCGACACGGAGATGATTGCCCATCATAAAACAGAGTTGGTGATGACTAGCAGCCGAAAGACAGCGCGGTCGGAAAATATATCATCGATTTGAACTTTTAAAGTTACGATGATTATGTTAAGGGGAAGGCTGTGAGAGCAACCACAGCTTTACTTGAGGCGCCAGTGTACTGGGCACCACGAACCAGCTGAAATCGCCGGACCGAAGCATGTGAGTAGACTAGTTTCACCGTCAGGGACAAGATCGAGTAGGTCGAGTGAAGTACCAGTTTTCAACGAACCGGAAGCAGCGAACCAGAAGCTACGCTCCATCCGGTATTGCCGAACCGTCCTCGCCAAGTACTGGTTGGCCCTTTGAGTAAGATTTATGGACTATGCGAGAAGATTGCGACAAAACTGGGAGCTAAATGACTCACGCAACAGGCATCGGTATCGGGAGAACTTCCGACGAGGAATTGAGATGGCTCGCGAAAATAGGAAATAAATGGTTCACAGAAACGGGAGCCAAATGGCTAACAGAAGTTCACCACTGCGATTAGCCGGATATGTGTTCTGAGCTAAACCGCTCTAATGTATCATTTTGTCTTAAGACTGAATCAGCCTCCCCACGATACAACACTTCGATGCAGTCTCGTGGCACAAAAGGAAGGAAGAGAAGTAAGGACTATTAGTAGCGGTTACGCACAAAAGTGAATCCCACCTAGAGCCAAAGCACTTTTGAAGCTATTTAACCATACTATAAAACATACAGACATTTTCAGATATCGACGAACTGAATCTAGTGGTATATGACACTCGACACTCCGGGTGTAGCTTAAAAAGTCGAATTTCAGAGTGATTGCACAGTCTTCCTTATATGAAAAAGGCAAAAAATGAACTGATGATTGCTATAATTTCATAAATCCGTACGACTATCAAATGAATGTATCTGATGTGGCTACCTGCTGCGCAACAAGATGGAGAAAAATGCAAAGATTTCGAAGATGTACACGGAACCGAGCCGAATTACTATCATGTACCAAACAAACAAATCTACAAGTCTTCAAGCACAAGCGATAAACCAAAGCTGATGTTTCCACTAGAGTTCGAAAAAGTATAGTATGCACAGGATGTACGTTCGCCAGGCTACTGTATACGAAACACGCAATAGAAACAAATATCAGAGAAAACCATATCTGAGATGAATAATTCCATTGACGCACACTTTACCTGTGGATTCATTCCAGAATGTTTTCCAAAAGTCCATAAGTGAAATGTTGCAATCCTGTTTCTGTACATTGTTATCAAGCAGGTTCACCTTTGACCGATTTTCATGCCTTGTGTGTACAGTCGGTCCATGTGCCACCACAACGGAACGAAAACTATTCAAGCAACCAAAAGTTAATACCTTAAAGTACTCTTAAATGTTTACATTAAGTTCTTAGAGAACTTTCAAGCTTTTATTGGGAATTTAAAAATTGCACTGTTGGGAAAATTATTTAAAACGAAAACTAGCATCCCTTTCCTATGTGAACTTTTGATTGATTCAGTAATGTTTGCTTGAATTTTTCTAGTAAAACAAATAGCTTAACCCCGCTATACGAAATCACTCTGCGGAAACGTCCACGAGAACAATCGAAAGAAAATGCAAAAAGAAAAAAAAATTGTGTTTATTAAAATAAATATTTATTTTTTGTTTGCCCCCCCTCCCTTCCGAAAAAAAATTGTACTTGGACATAATTTTTAAAAAAGATTTGTAATGGCCTAATTAGGATGAAAATAATGTTTTATGCTTATAAAAGTTATTCATCTTTGTATGCAAAACCCTTCGTTCATAATTAAGGAAATATTTCTAAACTAATCAATCGTGTGAATGCTCTGTGCACGATTACATTTTCACTGGATACATTTCAAGATAAATGCCGTAGCTTCGTCAGTTTTAACTATTTTCACATACATGTTTAACAAACATATGACTACTAGGGTGGCACAAATTTTCATATTTAAATTTGTGTAGACAGTTTCCTATGTGTTCTAAAAAATGTACAATGCTAACTCCGGCAGATACTAGTACAGTGTACAACTTTTCCAAGAAAAGTAATAGGCTACGACTTCTGGTTCAAAAGTTATTCTGTATACCCACAGTGTCTATATCGTTCAAGAAAATTGAATTTATCTGAATACCCTGGCTGATATTGCAAACAAGTTAACCAACCTCTCATTATAAAATTATTATTATGACAGAGGAACAACATCTCATAGTAATTTTCTGGCTAATAAAATTTTAAATGGTTTAACCTGTAGGAGAAGTATGATTAAAACCGATATCAAAAGCTTTAGATACCTTTTCTGAGTTGTCACAAAACCAATAAAATTATATTTTTTGTTTAGAATACTTGTTTGGAAGGTTCTTGGCAAGACCTATTTTTGTGAGGTCCTCAAAAAAAAAATTAATAAAAAATAATTTTCGCTGCACTTTATCATTAAAAATGTAATATGTACGTGTGTTCAAAGTGAAAGTAAGTGTGATGTATAGATAAGTATATGTGATACAAATATGTGCATATTGTAGCTTCATCACGTAGTAAAAGGAAGAGAGTGCAAAAGTTTAGTGTTATAAGCAAGAGTATTTCATCCTATATGATTTTTTCATGGTATGGATGTTTTCAAATAATCCTTCCGAACATCATTGCAACCTTCATAAGATATTTTGGCTGAAAGTTGAATGAATAGCGCGCAAGTCTCGGGCAGAATGACAGATAATATTTCGCGCCGTGTCGTTGGACCTTTGTCCAACTGAAAAACATCTGAACGCCAAAATCTCATGTCAAATTTGCTTTGACAATCTATTTATTAATCTTTTACACTACTAACGTCTTCTTTGGAGAGTTTTTGACATTTGTCAGTTGGTCCAACTAGCGAATCAAATTCGTTAGTTGGACATAGGCTGTGGGCCAACCAGTGAATCACGACTGTATATTCCTCATTCATGACTATAATACAACCCATGCAAAAACGGCTTTCGTTGATAATGGTTTGCCTCAAGGCGAGATGGATGTCGCAATAAAATCACCTCCCCGACTAAAAATGAACCCACCCTCCGCAACCGGGCCATTTGTAAACTTTTCCGGACCGAAGACAAGAAATGTTTGGATCTATTGCAGATTTTTCGAGTTCTGATGAAGCAATATTCGGCGGTAACAGAAACATCAATAATTAGCCCTGATAAGCTTCTGGTGGAGGAAAATAATTTGAAGCACGCAAATTATATTGCTGGCTACGGGCCTTTTGCAAAGGAGTATAGTGTATATGTACCATCTAATCGGGTTGAATGTGACGCGGTCGTCCTCATGTTAGCTGTTTTACCCCTTTATAAGACAGTGGCAACTATATTGTCACCTTTTCTTTTCCTGCATGGACAATACAATTAACTCGATTTTGAATAAAATACTCTACACCCTATAAGTTGGTGATCAAAATTTGTAAAAACAAGTATTTTTTATCCGAAAACGCGGTTCTTGAGTTGCAAAAAATACAAAGATCAAAATAAAATGAATCTAAATAGGTGGCAATATAGTTGTCTCAAACCCATTCCAATGAAGGCTTTGAATTACTTTTGAAATGTTTCCCTTCTTTCTGAGCTTGCAACATCAGCTATGGATGAAAAACAACAAACAAACAACACGAAGTCAGAGAAATCGGGATAAGATCATTCAAAAAATGCCACCGCCTGTGGTCTGTCCTAGTGCCTGAGAGCTAAATGGTTTACGAAAACGGGAATCGGTAAGCAAAAATTCCTATTCCTGTGAGAGTACCCTGCTCAGCACCAGCTAAATAGGATAATTCGAAACGACTAGCGCCAAGAAAGGTAGTTGTAAAGACATGTCGGTCATTAAGGTCAGCACCTCTGAATCGTTTCGCGTCTCGGCAGGTGACGATATTTACAGTAGACATCAGCAAGTTAGATATAGCGCGAAAGTTGGACAGCAAGCAAAAAACAACAGCAATGGGAAATCTACGAACAATTAACACAATATAAAAAGAGTAAACACACAATCCCTACTGAGGTAATACCTAACGGTGACTGCGTAAGTTGAAGGCTGGAAGGAACAAGAGGTTTAGGTTTAGTCGGTAAGCTTACTACAAATCACTGCAGTAATCCACACTACCACGAGCCACAGGCAGCACTGTCTGTTCAAGATTCCTTCTCGATAACAGACATTGTCTCAATTTGTTGAGCTGAGTCGATTGATACAAAAGAATAGGGCCTCCAGACCTGAGAAAAGATCTTCAAAGTTTGAGGGTTGCTATACCCTTCTTTTGTAAGAAACGCATAAAACCAACCCCCTTAAAAATATCCTGAGCACTGACCTGAACAGAGATGGAGGTAAAAACAGTGAATCTAGCAATAACAAAAATGGTTACATAAAAACGGGCATAACGGTAGCTAGCTTAAGCTTTCGTTTGGATTTCTTCCTGTACTATCCTTAAGAAACAGAGTTTCATAAAATGTGTTTACCGGGCGGTGGCAACTATATCGCCACCTTTCTCAAAACAGTTTTTATTACGAAATAAATGTAGATTCTAAACTAAGTGAAAGAACCGTGTTTCCATTAATATAACATTTATTATTAGCCCCAAACTCTCGGCCTTATCAAGGGTTAAAGACCCCATGCTTCAGTCAGGGAAGATACAGGATGTTTGCATTCAACATCAGTGGCAGCTGACAGGAATACGTCATACGTCAACTTAGACTCTTATCGGGTGACCTTCGTCGGTTTTGCTCTACCTACCTCCTCTTTGACAATGATCGTCTACCTGTTCGCCTTTTTGTGCCACGGGTAATGAAATGCAAAAATTGTAAACAATCAGGACACACAGCCTCCCATTGTAGCAATAAGGTTCGTTGTGGGAAATGCGATGAGAATCATGTGGATGACTCCTGGGGGAGGGGTGTCGAAAAGTATCTTTACAGTGGGGAAATCAACATAATCTCCCGACATGATGATACAGTGCGGAGAGAAACTGAAGAGTTCCCTTCAGGGACCCTCTAAGGGATCTTTCGCAGAAATGCTGCTTTAAATAGCTAAGCCACAAGTCTCTACAAAAATCTATACTGGCTTGTCTACTGACGATGGTGACTCTGATGAACACCAGGAGGGAACATTTTCTGCTGCGCCTAGAAGCAATAGAAAAAGGAGGAACTTTTCCTCTCCTAAGATTCGTTGTAATGTTCAGAAGGTGTCTCTTCAATGTCCTCCAAAATAACAGTACTTACTGGTGCAAAACCGAAGCTAACAGCTCCTGGTCTCCGAAACCTGAGCTCAGAAAAGAAGTTCCCAGCACTGTGGACCATATTGTTACAGAACACCCTCTTAAAAGCATCCTGGTAAGCTTTCTCACTGCAATAAAAACATTCTTAATGCAGTTGACTGCAAAATAGCCCCTCCTTTCAGCGATTGTATCCTTCGATAGCTAATTCGAACGAGGTCACGGATTTGATCACTGTTTAACAGTAGCATTAAAAAAACATTATCCCGAAACTCGATCCTTTTAAAATTTATTATGCAAAACATGACGTACATCAGAAATAGATTTTAATTTTATTTGCTTGGATCGAGAACACTCTAACGGAAGAGTACTTTTGGGGATCAAAACGTGCTATTTTTTCAATAGAATTAACCTTCCCTCGACACCAGGCATTGAAGATCTTGCGACAATGCAGAACTCTTTCCCGTACTGAACTTAGTTTTAGTTGATTTTAACTCCCACGGCATAGCATGGGATTGCTTTCATGATAATGATAATCGAAATCTACCTCACTCCAAAAACTTTGTGATAGCTCCATTGACAATTTTGAACACCGGTGAAATGACACGGATCCCTGCTCCCCCAGCGCGCCCAAGCTCCTTAGACTTGTCCCTCTGCTCGACTCGGTTAGATTGCATGTGGAAGGTAATTCCTGATCGACACGGCAGCGATCCTGTGTCAATTTTAATCACTATTGCTAACGGCTTAAGGCCAACGAGTACAATCAATATTTCGTCTGACCTCAAACGAAATAGTGATTGGAAGAGCTAAGCATCCTGCATCCGGTAAACTCGAGTCCATGCAAGACCTTCCTCCGGAGGAAGAGTACGGCTTCTTAGGTGGCTTTATTCTCGACACCGCTATTCAAGCTCAGAAAACGTGTACCAAACGCGAACTCTCGTGGAAGGTCCCCGCCGTACAAGATCAACCGGAATGGCGGGTTACCTGAGCCAATGAAATTTTTTATGAAAGCCAACAAACGCTTACTATCCCTGGTTCGTTGACGGATTAATGAGAGAAACCGAACCTAAAACAGTACTAACGAGAGAATTGGACATTCGATTTCGCCAAGAAGGTTTGTACGGATTCCGCCCCGGCACAGAAGATCTACCGCGCCGCTTCCCCCCGCGGACGATAATGTAACAATAAAGCCCCAGGACCAGACATAATGAAATTTTACTTGTTAAAGAATCTGCCAAGAGACGTTTGTTGAATTAATTTAGTATGTTTCTTAAGAGTAACCTTGTCCCTCATGACTGGAGGCAAGTGAAGGTCCACGCCATCAAAAAAAAAAAAAAAACAAGAACAGCCTCCGATCACAACTTGTATGGACGGATTGAAATGCTCTCTTCTATTCGGAAGTTAATCGAGAAAATGGTCCTGTTCTGTCTCGATAATTGGGCCGAAGCAAATAACTTACTGTCAGATACACAATTTGGCTTTCGTAAAGGCAAAGAGACGAACGATTGCCTTGCGTTGCTCTTAACAGGAATTCAAATGGCATATGCTAGCAAAGAGATGGCATCAGTTTTCTTACTGACTCAGGGGGCTTGTTGTCTGGAAAACATATGTATTTTTCGCAACGTTATTTGTCGACATCACGAATTAGCTACGTGGACCTTCCCCAGGGCTCATGTCTAAGCGCCCTTCTCTACAATTTTTAAGTGAATGACATTGACAAATGTCTTCTCAATTCCATCACGCTAGGGCAGCTTGCAGATGCCGTTGTGGTATCTATCTAGGATAGGATCCGCCAGCTGGCTTCTTCTTATATTTTACTAATCCCTGTTGAAAACGACATACCCCCACTCGACCAATGTTTCCAAAATATTAGTTTTGTTTCGGTCGTATATTTGTTCTGATTAAAATATTCTATATTATGTACCAATTTCATGCTTCTGGAAAAATCAAAGATTTAGTCTTTATATCCGCATTTAAACGATCATAACGTTTTTTCCATCGGAATACAGCAAAACAAAATAATATATATTCGTTGTTGGACATTACGAAAAATATCTTCATGCCTCTTCATTTTTGTAAATTGCTTTCTGAGTCAAGCAACCTCTGTCACAAGAATAATCTTCTCTGTTCGGATTTATTTTAAATATTCTAAAACTACTTTTCTGCAAGGTTTAATTTTTGTTTTGGAGCAATGTATAGGTTTGTTCCAGTACTACATGTGATCGTTTCGGAGAAAACAGCAGTAGAAAATACACGCTCCTATTTACACCGATGATCGATTCAGTTGAAAACTGTAAAATTCAACTGTATCGATAGTACCAAAGGAAGAACAAGAAGCGACTTCCGGGATAACTTTCTCCCTGTTTGCTCAGTACTTCCAATTTACTCGGTACTGGAACAAAGACAATTTTTACATGAAGTGCCAAATATTTTCATACTTTCGCTACACAGCCTGTTGATTTCTAAAGGAGGCATTTCCGCATTATTCTGCACAAAGAACAGAATGCACGATAACCGCGCTACCGGATCTCTCGGGAACTTTGATTTTTTTAAAGTGCTTAATTTGCATTAAGCACTTTAAAAAAATCACGAACTTAGCTCACTTTTTCGCCACAACTTTGTATATAACCACTTCATAGAGGTATATTTCAGTCCCTAGGGTGGCTCAGCTTGTTGAACAAAGCCTATGTTAAGAGTTAGCATATTATGTACTAGACTACCGCCCCAATACCTCAACAGTAACAGTTCCAGGGGGTTCGTTTAGGGCGTATGTTTAAAAACAGGGCATTGCCATCACCAAACAAAATTCACATCAGATTTACAAACCATTTTGTAAGTTTCTATCACAGGGTGTCTACTATAAAGTAGCCTTGCTTTATTGGTATTATTGAAATATCTCATGAAGTATTCAGACTCCCATATGAATCTTTTACACCATCTTTCCAACATGATTCTAAATATTTAGAAAGTAAAAAATGGATCGAGATATAAAAATATTCAATTTGTTTATACTAATTTCCGAACTCTTAAGTTCAATAAAAAAATCCAACTTTAATTTTAATTTCTTTACATATATTGTAAAGTTTACGAGTTATCATTATGGTTATTATGGTATATGTACAATTTATTGAATAATAAGCTTAACAAATAACAATTGACACACTTTTTTGTTAAAGGGTGTGAGAAATTTTTTTCGAAGAAATCGGATATTAATGTTTATGTGGAATGCACCCTTCATAGCAAAAAGCACCAATTTAGTACTTTTCGTTATGTTTGCATTCACGCCGCTCATTTTCCGGTACACTTTACGTATAGTGGCGTTATAGTTTTCGTACCCCATCAATGTCGTTGCGCCCCATCCAGGTTGTTGCGCCCTATCCAAGTCGTTGCGCCCCAGCTTTAGATTGGCGACTAACCAGCAAATATTCTACAACAACAGCGCTGATTTTTTGGACTTTGGTACATTTTTGCCTTTCTCATGTAGAAAGGTTATGCAATCACTCTAAAAATCGTCAATCATACCGGCCCGGAGGGAGTATGCAGTGAGGGGTTGCTACTTTAAAATTAAAACTAGTTTAAAATGTCTTAACAAGTTGAAAATTTTCGGCAGGACCCGGACCTCCCGGATCTTACTATGTGATACTGAAACATCGCTTGAAACCAGCGGCGGTCAGGCGATGTTTCAGTATCACATAGTATCTCAAGATCGTGGCTGTCGATCCATTGTATGTATGTGCAAATCGTACTGAACAATATTCATTTCCACCATTGTATTGAACTTAACCAGCCATGGAATCGTAGTCTGGACAAATGAGAAAAGCACAATTGCACCACTAGGTGGATTAAAACAGGTTTTTATTTTGGGAATGCATCGAGTTGAGACGAAAACGTAATATGATTAATATCGAGTATAACACTTTCCGAATGTAGAGAGAAATTTATGAAAAATGACGATTTCCATTCGACTCTAGCAGGTCCTGATCGATTTTGATGAGCATTTGATTTTTGTTGTATGACCAATTATATGTATAGGTCAAATGTTCAAAAACAGTAATTTAATGTCAAGATAATATCATTTTGAAACCGCCAATTTCGGAGGTTTAGAATCTTCGATGAGTTTTACAAAGGTTAAACAGCGCATCATTTGATAAAATAATGTTGACGGTATATCGTCCAAGAAGTATTTATGGTGAATTTTCTCAGGTTAATATTCATGACTGCAATAGAGTCTCAACAAATTCGCTAAAAACACGAACTCTGTTACTATTTTCTGAAAAATTAATTCTGCATAATTTTAAAACTTCAAAAATTACGATTTCGGAATTATGCCATTTGGACAGTAAGATCGATTTTCACCAAACCCCCACCAATTGTAAAATTGGTATTGTAAAAAAACGTAAGGGCGATACTTCAATGCTGATAGGTGGGACCAAAGGGGCGATACAATCATTTTGTCAATTTTAATAGCAAACACAAATTTTAATTTAATAATTTCAAATACTTCATGAAGTTTTGGGTTTCGATCACTGAATCATGCAATCTAGGATGTAAAAAACACAATAGTTCTTAAATAAGAAAAAAACCAAGTCTGGAAATATTCACTGTTGATTTTCTTTGAATGGTGTCACTGCTAGTATCGCTTTTTTCCAGAAAAAGCGTTGATTTTTAGGTCTCAGTCGCGTTGGAAATTTGAGTAAAGTATAAACTTCATTTCGATTAAAAAAAATCGATTTTTTGGCTCAGTACAATTTACATAACCCCTTTAGGAAAATTCAGTTTTCCCACCACAATGCATTGATTGAGGAATTTAGATATTTTATTAACAGCATTAGCAATAATTCGTTTGTATGTCTATTTTATGGGTCATTTTTTCGCTTTTCCATTGATTTGGTTTGAGATTTCCAGCACTGATGTTGTCCTATGCTAATTTGAGCGATTCTCTGTGTCCTGCCACAATCCCATGTAGTATGTGTTATCAAAAACATCGCGAAGTATCAAGTTCTAAATGTTCTCAAACGATATAATATCCGAAGAGAGTGATAAGAGTTATAAGAAATGTCTCATCACACTGTTAGGTGGATTAAAAGCGTTTTTAAATGCAAATTCGCATTAGTTTCGCGCATCCAGAAGCACATTTTTCATGCATCCAGATACATTTACCAGACACCGTACTGTCGGACAGCGACATGTTGACGATAAACAATAGATTTTAGTAAGTTCACAATGTAAACCCAATCTGTCCTCATGTTGTCATGTAGTAAGAAACCCTTGTTTTGATTATCCAGACGGAGACAGCCGACTTCGTTCTTCCTATATATACATACATACATTTCGTTGGTGTGCTGTACGACTGTGTTTCTTAATTTTTGATATGGAGCATTTGCAGAGCGTTAACTTCTCCCGGATTGAGTACAATCTGCACATTTAGTAATTATTCCACTTTACGAGTAGCTGGTTTTACAAGACATTTCCAAAATTCGAAAGCAACACAATTTGTCTGCAGTCGTTTTTGCCGTGTACAGTCGTGATTTACTGGTTGGACACTTTTTAACTGAACCGCTTTTTAGTTGGACATCCGCTAGTTGGACCATTGTCCAAGTAGAAAGCATCGGAACGTGAAAATCCCATGTCAAATTGACTTTGACAATCTATCTAACAATCTTTTTCACTACTAATGTCTTCTTTGGAGAGTTTTTAACATTTGCCAGTCGATCCAACTAGCGAATTAAATTCGTTAGTTGGACATAGGCTGTGGCCCAACCAACGAATCACGACTGTATCTATAGCGGAACGATTTTTAGTTTCTACTCTAGGCGAGATGAGAAGGTAGACTGACCTTAATAAACTGGTAATTAAAATAGATAAATTTTGTGTATTTATAGCACGTTCAAGGAATTTTTCTTCTAAAAGTGATTGTGTTAAGATAGAACGGTGATTTTGGTCCTCGTCCAAGTAACCACGAAGCATTATTAAATGACTTTAGACATGTTCATAGGTATATTTGTTATTGTTCGGTGTCTCCAAGCACTACAACAAGATTCTATTTTTGCATTTAGAGTTTTCTATAACAACTTCATAGCGTTTAACTTCAAAAGCTTTTTAGCACGATGTCTATGTTCTGTATGTCTAGCACTATAGATTTAATGTTTAAAATTTTAGGTGCGTCGAAGCATTAAAAATACCTGTATACGGCTAGTTAGCTATAGGAATGCTAACTTATAGTCAATCTAGAGTTCAAAATTAGCGCTTATGGTTACTTGGGTGATTCTATTTCTATAGTCACTAAATCGTCAATTTAAACAGTCGGCATGACAAACAAAAGAAGAGAGGAAAGGTGGGTACGTTATCGAAAGGTATTTTTTTCTTTTGCTGTGCCGATAAAGAAGAGAAGTTATTTAAAAAAACACAACTCTGTGTTAACATTGCTGACAACCATTAAGGTGCTCCTAAACTTGCACATTCTTTCGTCTTTTCCGATACTAAGTGTGCTTTAATAATCTCTATAGAACTATGAAGCCGTAAAGCATATGTTTTGTATGCGAATATAGTGCATATCTAAAGCCATTAAATAATGCTTCGTGATCTCTTGGGTATATTCCTTACCCCTTACTTTACCCCTTCCATCCCCAATCCTTCCATCATCAGGAAAGTCATGAGAAGACGATTCATTAGTATCAGTTGAGCTAGACGCTACTGATTCCTAATTCCTGAATACCCACAAACTCAAAAACACGTAGCTATGGCAATTTTACCCCATTTTGATACCATGGAATAAGAAGCTGTCGAAATTCACCTGTCTGGTACGCTATCTGTGGATGTGGCAATATGAGTCAACCGGAGACCAATAGAAACCAGGGACTCACGAGTTTCTCATGGTTGAAGAGGTACTAACTCATACTAAACTAGAGGGCTTAGGTTTAAAAGGGCCCAGCAGTAATACAAGCCTTGGGGCCCGACGCGGCTCTCGACAGCCCTGCTTATGTGATGAAACTGGATACAACGGGGCTTCAGAAAACCCACATTTTGTTTTTTAATATACATTCCACTTCGCTACTAGAAGGCTTTGAATTCAAACAATATTGTGTTGGCGAATCCCCTTCAGATGATTTAGAATCAGGATGATAGGGTAAGAAATAACGATTCTTCGGTTGGTCGAGTGTCTGTCGCCGTGACTCATAATTTATCTTTGAGTGTGAAATTACTCCGGTTAAACGAAACTGAAATCAGCAGCTCAAGAATGTTCTACTTCTGGTATATTAATCCAAGAATGCTCATCAAAATATTATTAGAAACAAACAAAGATTGCCCCGCTCTTTTCTTTTGAAGTTTTCATGGCGACCGTAATGCAGACAGCTAGTATGATTTTATGCATCTATCCTCATCGCGAGATTCCTAAAATCTCGGGACACCTGGCCCGGACCCAATGTGCCTATGCGTAAAGACGGTACTGGTCATGGTAGCATTTAGTGATACGATGCTTTGCTTCAGACATTCTATTTCTTTATCGCGTTGGTCCTCTCGCACAGTATAGTCGGCTTTAATCGAACTGACTGTATTATTATTATTTGCCACACCAGCAAATCCACAAACTTAATAAAGCAATGGTTTCAATGAATTGTTGACTATAACAAAAGTCTATTTGGCATACATTTCATTTTTCAATAAAGCGTTCGGAAGCAACATGTGTTTCTAGTGAACACACACATGGTACAACTTCGTCAACCGTCGGCTGCTGTAAGATATTTTACACATCAAACCTCGAAGCAATCGGTATATTTAACCGAAAATTCATCGCTTCCAACAAACTAAAAAATTCAATTTACGCCGTAAAGCTAGTATACTCTTTCGATTATTGACATTTGCCCTCAGACCATTACTTTGCCGTTTCAGATAATCTCTTTTCCATTGAGGTTATTCATTTGATGAAACATGGAAAGCACCCCTGCTTTATGTTTTCAGATTACCTCGGTTTGGGTCCCTCGGTGCTTCATTCCGGGTAATGAGCTAAGCTGGGTGCTTTGGAAGGTAACATTTTTGAAAGACCAATTTGTTTAATCTATTTTTTTTAGTTTCAATCATCGGGTGACGCACGAAAGCTGGTTAACTTTGTGGAGCAATGCGAAACTACGAAGATCGATAGTTCCGAAGGAATCGACGAAACCTCGGGTTGTGATTTCGTTTGAGTGAAATCCCGCTAGACGCTTATTTTCGACGTATTGGGCTCATGATAAGTGAAGTCACCAACTCACCAAAATTTGGACCGAATCTATCGATAACTCTTTGGTCTAACACATTCAATTAGTGGCGACGGTTTTCACGATATTGAACATATTGTCTGGGCGTGCGCCGAGTATCGCTCCGCCAGGTCTGTGCTGATGGATTCCCTTCAGGCCTGAGGAAGACAACCCAAAGTTCCGGTTCGGGATGGCAAGTCGCAATCTCCCCCATATGTCTCTCATCTACCTCTTGCTAAAAACAATAAATTTCAAAATTTAGCCCCTCTCTTTGTTTTTTTATCATTCGTTCTCAGAAGTCTCTTATACTGCCTTTGTGGTACTGATACGCATCAGAGCGTTGCTGCGGTCGCCCTCATTCTCACCACTGTACATGCATCAACCGAAATTGAAACCGAAAACGACCTGAAGATCTGACTCATTTTGGAGAATGTTTTTGACAAGTATATAGGCATCTATTATAGAGAGCAAATTTGAATCTGTTGCCCTTTTATTCTTTTCATAAAATTACATTCATGCCAAAAAAAATAAAATAAAATAAAAATAAAGTATTATTTATATAAATAGCCTCGGTAGTTAATAGAAACATTCGAACATATTGCTCTTCTATCAAATAAGCCACATGAGGTCATCAAGTGAATCTGAATCTAAAAACCAATTAAGTAATATCCACCATAAGTATTGCTAATGCAATAATTGGGCTTTTCTCATAACATCTTATCTCATCTTATTTTTTTAAAATTCAAACAAAGAATCACAAGTCGCGAAACAAGGTCTACTAGATAAGCTTACCTGGATCGTCGTCGTCCTCTGCCCAATCTATCTGAGCTCGCGAAGTACTACCCAAAAGCATCACCGTCGTCACTAGCATAGCCATACTTAGCATCGTGTGCTCGTGGCATCCGTATTTCCACATATTTTATTCAGAATAATTGCACCACTTTACTAAAAGCCAGCTTGCGCTAAATTAATTTTTAAGAGCTACTTTCAAATTTTTTCCACTTTCACTCCTTCCTCTCTAACACTGTATACTTTCAAAAAATGGTCATTATTTTACGCTAGCACTTAAAGTCCTACTATTCCGAGTGGTAACCGGGTCAACCGCCACTTAGATCACACTCGACGCGCTGCTAGCAGAGAACTTTCCGGCTGTAGTTTTTTGCCTCCCTCCACTGTGACAGCTCCAGATTGAATATGATTTCTTTTCGCCACCTTCACCACTCATTATTTCATCTCCATTTGGTCACCGTTCCAACAATTCCCCTCCTTCTCCACAACTTCCCCGGCTGACGGCTGCAATTATTAGTTTTATGTATTTTCCGCTTCGGCAAGACTGGATGCGGAAATGGCTTTCTAGTGTTTTCCTCCAACTGTCGACGCCACGTTGGTTCGAGTGCAATTGTTTTTTTAGAGCGGAAAACGTTTTCCCGGCCCGTCTTTTCAATGCACCAACTCTATCAACTTCACAGGAGGGCAGGTGAACAAGTCATGCAGCCGGTGACAATCATACCGTCTAAGTCTGGGCCATAGCACCTAGCTCAGGTGTGGTGTTAGGCTGCTGATTCTCAGTACGACAACTCGAAAATGTAGATTAAGCATTTCATAATCGCATCAGATGATCTGCTATTTGTATGCGGTTTTACTCCTGCTGTCATCCGTTGGTTAGCCGTTGGTGGCTCACTTGTCTAACGACACTTTTATGGATCTTGGAAAGCCGTTCCACATGTATGGTGCTGTTGATGGCGATTTTCGGTGACAATGCCGTACAGAACTACGATAAGGAAGCATGTATACTGCGCGGTTCACCAGATAGCAAACCAGTCAAAGTGAAAATAATTGTAGGCGTTCTGTTCCGTTTTGAGCTGATTCGTTAGTTTTCCTTTGCGAGTGAAAAGTGCGCAATCGGATTGAATGTTTTAAAACTTCAAGGTACATACATAGGAATCTTTTTGTGAGCTGCCGGAGTGATTTTCTCACTTTTAATTCGGGGTTGGATTTCACTGAAACGAGAGAAAAACAGAAAAATAAATGCAAATTTTGTTCAACTGGTTCGCTGCGATGAATTCAGAGATAACGAAACGAACACGATATCCGTAAGGTCATAAATATTGTTATTAGATTTATGTTTATTCAAAAGCATTAGCAAGGAAGCGGTTGCTGAAAGGAATTCCTAATGGGCTCAGGCAGCATGCATAAAGAACAGCAGCCACAAAGGCATCGTATTTTGCCTTCCCCCGCTCAATCCACCATTTTCCAAAACCCTGGAGGAAAATGACAAAAAAAAGGAAAATCCACAAAGAATAAGAAGATGTCAAGTGCATTTATAAAGACGCCAAATAAAACGGCAAAACGTCGAATGGAAAGCAACGAGTTGTTGCCCGGAGGGAAACTTCAGATAACAGAAGCGGGCTGGTGGCGAAACGGAGAATACACCAAAACCACTCGGAGGACTGGGGAAATCTTGATCTGAATAAAATAAATATTTCACTGTCCTATTGTCGTATATATAGCGAGGCGGACAGACGAAAGATGTCGATACACTGAATCAGTTGCAGAGAAAAATCCAAAGGGGGATGGAGAAATCCCAGTTTAAGATGTTTTTGTTGTTTCTCCGGCCCGGTTTCATAGGTATTTGCTACAAAGTATGTACTGAAATGTTTGAATTCTCATGCTTAAATTATTTTCAATTTTGTGTGTCTTATATTTGTGGTTCATTTATACGCGAGTAGTTTTACGGCAACTACCGAAGCTTTCATTTTATCTTATGGTGCTCCATTTATACAGACATATAGTGAACACCCGTTTGCTCGTGTTTATTTAATCGCTGTGAAATCGCTGTCAACTTAATTTCTTATTATATAACAATCACCAAATCAGTTACACATATTGGTGTTCATAAAATTTCTCAAATAAAATATCGGTAACACCCAACGAAATATGCATTTTACAACATTGATGAAGAACGTCCTCGATGCTTTGAAAAATGTAGTATGGTCGCTCGTCTGCTTGTATTAATATTTAACCAGTCTATTGCGGAGAAAACCTTTCTCGCTTAGAGAACAGCTTTAATTGCTCCGATTCACACATACACACACCTGGAAAACAATGATTTGGAAAAGATGTATTCACAAATTCGTGTGTCATGTATCCCAAGTGATCATGGTTGTTAAAAACCGCTCCACGACAACGAATCTTATTGCGAATCTTTTCTTAAATCCACATTGCGACTTTTCAGCCATGCGCAACCCGACCGTGCGTTGAATTACGTATCCATCTAATATGCATCAGTGCGAGTGAGAAAACGTTTTGACGTTTGTTTTTGTTTCGATCGCACTCAAGTGTTTCCCATATAGCAACAACTCGACGAAATGCTATATTATCTCGAGATAGACAATATGTAGTACGTAAATACACTAAAAACCAAATGTTAAAAAAACGTATAACACCCGCCAGTGCTTTTTCTATTTCAACACAATAGCCTCATAGTATTGATATTTCATTCGAAAGAACCTCAACATATTTACCCGCAACAATGAACAATAATCACATACAGTCACATGCTTCGACTAACAGGGAAAGAGTTGGTGATATTCACTGAAATACTTAGAATTGACGAAACTGCCAACTACAGTTTCTGAAAGAATAAATATTTTCAAAAAAAAAAATAATAAAACTTCATACAAATATGGAAATTTTACTTCATTAGCATATAATTTTGAATGCGATATGATGACTTACATATTTTCGTACACCAATCAATTACAATTGATACTAGCGACAGTTTTTGGAAAACCAGAATTTTTTGTTCTCACAAAATATTTACAAAAAATAGGGGGAAATACAGAAATTTCGCATTTTTTTACAAAAAAAAACTTTTTTTTCTCTCCCAATATTTAAATACAAAAAACGATAGAAATTAATATCAGCTACATTTTCACATAAAAATTACAATAATTTGGGAAAATAAAGAGATTTCATTTAATCAATAAATATTCCAATTCAATGCGGTGTGCTAAAAAATTTGATGCACCTAATCGATTGGCTACAAACTACATTTTTCTGTAGATGCCTTTGATTTTTCTGTAGTTTTTAGAATTAGATTTTGTGAGCTTCATTATGTAGGGGAACATGGGGAGACTTGACCAGGTTTTCAGCTAAAATTGCATAAATCTCTAAAAAAGCCTTCAATCCCCCAAAAATCAGTCAGATATAATGCGCAAAGTTATTGCGCGTCTTCATGATTTTTTGCAGAATTTTAAATTTAATTTTTGAAAAGTCACAAAAGTTTTTCTGTGATCGTTTTTTCTGGTCAAGTCTCCCCATTGCGGGGAGACTTGACCAAGGCGTGGGGAGACTTGACCAAGAGAATTTTGAAAAATCATAACAAAAAATAATGACATAAAACATACTGTAATTATTTTTTCCCCTATTGTCGAGATCCTTAGGTAGCAGTAAAAAATATAAAAGAGTTGCATTTGATAAATTTTGATTTTTTCAAATGCATTTCTTTTTAAGGATTAACTGTACTGCTTGCATTGCATGTTCACACGTCACAAAATCAGTCCTACTATTGCTAACTTTGCTTACAAATTTTAAAATATAAAGACTTATGTTTGGGGTGGGATTTTTTTTATGACGTGATTAACATTAACAGTAGATACCAAAGCATAATAAATATTAGGAATTTTGTATCTTTCTTCAGCTGATCGCCACTTGGTCAATTATCCCCATAAAATCTTGGTCAAGTCTCCCCAACATTAGTTATTGCGTTCAATGTCATGCGAATTCTAGTAATAACTATTCCAATGTTCCAATTTATGTAAAATCATTTCACTGCTTCACAAGGATTAAGATGGTCCCTTAATAGTAATTAGTAGTCGAGTAGATATGTCCATACAAAGTTTGATAAAAAAATTACATCATTTATTGCAAATTTATTAATCACGTAATATTTTTTTTTGGATTTTTACTCCAAACTTTTAAAATTACCTTAAGGAATCGAAACATATATAAAAATATTTTTGAAAAAAAAAATAAGAATCGAATAGAAGACGCTATAGCAGAAAATAGAATTTTACGCTTGGTCAAGTCTCCCCATGTTCCCCTATTTAGGACCGACGAAATCTGAACATTATGGTTTCAGATTGTTTGGGACTATCTAAGGTATGACATAAAGCTTGGCTTAGCTTTGGTAGACTACCCGCAGTTGCACTTCGTGATTGACCGAGTGAGTGAAAATGCACAATGAACCAAAATGAAATGAAGACTGGAGCAAATCATTCTCACTGTGCATGTTTCAATGACTCAACATTTTCATAAAATGGTCAATAACGACGCCGGCCACGTCCAATGCTGTTCTACCGGGGAAGGAAAGGAATGTTAGTTCGATACTCGCTGTTGATAGAGACCGAGACTGCCTCTGCATCTCCACGAGCATTACGGGAAAGGAATTGTGTTAGTAGGAAAGGGAAAAGATCAGGAGATGTCTTGGTAGACAATAAGATCTTGGCAATAAGCATGAATTTCGACCGCATTCAATTTCCGAAAAAAATTATCGAGCGACTTGAACTCCGGACAGCCGGCCATCGGGAGTGTTGCTTCTTATTTATATTTCAATGACCGTTTTCACCTTTTTAGTTCGTATTGTTAGTATTAGTTTTTAATGTTCATTTAGCTTGAGCTTGTGCGACTGGCCCTACTAATAAAAGGGAGATGAGTTAACCGCGAAAAATTGAATCGAAGGTCGTAAACAAAATGAAGCTATAAACTTAATTCAAATATCATTTTAACATAAAAGAAACTAGCAAAAGGATAAGCAATAAAAAAATTCGAATACAAAAAACAAAGAATTAAAATCAAACTGGTACTACAACTGAAAAATAACGATTATTTTCGCGACAAGGGATTTGAACAGAACAAAATTAACTGAACTGAAAATCTTATTTTATTATTCTCCAAACCACTAGAGAGAGAAGCAAGTCAGTTTAACACGAAGAGAAAAGAAGCATTATTAGAATTAATCTACTAATTTACAACAAAAGCATAAGAGAGATCGCCTGTGCCTGCCACTCCGCTACTGACCAGAAGCAATTGGAATTACAAAATGTTCATTGAACAAAATAAAAAAGATGTACGAGATGAGGTACAGAGTCCTGTTTTTGTCGGCTCTAACGACATGTAAGCAGGAAAAACTAAATTACTAGATTGAATCAACAATGTATTAAAACCAGAAAGCGCAGAAGATGTAAGAAAAAAAAGAGACGACTCCCGGTTTTGTCTTCTAACACAGTAAGCAAGCTACATCACTACCATGCCCATGAAACATGGTCCACACGGCAACCTACAACACGGCGCATGTCCCATTCAAAACCACATGAAACCACTCAACACAATGAGAAAACATATGTTATAAACCTGACTCAATTAACCGAAAGCAATCCAATAACACGACAACAAAACATCCATTCCTCGAGCCGACACGTCTGAAGGAAGCCGGTCACAGATCCTCGATCCCTCCCGCGAACCGGCAACTCCCAAACCCCATACATGATCAAAGCCATCACACCACTCAGACAAGACCATGCACCCTCCCCACGCACATCGAACTGCCCGTGGATCACTTGCCTAGTTAGCCAAACAAACACCCAAACGAGTTCCCTCAGTCCAAAAAAAAAATCCCAGCCCGACTGGCATCACCCGGCGGACGCGCACTTCCCCGCAACGCCGCCAAATCAACGAACATCCAAAACCACCCAAGACAAAACCCGTACAACTCCGAAAACAACAGAACCAAGACCATTACTCATCTGTAACAAACCAAAAACGGAAAAACAGCCGCACAACAAGGGAAGCTCATACACAAAGACAGCAGTGCCGACGAATCACCCAACAAAAATACGGACTCGTATGAAAATAGCCGACCGCCGCCCCAAACTCACCACAAAACATGCTATCCAAAAATATCGCCTCTTGGTGCGCCAGGGGAATTGTGGGAAAACCGACACCCCACAACTTTCCCTAGAAATCAATTTTTTATTCATTTCATAATGACACATTGTTATTAGTATGATTATGTAGAGCATTTGAATGCAAATTGGATTTACGTTAGTACGCTGAATGTCATAAAAATAAACAAAACATACGACAGCAGCTTTCATACTCGTCTGGATGTTAAATTTTGTTGGTAGATTTTATGGTTTTAACCGAACAAAAGCTTTTCAAATCACCACATTTTTCAGTACCTATTATTATCGGCCTCTCCTATGATCAACTTGGTGCATTGAAGACAAGTTTGAGGAATTCAATATTTTTAATCGCGCTGTTGGCGTAAAACCGACACCCATTGGTTAGGGTAAAACCGACACGCTGTTAAGATGGTTGTGTTGACATTCGTTGCACTACAAATGGCTGGGGATATTTGTGACACTTCAATTACACTATTAGCACATTATAGTAATAGCAGAAATTTACAGAAATACTTTTATTGTGTTTATTTCTTACAAGTCTCTTTAAAAATCAAAAATTGGTAATTTTGCTTATCAGATTCTATCGAAGCTTTTGCTATTTCTGCAAAAAACTCCTCAAACCGAAGTTCTAGTGTTCTCTTGGTTTGTCATAGATGTACTTTATCACAATGAGACAATGATCGTTTGTATAACCTCGTAGATCGTTGATGATCAGAATTCATCAAGGCTGGAAAAGGTAGTTTTACTAAGAAGTGTGCATCACTTATAAGTCAATGAATCCGATTAGCAGAATATAGAACACTTGCAAATCTACGAAATAAAATGACGCTGAAGGTTGCAATGATGTGCGTAAGGGTTATTTGGAAATATCATTATCAAGAAATAATCCTATAGCATAAAATACTCATGTTTATAGCACTACGCTTTCGAACTCTCTTCTCCTCACTACAAAATGAAGCTACGAAAAGCACATATTTGTATCTCACATACTCACACTTTATTACTCAGGCATACATCACATTTTTAAAAAATGCAAACTTTTTAATAAAGTGGAGAGAAAATAAATTAAAGGGGGTGTCGATTTTACCCCTATGGGGTGTCGGTTTTACCCGCAATGCCTACAAAAAGTCACTTTGTTTTCCAAGTATTGCAACCAATAATTTTTTAATGAAACTAATTTTTTGAAGCGCTGACAAAATTAACCCTTGTTAAGAATTTTCTGAAGAAGAATTCTGCGTAGAAATAATAATTTTATTGGTTTTGTGGCAACCCAGAAAAAGTGTTAAGCTTAAGGTGTCGGTTTTAACCATAATTCCCCTATCAGTGAAGAGAATAAAAAAGAAGACGCGCAGAAATGAAATATGGAATTGTATATTCACAACAGAAACCGAACAGAGTGAAAATCCGCCATAGTAACACAAACGAACGCAAACAAAGTCTGACAAGTATCATGCATGTGTGTGGAATGTAGTCCTTCGTCGTATAAGTGGGCCCTACATGAGCAAGAACACTGAAAAACGACCCTATCTAAGGTATGACATAAAACCCTAAAATACTCTTCGGAATCATTCTATTATCGCATAAGTTTGAAAAAAAATTAAACTTTTTAAATACTTTAAGAATATCGACATTTTGAAATCTTAACACACCTACGCAAAGGCTTTCGCTTTAATTCCATCGTGTAACATAGGGAAATTAAATCAGAAGACTTTGTCTTTAATGTAGCTGACAAAATCGGGTCAAAAAGCTAACAAACTCTGTTGTAGAAAAATTCAGAATCGGACAAACACGGGGACTAATAAAATAGGATCTAAACTGTAGTCAGTACTTTGCACCGCTCTGAAAAGCGCTAATAATTCTTTACGAAGTAGATTCACTGAAAAACCTTTAAGCGACTCGGTAGAACGCCGAACAATGACCAAATAAAGATCCTGAATAATGTTTCCACCAAGCAAATAAGAGAAAAAAGTGTACTGTGCGACGATGTATAACAAACTGAATCACTTAATGCGTTTGAACAAGTAACCAAATTTTAGCTAAATTCTGATTGGCTCGCTAAAAATATATATCTAGGACGCATGATGACGATGATGATATTGCTGCTGATTGAACAACGCGCGCTTCTTGGTGTCGTGCGCATAAAAAGTAGTGCGTTTTTTAGATATTTTTACCGGGTGCAAAATTCATCCCCCTAAGGAATCCATGTTTCAAAATCGTCCAATGCTGGTTGTTTGTTGGACCAACGTTGGGCGACGCCCAGCAGACCGTTCAGCAGGCGTCCATTACTGGACTTGCATCGGATGGTTTTGAAACAAATTTTTGGGCTTCTCAGTGGAGTCTAGCGTGTTGCTTCTCTTTCCAAAGTTTTGTTGTTGTATACAAACGAGTGGTGCATAATAATCTCAAATTCAGTTGTTATTTCTGGCTGAATTTACCGAAACCAGTATTAAGTTGACCGAAGTTTCACGCAGAGAATTTAGTTTTATGCGCTTGATTATTAGACCATGCGCTTGATTATTAGACCAAACATAAGTATATTAATCCCAATTAATCGAACGCAATACTTTAAAATAAAATAAGTTGGCTCAATAACTTATTACATGTCTTACTTTCATTTTATAGAATTTAAAGTGATCGATATTCGTCCATTAGTCGAATATTAATGCATGTACCGTAGGTCCAACATTGATGCATGTACCTTAGATACTGTTTTTCAACATATAACAAATATATTTCAAATATTTGTTTTGATTCGATTATCCGAAGTGAAATTTTGTTGCACCCTACGGATAATCGAATCTGGCCTGTATTCATTATTTTACCCATTTTCAGTACCGGTTCTTTGTCGACATGCCACATAACAAGCAAATCTGTTTTTCTATTGTCGCGACCGTTCGCATACGAACGTACATGTCACAGTTCAGTAAATGCACAGCCGATTGACCAACCAGTTGCGACCAGTCACCAGACGACTGGTCATAACCGTGACATTTTCCAGCTATGCTCAACATTTACCTTCCGACGCTCAATACAATTCTTCTAGAATATTTACAATAGTCTAATTGCATGGAAAACGTAGTCGAAGGTAATCTAAATTAGAAGGTTTTATCAGTTTTCAATAATATTGTATGAAGATATTAAAAAAATTCATTTTTCACTGGTAGCACTGCTTCAGCGACAAACAATGAGACTAAATGTAATAATTTCTGTGCTACTGAACCCTTTTTGATTATATGGTAAAAATTTCACTTAGGAGGGTATTACATAATAAAGTTTTAAAGACATTGAATTTTTTTGCATATTTTGCATCTTTAACGTAAGAAAAATAACCTCGAGAAAGGATTTACTTTAATTTGACTCGGTTCGTCTCCTGAAGCCCATCAAACATAATTCCGTATGAGGCTGACAAAATCGAATCAAAACGCTGACAATCTCGGGTGTAGACAAAATCGGGAGCTGATAAAATCGGTAGGGCCGGCGAAACGCTTTTTTCCCGAGTGGGTAGTAAGATTCGGAGTGATTTCTACTCGTAGTGACGAAAGTTCAGACATGGTGTATGTTAGTAAATGTGAAAATTTACGGGTAATATTTGGTGGCTATTTGGTAATACCCTTTGTTAACGGGCTGTGTGACCGACACAGAGCGAAAATTTGTTGATTACTGATACTACAAATCTTCCACAGCTAAGTACCAATTACTCTATTCTTTTAAATTTCGTTGCATTAATTTTCTGCTCCCTCCAATAAAACCTTTGCTCGGGTACTGAAGCCCGCATGACAGTGTTGACTAATGGGAAGGTATATCCGACAAGAGACAGCTTCTCTGGCTCAATGAAGGTCGTTTTGAATATTTATCCGATGGCAAAATAATGCGAATAAATCTCCTTTTCGATATAAATTATATTCATCTAATACAACACTCCTGGAAGTTCTACTTCCGGACCGAATAGGGTGATGAGCCTATTTTGGCACCATTAGGGAGAGGGTCGCACTATTTTTTGAACAATTTTAAAAGAAGCCATATTATCTATAACCTTTCTCAGCATAAAGTATCAGTGTACTGTTTCTTAAACATCTATATAATGCTTATTTAGCAGAATTGCCTCAATTTTCAGCATAAATGAAAATAAATGTTCCATTCTGTGCATCTATTCCCACCTCAACGATCCAATTATCGCCTCATGGGTGTGCCAATTTCCACCTCATCGAAAAACAATCTAGTTGAAACGCAATGCCTCATATTCCATTTGCGTCGATTCTAACTAGGTATCCAGATCATGGACGCCAACGTGTGATTTGTAAAACGAATCATTCTGCTTTTTTCAGCCGATCAAAACAAACGTAAACATCACGCACATCAATGAAACTCATCAGCTGTTAGTAGAAGAGCGCCCAGAATTGCGCACGCAGAAAAAAACCATTCGAAGGTTAGCAACTGCAATGACAAGTTTCACATCACATTGCTTTCTCCCGATCCGAATTGTATGTGCAGATGAAAATAAAATATCTGCAATCAACAATTAGTTGAATAACTTGAAGTAATTGATTACTTATACCTGAAATTGCATTACATTATATTTACAAGTTCATGTTTTGGTTTGGCCGCACTGGTGATTCTTTTCTGTATGATGGATACAAAAAGTTGGTTTTGATTGTGGTAGTGTATCAGCAAAACATGCCAATAATAGGAACCCCCGTATTTAGTTTTATCCTATTATAACACTAGGCCTATTCTAGCGTTTGACGAGTGATTTTAAAGTGAAATTATCGTAAAAAGCTTCTCCAGCTAAAATAAAGGTATGTATCAGTGCAATGTTTAGTATATTTGTGCTGGAATAACGAGATATGAGGCGGTAAATGCTGGCTCGTAAGTGTTTATTTTGCTAAGCGCCGTTGCATCCAGTTTCGGTCCACTACGTGAGTGAGGCGGAATAGTAGATATTTCAATAAGGTGATTTTGTTTTAATTAAAAGTTGGATTTAGAGGATAGTTCTAAATACATATGTGCACAACAAATAAAGAATATAACTTGAGCTTATTTTTTCTCACCTGCTTTAGCCAAATCGATAGTGTCATTATCTCATATGCTTGATTCGAAACCAAGGGGTACGAAATAGGGTCACAATAGGCTCTACTGCCATAATAGGCACATCACCCTATAACGCATTTAAAATCATCGATATATCGCGAAAACTAGCTGAGCAACACTCGGCCGTGTACGAAGTAGTATATTGTCTACGTACCCGCCTGGGAAGTAGAGATTGATGGTTTGTCTCCGACAGGGGTCTTAATTGCGAAATATGGCGTTGGTACTTTCCAGAACCCTTTGCTTCAGTCAGTGAAAAGTGCTGCATACATTCTCCCCACAAATCTGATGTTTTTATATTTACCCATCAACAACCACTGCACTCTTTGCATTTTATGGGGAAAACATTTCTTAGTTATTTATGCGATAAATCATATCAGACTACCTTAGTTTGAATTATTTTGCATTGCTCCATTCCTGATAATGAGAAGGCGGACACTTAGATTAGAATGGTAATGAGAAAAGGCGTACAGTTAGGCATTAGAAGGTGACATTCATGAAAGATCACATAGCTTCAACGAGTTTTCCAGTATTTCTTATCAGAGGACGCTCGAAATTTCGTGGAACAATGGAAGGTTAGGAATCCCAAAGGCACAAACAAGCCTTGGTTCAGTCGTTCCAGTCCGAAATGTGATAGCTATCCTCGATCTCCCTATATGTCTCTCATATACAGATTTTTTAACGCGATGGATGGCCAAATTTAGTTATCTCTTCTCATTTAATTGATATGCTGTCAGCTATAGAGTTCCCAGCGGATCCGAAAAGCGATCCGGTTCATGATGTCCTTTAGTATTCTTCCGTATGCCAAAAATCTGCAATTTTAATTTTTTTCTTTTTCCAAACATTGATGTCCGGCCTCTCTTCACTTTCCCTGATACGGTATCTCCTACTCTCAATCAATTCCTCCTGTGTATATCTTTTGTCTACCTTATAATAAGCCTAATAGAGTTTCTCCTTGTTGCAATTTTAATCAAATAATGGTTTGTGCTAAAAAATAACAAATTGTGTGTTAAAATATATTCCCCCTAGTAAAAAAGTTTAAATTTTAAACAAATCCTAATTATTATACCATATTTTCAAGAAATTTAAATTGTAAGCCAAAAGAAATTTGTATCTCAATAAAAAAAATGAAATTATTGTGCATCGAGAATTTCAGACGCATGCATTTTATGCGCAAGACAAATATGCGGTTAATTTCAGATTTTAGTTTGTTCCAAACTTTCGAGTAGGTATTTCTCGTCTCGGTTATTTTCGAGTGGGTAGTACTACCCATACTACCAACGCTATCCGCCGGCCATGAAAATCGGGTCTTCGCTGTATAAACTTTTCTATGTTCTAAGAACAATTTTGAATTGCTCGAAAAATAAAAAATGGATTATGCAATCTTCAGATTTACATTATTGAAGACACAGAGAAGACCTGATTTTATCGGCCCCTGATTTTGTTTACCCCCAATTTTGTCAGCTTTTGGCCCAATTTTGTCAGCCTCATATTTATCAAAAAGAAAGAAATAAACAAAACACTTTCTCAAAAAAATCGAAAAGAAATCCGTTTTGACACATCGGCGGACCCCCCTGTCCATTGAAAATGTCCAAAACTATTGATTTTCAACAGCCCTCAACTTGTCCTTGAATATAAAACATTTTCCGAAAAAATTGAAATAAATTCCGTTTTGACACATCGACGGACCCTGTGCATTAAAAATGTCCACAACTATTGATTTTCAACAGCCCTCAACTTGCCCTTCAATTTAAAACATTTTCCCAAAATATTTAAAAATAATTCAGTTTGGCTCATTGACACCTCTAACATATCCATAATGTTCGAAAATAGATAATGATCATTGACCCAAGAATTAAACTAAATCACAATCATGGCTGCCAATTCTCACTTGTGATTTTTTCCGAATTGCTCGCTGCAGATAGAATCATGCCGTGATCACCCTCTCAATTATCAAATTCAACCACATCAAAATCACTACTGCTAGAGTGCAAGAAAAAATCGGTAGTGATTTTTGTGAGATGATCTTTTGATAGTTAACAGAGTGATCACGGCATGATTTTATCGGCAGTGAGAATTTTCGAAAAAATAATAGCGATAATTATCAGCCATGATTGCGGTTTGATTTTTTTCATTTTGATTTTCCCAGCACTACTTGTTTGTACACAAGCCATTCCTCTACCGTTCGTTAATTATCCGTATCTATTGATTGTATATACAGTAAGATTCCGTTTTAGCATGCTCCATTTTTGACAACAACAAAAATCCGTTTTTGGCAACAAATGGGTTCCGTTTTTGGCAACATTCTTGTTGTACGTAGTAAATCGTTTAAAAAATGCTCATACACATTTTATTGTAATAATTTATATTATTTTTGAATTTATTTCCAAACATGGGAGTCATATTTACTATATTTTATGGGGGCGGGTATATCAAATAAAATTAATTTGCTGATTTTCTTCTATCATTTGATTCCATATCACATATTCTTATATAATTAATGTTCTTGTAACATTTATGATGTAACAAATTGAAAATAAAAGCTTTTAAAGAAAGGTTTGGCAGCGTTCCAGTTTTGGCAACTGAAAAAATATGTTGTTGCCAAAAACGGAATCCTACTGTATTTTTTCGTCCTAATTTTTCCTTTTTTTATTTTTGGCACGGTTTCAGTTTTGGCAACTGGAAAAAAATATGTTGTTGCCAAAAACGGAATCCTACTGTATTTTTTCGTCCTAATTTTTACTTTTTTTCCAGTTGGCAGGTGTTTCCTGCTGACTTATTAAGCTATTGTCACAGTCGGTAGCATTTTGTCAAACCCTTGTGGAAACAATTTGGATTTTATTAATACAAAATAGATTGAACAAGAGAAAATGCTGTACCTCCACAACTGCAACACTTCCACATTCCACAATTGCGAGTAGAACGATAGTTGTTATGTTTCCACGATTAAGGCAAATACGCCTAAGCAAATTGGATTCAAAACAGTAAATTTGTACCCTAACGTTAAAAGTTAACTGCCTGAGCCACCAGTCGGTACGAAGTGAACGAAATCAACGGGAAAACTACATCTAATCGCTTCAATTTGGTTGGCAGTGAGCAAAGCTGGAAAAATCATGTGAATCAGATTCTTCCGCTACATTTATTGAATTTATCTATATATTTCTATCTTTGGCTTCGATTCGGCTTGTCTCACGTACGACAGCAGACATACATAGTTGACTTCATTCGATTTTTTTTCCTTGAACGGGGGCGCAGTGTCTGTCGTTTTGCCGATGGTTACGTACGTAATACCCCAGTTGGCATGGGCGAACTTAATGCAGATCATTGCCTCACACTGTTTCATTTTCGGTGGTTTTTCCGGTCCGACCAGACAACACAGGCAAGGCGGACACGGAATTTACAGATCCCCCTCCAACCATTCGGCACAGTAGCTTCATGGATCATTACACGGAACGAATCGAAGGATGAACAAGATTTAAAGAAAAATTTGTAAGTGAATGGAAAACCTGCAACTGTGTCCGTGATAGTTTTATGGGATGATGATAGTACATATTGAAAGATTTTCCCTTATGTCTGCACTCCGACCACCGGCTTCTGTTTTTAGAACTCTGGATGTAGTTGCAAAAACTGTTATTTTTTATTCTACGTACAGAGAGAGAGAAAGCAACGATATCGGCTTTGCACGTCTGAGTTGGTCTGTTCGAGGTAGGGATGCATTATTCACTAGCGTAGTATGGCACAAGGAACGATAAGAATTGATGCACTGAATAGGTTGCGGGAGCTGGCTTGGAATGTTTTGTATTGTGCTCAAGTTTTCCCATTAAACGTGCCCGCTTGAGAATGGTAAGTTTTCCTGTTATGTTTCCTGATATGTTACCTCTTTCTTCGCTTACCGATCGGAACCTTCAATGCCGCCATAAAAGTTTTCTAATGGATGTTTGACCATCGGTGGAGTACGCTCCAAGAAGTATCCTCAACGCTGTGTTCGGATTTAATGGGGCCAGAGAGCGAGCAACACCTAGAGACAACAACCACTGGAACACGAGGGCATTTGGAAAACTTGTCGAAATAAGCTTACCGTGTGCGATTTCTTAGCAATTTGCATTTATTTATACATAGATAATATGAACTGTAAAATACCGAAGCCGGTCAAAAATACAAAATTAATGCAAGTTAGAACAATGTAGCACAGGTAATTGGATAGTTATTTACATTAGATGGTTTAACATCAAATTCATTTAGGATTAATAGAATTTAAAATATTGCTTACGATTATGAACAGTTAGGTTATTAGGATTCAGATAAATTAATTAAGAAACAACACATAAACACGAATTTCCTATCCTTTAATATCATCAAAGTAACAATATCAAAATTAGCACAATATAGAACGCGCACCAAAACATTAAACAAATAAATTGATTGGTTATCAACTGAAACGTGCTACAGCTTAATGTTATGTTCGCTTAGCCATAAACACGTTCTTCGGGATAGCAAATAACAAAGTTATTACACAGAACACAGCGTGACAATAACAATAAATGAAGCTGAACAATAGACGTTTCCTGCTATCCCGTAATGTTGGCGTTTCTGCTTTCATATACGAACCCAAGTTTCTCATCGCACAACTCACCAAAGCTTTCTTCATTATCATCGGTAGAATAACACAGCAAGTGCTAATGCGTGTATTAAGCGAAAAATTGCTTCCATCGTCCTCCCAGTACAGCAGCTTAATTTTATCCCCGCAAACCTAAGGGTTCACGGTGGCGAACCATAACGCTAGCTGCTACTGCTGCTACCCGCAATTGCCACCAGAACGGTGCAACTTTCCACACAGTCGTGCACGGTAAAATGCTCATCGGGCGAAAGGAATATCCGAGTTCAAGGAGGTAACCCAGAGAGAATGGTTTTTGCCTTCCAGTCCCAGTTCATACGTAGGTTAGGTACCAAGCTAACTTTTACGCTCACCTACACGACCTTCTTGGGCAGCATCATGGGAGATTTTTAATGTACTTCCCCCTACTTCCTGTCTGGCGAAATATCAGCTATTCTACTCCTGCTTTCAAAGTGAGATGTTTAAAAGTTTTTCTATGCCTTTTTCGCATTCTCTCTAAATCCCGTTTCCTCCCTTTGTTGTGAGGTATCGTGACACGAAAGTGAAATGAACATAATTGAAATGGGTAATGGGTGTTCCTGTGCGCACAGGGCGGGAGAGTCTTTTTTGTTGTCGTCCACCGTTTTGTAAATTTCCATTAGTGCGCAAACTGCGAACGAGCAAAGTGCATTTCATTATGAATGAAACTGGCATCGCGACGGAATCGGTGAGGCGGAACAGAGCGTACCAACAAAAGGCGGACATTCTAACAGCAGATTCGACATATTTCAGGATACATAAGGACGCGAATCAAGATTTTTTAAGTGATTACTTTTATTGTCTGGAGCTGAAATGCATTTCGATAGTTATTACGCGTTTTGCGGAACATACATCATCATTAAACACTACAAAACAGTTTCCACACTTGGTTTGTATTTTTCATAGAAAAAGGTTTATTTGACTACACATTTTCGAGCACTTTTTACGCCAACTAGGGTTGCCCCACTCCGGGTTTCATCCGGAGGCTCCGGTTTGTGGGGGTGGTGAAACGACACGTTTTAAAACTTTTATAGTACTAAATTTATTGTTTCGAAGGAATTCTTCTGGTGTTATGCTGCTTACTCCTGCAGCTATCCTTAACTATTGATCAGTGAGGAGAAATTTACTTCTTTTTTGGAACCTCCTTACGGCGAATAACCCGCAAAGAATTCCTGAAGACGCTGCAATGTCTTTCACTCTTCTCTTCCGCTGTGGAGGAGAGCAATGCTCGTTCGGCTTATCTGCTACAGCGAGAGTGGCTGGTGCTCGTGGGTTCCTTGCGGATAGCCGGGGAAGCGAAAGAATACACCTATATAAACCAACAAAACTGTTTACTAACGCGAAAAATGCATGTTCACAAAGCTTAATGTGACCGAACAGA
The DNA here is from genome assembly GCF_030247195.1 of Topomyia yanbarensis. Classification (NCBI taxonomy): domain Eukaryota; kingdom Metazoa; phylum Arthropoda; class Insecta; order Diptera; family Culicidae; genus Topomyia; species Topomyia yanbarensis. The sequence goes on from NC_080670.1 coordinate 67,282,573, forward strand.
ACAGAGTGGTACCTATTATGCTTTGCCAATACAAAACACTCAACAGTGAATGTGAGTTAATTCAGTAATTTTCCTACCAGTGCTAAATTGATATGACGAGCTACTGATGAAATGAAAAAGTTTATGTTTGTTTGTTTTCATATCAGTAGGTTATAATAACCGATTAAAGTTCTCTAAAATGTCAAAAAAAAAAGTTTCGATTAATATTTCATATCTTTTTACAGCTTCTACTCATATTTTAGCAGCATATCCTAGGTCAGTAAAAATCTCCGGGTGAAAGCCCCACTAGAGGTGGCAACCCCAACGCTAACAAAGTATAAAATTTTCGTAAGACTAGAACGTAATCTATCGAAAACCAAAAATGTAATCATTATCACGTCGTCCATCGACCCCATGCGATAGGTAGGCAGACTTTTTCCACCGACGATAATTCGTGGATGCGAAAATTGTCTTGTACGTAGCTTACCTGGGTTCGATTTCCAACCCCACACATAGGATTAGATTTTTTTTTCAAAAGTGATTTTTCGAACCTCTATAATAAAAAAGTCGATGAATGAGTACAGTTACCGTGAGAGGACAGAGCCGTATGAAAGTATGAAATTTAAAAACATGTATAAAGTTATTGTCAAAAAAAACTTTTTTAGGCATTAGTTCTCCATAATGCAAAATCATTCAAAATGTTTCTTTTCTCTATTGGTTTTTGTTGACAAAATATAAAAAATTTAAAAAAATGGGTTTTTTTACAATTTAATTTTTAACAAAAAAATTTGTTCTTGAGAAAATGAATTGGTTTTGTCGTAAGCAGTACACAAAGAGGACGTGTACCAAAGTAGGCACCTAATGTTTTTTTTTTAATTTTGGATGAATATTTATAGTTTCGTTTCTTAAGAGTTTACATATGGTCGATGTTAAGTCAGACCGGACTAAGTCGCCAAACATCAAAAAATGAGATACTGATAACACTAGATAAAGAATTTCTTCTGCTACATTCCACTTTTGCCAAATGTGAAATATGTAACCATAAACAAGAATTATGGCAAAAAATAATTTCCAAAAATAATTGAAACTTTAAACCCATTTTTTTCGAAATCAATATTTTGCTACTTGGCCCGGTCTGACTTAACACCGACCATATGTTTGTTGGGATGGAAACCGCTTTTCATCTGGCGATTCAATCGAATAATGGATCCACTAGGAAATATTATAACAATAATCTTTGATGAAAGTACGTGAAGTCGTGCGAATTTTTGGAAAAATTTGATTTTTTGTCATGTGCATTGAAATAAAGTTAAAATTACAAAAAAAATCCCTGTTATTAAAATACGAATGCATCACGTCACATAATATGATATTTCTCTTTGAAGTTTATACAAACTTTATCAAAATCGGGTATTCCCTGTATTTTATTTCAGCGATCATATTAACATCAACTTGCTTCAGTCAAAATGATATCTGAAGGTATTGTGCCTAACTATGAGCGGTAGATTGTGACCCATAAGATTATTAATAATTCCAAAACATTTCAAAAAATAAAAAAAAAATCATGGATTCAGGAACTAGTTCTTGATTCATAGTACATAACTCACGATCTATTCCTAATCATTTTCACTTTGCAACTCTGCACAAGAAACGGAAATTTTCACGTGAACTATTTCTCAAAATTATTAATTGTATTTCCTTATTCCAATAATATAATTGCATATGAGTGCAGTGGTGGTTTCTTACAACTATGTTATTAATCTCGTATAATTTGTCTCCATTATTTGTCTCAAATTGAATTCTCACTATACCAATGCCATTTAATAGCACCCCGGACAATAAAACATGATAAGTCAAGATATTCACCCAAGCCAATTAAATGAATACAAGGCTCGTGTAAACTTGATCAAACCACTAATAATAAGCCCAGCAGATATAAATGTCCCACAAAAATTATGGTCGATCCAAAGCATACGGAAGAAATTTGTCATCATCACGTCACGCAACTGAATCACCAGAGAACACGTCGTTGAAAGAAATGATTTAATTCATTTCGGTTTAATCGCAACGTAATACATCATCATCAACGCATAATGTAGCATGGTGGTGGTGGTGATTGTGGTAGCACTATTTCGTCCTTTTTCGCTCACACGGTTTCATAAAAGTGGATGTACCATCGAAATGAAGGCGAAAAAAGCGAATTAAATTCACGGAAGAGCCAATTTTTACGTCGAATGGCACGGTGCTGAGTCTTTTATCACCCAACCATCGACCGGTCTGATTGCGGTTAGATTGTATGGGAAAATTCGTGGCCCGCCAGAAGGACGGGTGGCAACAGTTCGAATCGGCTTTCCTGACCTTGTCACGGGTTTCAGGTTGAGTGAGTGACGAGACAGCTCGATTCCCGCGACAGAAATTAATTCTAATCATCACGACTTCGTCATGCTACACGTCATGCTGGCTCAATTTCCTCGATCGCTGGGTGTGGGCATGTAGATTGTAGATATATTAGAGTGTTTTTCGTGCGACAATGACCTAACTGGATTTTTGTGCTATACACAGTGTCGGACAAAACTTTAAAACTACATTATACAAAATTGAAAAATTAGTCACTTTCTAAACTTTCTTTTGTTGATCGAGTTGTTTTGACGCAAATCAATTAAATTATTATTATCTCTTTATTTCAGGGTTTTTTTTCGATGATCTGTCGAAGACGATTATCATACAGATTATGGAAGTGGAATCTCTAGAGATCTTAACTTAAAAATATTAGTCCATAATACCATAACTGATCCTGCAAATTGACCCAACACCATATCAAGAGAAATAACCCTCAACCATCACATTCTTTACTCCACCTTCGAATGTATTGTGACTAACCTTCAGAATTTGAATGTATTCGTATTGCAAAGTTGCTTGATATAAGTATTAAAAAATGGCAGTAGTATTCTTGGCGTTCCTGTCGCTACACGTGGTTTCGCATCACGAGTTACATTGGAAGCACCTCATTGGTCTTTCTGAAAGAAAATAGCGATATATCGTTGCGATTTTCCTTCTTTCACTAGTTCTTTTATAAAAATATTTCTCTTTTCGAAAATGATATCTTCGTCCTCTTTTCTCTATAACCTGACGACAAATTCGCTAATAATAGGCTTTTAATAAAATTTTCGATGTTTCTAGTTAGGTGCTATTTACCAATATAATAGTACTTAAACTACAAAAGATAGGGAAATAAAGAAAATTATGATCAGATAAGGAATGGTGCCCTATTTTTATATTGCGTGGTTTTTATGGCATCTTCCGTTAAAATGTAAAATCTATTTGCATCAAAAAACTTCTCATGCCACAAAGATGATAACGCTCATTGATTCATCATTACTAGAGTCATCCACTAAATGACAAAATCTTAATCAAGATGTGGTGGTTAATGGACCAAAAAGAAATTTCAGCCCAGACTGGGCTGACTGTTTTGTCCCTAACTGTATATATCCACTCATTATAATTCCAAACGGAACCACTTGCACAAGTCACTTGAGGATATTGCGATTCACGATACTCATAATTTCAGTAAATTAACAAAATTTTATTTCGATAAAATATAAGTAAGTAATCATTGCTTACTGCATTGAGTATTATTAATTTACACTTTTGTCATAGTAGTCACACAAGTGATTCTTTAGTAGCCATTTTTGCGAAATTATTAAAAAAAATATATGAACAAAAAAACCTACAATTTTACCTAAGCACCTGTTTTAATCCACCTAGTGGTGCAATTTTGCCTTTTTCATTCATCAAAGCTATGATTTAATAGCTGTTTACATTCAATATAACATTGTGGAAATATCTATTACATTCTTATTACACTTGGCGTGTATTATATCATTCGGAGACCATGGTGTTACCAGTTTATATGGGAATTTGACGTGTGACCGCACTCTTCAATCCGTAACTCCCGAACCGCAAGTCGGATCAACTAAAAATTCAATAGCAGCTTATGGGAGCGTTATACGTTTCAGTTGAAACTTAGTTGTGTAAATCGGTTAGGCCATCTCTGAGAAAATTCTGCGAGTTTAAATGGCTTCGTGTGGACGAGTCTAAAACGATTTTGTTTCTACTTAGGTACTTAGAGTTATTTATATTCCACATTTCGTTTTCCGAAATATGTTTCAGATTGATGGTAATAAATGTTTCCCTGTAGTCTCTCACTGGAGTGACTCACTCTCTCGGGGTCGGCGAGGACTAAGAGAAAACTCATCAGAAAGAGCAAAATACGCGGTCTTCTAGTTTTGGCACTCGACAATTTATTCTACTACACTTACTTACAACGAATGTGTGTGTCTGTGTTGGCCGGCCGGCGCGGTGTGGATCTCTTGGGAAATTTAGAGATGGTGGGCGGGAAACGGGTAGCGACGACGTGGTGATGACTGCTGCTGGCTGCTTCGACAGGCGATTGGTAGCTGAGCTCGGGGCTTCTACGACGGTTGGTGGGTGACTTATCTCGGTCACGAGGGGTAGCTGGTGGCTTGACGGGACTATATGAGCTTTTCGTGCGGCGCGAGCGCTAGGACGGATTTTTAGATTGCTGCTGGGAAAACCGTCGATGCGTGGCGGTTTACTTTTGTTGCTAATATCTCCCCAGAGCATACAAGGCAGAACGAGGTCTAGTGGCACGTATCGGGCACGATCGATAGGTTTCTCGAGAAATCGATAATCCCAATGGGTCCTGATTCTAGTCAATCCTTTGCACGATCAATTTCTTCTCTTTCACTTAATTTCTGTTAGAGTAACTTTTAACTCCGTATTTCGTCTGGACTAAACTACTTCTAAAATTCTTCACCGATCTTAACGTCTTGGTGGTCAAAGTGGAAAAGAACCTCAAACTGGCGTTGGACCGGTAGCGGACCTCCACTTTTCCCATCCTTCATTCAATTTCCTTTTATTTCCTTTCCTTGATTATCAATTGCCTTTTCCCACCTTCTTCTCTGATCCATATTACTGGGTATTGTATGCTAACTGGGTTATATTATTCTCAAACCCGATTTATGTCCTTGTACTTCGATTACATGGCACAAAATATCAATCCTTCTTCATACTATCCCAACCGTGTCAATCTCCTTCATGCTTCTGATTCAACTGTATTCTTCGACACGTCCATGAAAGACGAGATTCGTGGAATCCCGAATCACATACGTCCGCAAGTGATCCCAAGCATCTTTCATAGTAAATTTCGAGAAGTCGACTGCAACCAGATGTTTTACACCGACGGGTCAAACCTCGACGGCTCCACTGGCTTCGGTATATTCAATCAAAACCTCACCGCCTCATTTAAACTCAATGATCCTGCTTCAGTTTACGTCACAGAACTTGCTGCTATTCAGTATACCCTTGGGATCATTGATACTTTGCCCACCGATCATTACTTTATTGTCTCGGATAGCCTCAGCTCAATCGAGGCTCTCCGTTAAATGAAACCTAAAAAGCACATTCCATTTTTCTGGGGAAGATCTGGGAGCGCCTGCGTGCTTTGTCTGTAAGATCGTACAAGATTACCTTAGTTTGGGTTCCCTCGCATTGCTCCATTCCAGGTAATGAAGAAGCGGACTCTTTAGCTAAGGCGGGCGCTTTACAAGGTGACATATATGAAAAACCAACCAAAGCTTCAGCGAATTTTGCAGTATTACTCATCAGAGAACCCTCGAAAGTTGGTAAACTTCATGGAGCAATGGTGAACTGGGAAGGTGGCTACATTCGATAATCCCTAAGGTATCGACGAAACCTTGGTTCAGGGGGATGGATGTGGGTCGGGATTTCATTCGCGTGATGTCGCTCATGTCCAATCACTACACGCTGGATGTACATCTCCGGCGTATTGGGCTCGTGGATAGCGGTATCTGCGCTTGTGGCAACGGTTATGACGAGATCGAACATGTTGTCTGGGCATGCGCCGAGTACTGTTCTGCCAGATCTCAACTATTCGATTCCCTTCGGGCCCGTGGAAGATCACCCAATGTTCCGGTTCGAGATGTACTAGCAAGCCGCGATATTCTCTACATGTCCCTTATATACACGTTCCTCGAAACCATCAATATCCAAATTTAAATGCCCCTATCTTTTCTCTTATCATTCCCGGAAGTGCCCTCTTCCGCCTACCGTACCCCAACGATGGTTTGATACGACTCCAAGACGAGGCAAAACATCTGTCGAATGAACCAACAACACGAGACCTACAGTACAACATCACACGCACAACGCGGTGTGTTTCCGATCCGTATCTGAGCCGTACTACGAAATCGTCTGGAGGAACCCCTGCCGGCTCGAGGCAAACCGCCCGGCGTCCCAATACTTGATGCATCCGTTCGAATCTGTAATCCTGGCCGTTGATTCCTGATGCCGGAAACTGAAAGTTTATATCTCTCCCCCCCCCCCTCTGCCAGCATTGTCCACCCTCTCTCCCATGTCTCTGATACACAGATGTATGACTTCACCCCCTTCTCCCCTTAAATATCTTCCCAAAACTTATGTGCCCCCCTATCTTCTAGTTTTAGTTGATCAATATTTAATCTCATTAAGAAATACCCAACAGTACTAACAGTAATAGCCCTAATTAATCCCCCCCAATCTTAATAAAATTGAACCACTCCTAGTTAATAAGCTTGTAAAATGATCCCCTTAGTTAATATTTAATTGCTCCAACAATCTCCATTCTAAAAATCATAAAGTGCATTGCTATACAAAGAACACACAAAATGACCCCCTAATCTTACGAATATTTTATTATCCCCTCTTGTATATGTATAAGTTAGCTGTAAAATTCCTTTAGTTTCATTATATAAAAACAAAATTATATTAAATGTGTAACCTCCTCGTGTTAAGCAGTTCAAAATGTAAAACAAAGAAAAAATGGCACCTTTAAGCTAACGCAAACGTGCTTTATCAAATAAACGAATTGAATAAAAAAACTGGGTTATATCACAATGAGGCATTTTTTAATTGACCGTTTTACCCTGGAGGTTATTTTTATTCATATAATCTATGCTAGCTAATTCTATGGCTTCGCGTAAACATCAAGTATTCGAGTAGTTGTACTATGGTATATTCCAATGTAAATTTGACTAAATCCTTTTATTTTAATATTAACATGCTTTGATTTGTTAATCTAATTGGATCTTTGCTCGGAACTCATGAGTGCTGCTTTTTGAAAGCAGTGAGCACTAGCGGAAGTACTTAAATTATTAATCAACTAGATTCTCTCTCAATGGGCAAAGGGCTTCAAAGATAACATAAGTTACAAAATTCGCTGTCAGAAGGTTCGCACATATTTTGAATATGTGCACTGACAGGTGATCAAGGTACTTCCAGACAACTTGGAATTATGCAGTGGTTATTTCTAGCGGTGGGGAATGGAAAAATGAAATACGAAAAATGTTCTCTAATAATTCTTTTTCGCTTTATCGAAAAATTCGGCTGGTTTATTTAAACGGGTCATTACTATATAGACCAGCAAATAGGCGTCAAAGGGCCATCCACAGACAACATGCAGCAACTGTAAAAGCACACAAGATAGATACTTGGTGTCTTCGGCAAAGTTGTTCGAAAAAGTAAAAGCCACACTGCAGCATCATTTCAATATGATCGCTTCGCATTAATGAAAATATCTTACTTGTAGGGGATGTATTCTGTGAAAACACAAAATTCAAGAAAGGGTACATTGCGTCCATTAAATAATCCGAAGATTGGCTATGGGCCT